>NW_026526654.1:90025951-90625951 GCF_024362965.1 Panthera pardus | reverse complement strand
TTTTTCAACGTTTTTTATTTATTTTTGGGACAGAGAGAGACAGAGCATGAACGGGGGAGGGGCAGAGAGAGAGGGAGACACAGAATCGGAAACAGGCTCCAGGCTCCAAGCCATCAGCCCAGAGCCTGACGCGGGGCTCGAACTCACGGACCGTGAGATCGTGACCTGGCTGAAGTCGGACGCTTAACCGACTGCGCCACCCAGGCGCCCCATCTTCTTCTGCTGTCTTTGAGCTTTCTTTGCTGCTGTCTTTCTAGTTCCTTTAGGTGTGAGGCTAGGTTGTGTATTTGGGACTTTTGCCTCTTGAGATAGGCCTGGATTGCAATGTATTTTCCTCTTAGGACTGCCTTTGCTCCATCCCAAAGGGTTTGGACTGTCATGTTTTCATTTTCATTTGTTTCCATATATTTTTTTCATTTCTTCTTTAATTGGTTAACCCATTCATTCTTTAGTAGGGTGTTCTTTAATCTCCATGTATTTGGAGGCTTTCCAAATTTTTTCTTGCGGTTGATTTCAAGTTTTTTAACGTTTGTGATCCGAAAATATGCATGGTGTGATCTCAATCCTTTTATATTGGTTGGGGGCTGTTTTGTGACCCAGTATATGATCTGTTTTAGATAATGTTTCATGTACATTCAAGAAGAATGTGTATTCTGCTGCTTTTGGATGAAAGTTCTGAATACATCTGTTAAGTACATTTGGTCTAATGTGTCATTCAGAGCCTTACAGTTTCCTTACTGATTTTCTGTCTGGATAATCTACCCATTGTTGTAAGTGGAGTATTGAAGTCCCCTACAATCACAGTATTACTATCTATACATTTATTTATGTTTGTGATTAATTGATATATATATTTGGATGCTTCCACGTTGGGGCTACAAGCATTTACATTTGTTAGCTTTTCTTGATAGATAGACCCCTTAATTATGATGTAATGCCCTTCTTCATTTCTTGTTACAGTCTTTGTTTTAAAATCTAGTTTGTCTGATATAAATATAGCTACTTTGGCTTTCTTTTGCCGTCCAGAGCATGATAGATGGTTCTCCATGCCCTCACTTTCAATCTGCAGGTGTCCTCAGGTCTAAAATGAGTCTCTTGTAGGCAGCATGTAGATGGATCTTCTTTTTTTCCTTTTTTTTTTTTTTAAATCCATTCTGATACCCTGTGTCTTTTGATTGAGGCATTTAGTCCATTTACATTCTGAGTTATTATTGAAAGATATGAACTTAGTGCCACTGTGTTATCCCTAGATTTCGTACTTGTGGTGATGTCTCTGGTCCTTCATAGTCTTTGCTGCTTTCCACTCATATAGTCCCCCTTAGGATCTCCTGCAGGGTTGGTTTAATGGTCATGAACTCCTTCAGTTTTTGTTTGTCTGGGAAAGCCTTTATCTTTCCTTCTATTCTGAATGACAGGCTTGCTGGATAAAGGATTCTTGGCTGCATATTTTTCCTGTTCAGCACATTGAAAATTTCGTGCCACTCCCTTCTGGCCTGCCAAGGTTCAGTGGACAGGTCTGCTACTACCCTTATGTGTCTACCCTTGTAGGTTGAGGCCCATTTGTCCCTAGCTGCTTTCAGAATTCTCTCTTTATCTTTGTATTTTGCCAGTTTCACTATATGTCATGGTGTTGACCTGTTTTTGTTGATTTTGAAGGGAGTTCTTTGTGCTTCTTGGACTTGGATGTCTGCTTCCTTCCCCAGATTAGGGAAGTTCTCAGCTATAATTTGTTCAAATAAATCTTCTGCCCCTTTCTCTCTCTAATCTTCTTCTGGAACTCCTATGATACAGATATTATTTTGTTTCATTGAATCACTTAGGTCTCTAATTCTCCCTCATTGTCTAGTAATTTTCTTTCCCTCTTTTTTTGAGATTTATCATTTTACATAATTTTATCTATTTTGCCTACTCTCCCCTCTTCTTTTTCCATCTTCCCTGTCACTGCATCTATTTTATTTTGGATCTCATTTATAGCATTTATTAATTCATCATGACTGTTTCTTAGGTCTTTGATCTCTGTAGCAGTAGATTCTCTGCTGTCTTCTATGCTTTTTTTTCAAGCCCAGCTATTAGTCTTATGACTGTTATTCTAAATTCCTGTTCATATATATTGTTTATATCTGTTTTGAGCAATTCTGGCTGTCATTTCTTCCTGGTATTTCTTTTGAGGAGAATTCTTCCATTTCATCATTTTGGCTAGGTTTGTGTCTTTTACATGTTTTAATAGCTTGTTATGTGTCCTGTAACTGTGAGAACTGCTATATTAAAAAGGGGTGGGTGATGGGTATTGAGGAGGGCACCTTTTGGGATGAGCACTGGGTGTTGTATGGAAACCAATTTGGCAATACATTTCATATATTGGAAAAAAAAAAAAAAGGGTCATACACTATCCAGGGCCTGGCCTTCAGGAGGTGTTTTTAGAGTGTGTTGGTGCACTCTGTTGTGTATTTGGCTGCTCTACTCCACTGATCAGTCTTCTACAAAGCTCCTCCTTACTCATCGTGGTGGATTGTTTAGACCTTCTGACAGGTGTGCTTTGATTTTTCGTTGAAGTAACCCTGAAAGAAAGGAAAGGGAAGGGGACCTGATCCCATAGAAAGAGAAAAATGAAAGGGGAAAAAGAAAAAAAAAAAAAAAAAAACAAGCAGAGAATCAGAGAAACTATAAGTCTTAATCCAGAGAAAGAGAAAGGAAAATAAAGAAGGAGATCTAGAAAAGGTGTAAAAAGAATAAAAATGCCTGATTACACAAAGAAACAAAGCAGAGAAAGAACAAGAAGAAAATTTATATATATACATTAAGAATTGACCAAAAATCAAATCTGAAAGTATGAACCTGATTCCAAAGGAAAAAAAGAAGAGAATATAAAGAAAAAGAAGAGAGAAGAGAAGGAAAGGAAGAGAAGAGGGGGAAAAAAAGAGCAACAGACTAACATACAAAATCACAGGACAGGGGCATCTGGGTGTCTCAGTGAGTTAAGCGTCCAACTTTGGCTCAGGTCATGATCTCATGGCTCCTGAGTTCGAGCCCTGCATCAGGCTCTGTGCTAACAGCTTGGAGCCTGTTTCAGATTCTGTGTCTCCCTCTCTCTCTGCCCCTCTCCCACTCGTGCTCTGCCTCTCTCTCAAAAATAAGACAGTTGTCTGTTGGTATCTGGGACCAGTGACTGTGCTGGTCTGGAGGAGAGGTCAGCTACCTGCTTTGGGTCAGTCTCGCTCCAGTAGATAAGCAGTTGCCAGGCACGGAGGGGTGGGGTTTAGTGTAAGCGGGTCCTGCTCCATGGGGGCCACTGTCCTGTTCCCTGAAGCCCCACTGTGTTGATGATGGGGAGAAAAATGGTGACACCCCAGTCTCTCCTCCCCAGACCAGGAGTCTCAAACTATGCTGTTAAGGCAGCCCTTACAGGGTAGCGTGGGCAGTGGGCTTGTCTGCTCCACAGTTGTCCCACGCCTCCTAGGTGGTTGGCTTGGATTCAAAACCTGATGTCTTAAAGGATCCCACACCATGAAGACCTAGTTCTGGGGTAGTGCTGCTCTGCCCTGCCAATATGGCTAGCACCTTCAGGATCTTTTGTCCTTGGAAGGGCAACATACCCTCTTTCCACAGCACTCAAGGGAGGGGACTGTTCTCTCCCAATGCACCCCTGAGATTGCTACCAGGCCCGGGGACCGGCTTCTCTCCCCACTAGCACACGCACATGCACATGGTCTGGAGAGTCATGCACTTTTGAAATCTCCATTCTTCAGCTCCTAAGGCTGTTTGCAGAGTAGAGACTGGTACTCTCTGTGTTTCTCGTTCCCCAGTCCGTGGTCCGGAGAGGTTTTTTTCTTGTCCTAACACAAAACCACAATCCATAGCTTCTCTTTCTCTCCCTTTCGTCTCTGTACATAAAGGGATCCCTCCCCTCCATGCCCATGCTATTTTATGTCCCCCAATTTGCATACACACACCTCTGTCCCACCAAACTATCTCCTTCCACCTGTGGAGGTTTTTCTGTCATTCCCCAGATGGATTTCCTGTGTGTTCCAAGTGTTCTGACCTCAATACAGCTGTGTTTGAGGGAGGAGGGAAATCCTGGTCCCCCTACTTCTCCACCATCTTAACTTCTTAAAACCTTTCCGTTTTGTTAATGGCACTGAGCATCTGTAAATCACTCTAGTTCCTCATATTCCATCCAGTTTGTCTCCTGTAAACTCTAACTTCCACAGTATCTTCCATATTCATAATTTATCTTTCATTTCTACTTAGTCTTTTTTGACTACCTTCTTAGTACATCCATACTCTTCCCTGCTCCATGCTTCTTCATTACCTATCTAAATAAAATCCAAAATTTTTTAGACTTAGCATTCATAGTCTTTCACATGACTGCTGCAACTTCTCTGTCTGGACTTCAACGGGTACTTCAACAGAAACCAAAAGAATAGTTATCTCTGTAGGTAGTAAACCACTTAGCTAAAGTCTGGCAACTGGGTATTGAGAGAACCAGTGGAACTCTGGCTTACTGAGTACCAACGCCTATATTTGTATTCCTCCAGGCATTTCCTCCAAATGCTCTGTGTGAAATTATTAGAATCAATCTTTAGGAATCTTTTGGTTCCTTGTGACTCAATGGCCTCAACAAATTTGAGTCCCTGCAGAAGTCCAGCAGATGACTTACTAGGTGAGGTAGACAGAGTTTAAACAATGAGTGGTATGAATTGTGGCAGACAAAAGAAGGCCCCTCCAAAGGAGGTGGCCCATTCTCAGCTCCAGTCAATTATTTCTGTGTGTTAAGACAAATCCAGTGTTGCCAAATCTTCCTTTTTATTCCCCCAAGAGAAGATAGACATCTGGACTTCTGTGTGAAATTTTCTGACTTTTTAAAACTTATATAAGTTAAATATGATTATGTGTTTGTCTAGATATATATCATGTAGTATGGTTATAAAGTGAAATTTCACTTTCAGAAGTAGATAAATCCATTTTAAGTACCCAAATTTTTTCCAAATTACTGGTTTTTTTTTAAGTTCTCCATACCAAGTATACTTATGTTAGAACCTCCTATTCCCTAAATTCAGTAGAGTGTGGTTTAAAATAATTGTTTATTTTTAAATAAACATCCCTTGATACATAATGTATTTCCTTCCTGATTTATCTTTAATATCTTGAAACAGGAATTGAAAAATGGACTTCTTGGGGCTAATGTATTCACATGTTTTCAAGAACATGAATACTCACTTTTCAAAGTAATTGAACGTTTAAAATTTGTCTATTTTTTCTGTAAAGGTAACATATTTAAACAACATAATTTCTTCCGTAAACTATCTTAGGCTTATGACTAAGTAAACACCTAAGAGTTTACTATATGTGAGCCAATATAGGGAGATACAAAAATAAAATAGGCAAAAAGTCTAGCATGTGTAGATAAGAAACTGAACTTTTTCTTTTCACATTAACTTACCTGGTAAATTCATTACCTTTTTGTAAATTATCCAGGCCTGTGAGTACATTCTGTTAATAGCTGGCATTTGTATATAAGTAATTGAGCTTAAAGGCAGTTCAGTGGTTATCAACACCTCTACCAAAAAATAATCAGGTAAGGAGAGGTAACTAGGAGATTAAAGCACAATTTATACTGTAAGCTCTTATTTTTAGGGATTTGCTAAGAAGTTGAATTCTTGGTTAAAATTAAGTTTTATATGAAAGCCTGTTTAGCCATCGCTTCTCTCTTTGCTTATTATAAATGACTGAGAATGAACAGTACATGTTAGTATTATGTAATACATCATATGAATTATTTTTGATGGACAGTAAAAATGAGAATAGAAGGTTAAAACTGTTATATTAATGTGGTATCTGAAATAATGTACTTGACATTTTTCAGGATAAGGAATTGTTCTCAGGACTTTAAAAAGACTACTGATCAGCTAACTATTGGTTTGGAACATTCAACATCCACACACAAGACTATTTTGAACTCCTCAACTGTAATGGCGGTATGAAAAAATGTTGCTTATGAAGTAAGATGAAACCAAACATTTTTACTTTGTGTCTGGTAGCTTAATTCTTGTCTCTTCTCAAGGTTCCTATAATTATAGATTTTTTGGAAGCATGAAGGTAAGCGGTAAACCTATACTCCTTACTTGAATCTCTTGTTTTATTATAATTATGCTTGAACAATTCTTATTTCTTCCTAAGGCAGCCCATTCTCCTTTGACCAACTCTGTGGTGTTCTTGACATTTAACCATATATAGGTTCCCTTTGAACCTAGTTATTGAATCCTATTACATGAAACTTGTATAAAGTACAGGTTTTAAATTCTAAAGGTGATTTTTCAAATCATTTTAATGGCAGCTAAAAGGTCTAACATTTGCTATGATGATGATGGTGATGTTATTGTTGGAAGATTGAATCTTACCTGTTACTGTAAAATAATGTATTGTTTTAGTTTAAGATTAGAAATAGAATAAATTCCAAAATACTATTATTAAAGAGAACTTTGGTGATCTGGGGAATGGAGAAAGCACTTAATTTTGCTATCTTTTACTTCAAGTTTAAATTTTAACATAGCCAAATTATAATCTTCTTTAAAAACTTAATTTTTACATGTGTGTGCATTTATTGCCATGATAATTTTTTCAAAATAGTTTTAAGTTGCAGAATATTCCATTTTTTTAAAAAAGGTCTCTAAAAAAATCTGGAATACCATAATCAAAACTCTAAAATGTTAATGGTTTTGAATTTCTGGGTAAGTAGGATTGAAAGTGTTGTTTTTATTATGTTCAGACTTCTATGGTGGTCTGTTGCTTTTGTAACCAAAATTGTAGCTTGATGTTTTTGCAACTAATACAGTGTATCTAAGCATCTATTTTTATATTTGTATGTGGTCCCCCTTCCCCTTCTTAGGAAAGTAAAACTGCAGAAGAAGAAATTGAGGAAGCGTTGAAGATAGCGGGCTATAATTTTGAACAATTAAGTGTTGCTGTAAAAGTAAGCATTTTGAATGATTAAAGCCTATTGTGAATTAAGGCATGTTCTTTAAATGTGTTCATCTGGATTTTTTTTTTTTTTACTGAAGTTGGAGCTTAGCACTGAGTTATTGAACAGGATAATCTAATGGTAGAGAAACATACAAAAGAATGGAAAACTCCCATGGCCTGCTGAGATTGGTCTCTTAGCATTGTTGTGCTAGCAGCCTACTGAAACTGGAGCACTATTAAGGAGCCATGATTCTTTCTTGCTGTGAGCTGAAGTTTGTCTTGAAAGTATCGTAGATCATCTTTCTAACATTGCATATTACTCAGCTGAATACCCTAACACAGAGCCTTGTTCTCTTTCCTTCCTTACTCCATCCCCCAAAAGAGAGACTCACTTGGTGACAAAAGCAAACTCCTAAGCACCTAATAACAACAAATTAACAACCAAGGCAATCAAAAGAGTATAGCAGATGTGGGAGTTAAGACCTCAACATATGAATTTGGGAGGGGGGCAGACAAAATTCACCCTATAACAGCCTGCCCTCTGAAACCCACCTCCAGATTCATGTCCTTTTCACATGCAAAATACATTCACCCCATCCCTTCAGCATCAAGTCTAAGACCAGAATCTAATCTAAATATCTTCTAAATCAAGTATGGCTGGGGTTCAGGGTATGATTCAGTTTTTCCAACATTGGTTGTACAGGTATGGGATTGCTGTTCCTATTCTAAAAGGGAGAAATTGGAAGGAAAAAAAATGGGTCATACATCTTAAGCAACAATTCTTTGTCAAAAAGTTTAAAGATGTGGAATAGTTAACATTTTAACTCAAGTATGTTTTTTTAATATTATATATTAAGGTTCTTTCATTTAAGGAATCCTTCCAGAGACAAATTCAGCTATCCAGAGTGGCTCTTCCTGTAATGATAAAAAGGAATAAGAAATTTAGAAAACGTAGTGGATTTTCTAGGCCTTTTTGCCAGTTTATTGGTACTCAGTGTCAACAGAGGTGTGATCTTGATGACAAGTAACAGGATTTAAAGTTGGAACCTTATAATTTATTCCATTTTTATCACCTAATCTCCTTTGTGTTGTTATTTTGAAAAGTCTAATAAGTACCTGTTACTTTTAAAATTATTTAAACAGTACAATTTCTATAAAATAAAAATACCAAATTAGGTCTTTGTATTATGTTCTTTCCAGATGCTTGAACACATACACAGTGAAACAAAAGCAGAAACAGTCAGTCTTATAGAGGTTCTGGAGAAACAGTTTGATCAACTTTTTACTTCTCTTGATTCCAGGTAATAACTTAAAAATATAGATTCAGGGTGCCTGGGTGGCTCAAGTGTCCATCTCTTGATTTCAGCTGAGATCATGATCTCACAGTTCCTAGATTTGAGCCCTGTATCAGGCTCTGTGCTGACAGTGCAGGGCCTGCTTGGGATTCCCTCTCTGCCCCTCCCTTGAGCACACTAGGTCTCTGTCTCTCTCAAAATAAATAACTAAAACTTAAAAAAAATAGAAACTCAATGAAACTGAAGTTTTTAACATTAGCTTGTCACTTTATTTCTTTGTATAAATTGAAGTAATGAGTAACTTTTGAATGAGTTTGGAAGGTAATGGGTGATTCCTACAGGTTGATGTCTACAACTTGAAAACAAAGAACAATTTGTACATTTTAAAAACTTTTTGGCTATTTGCCATCTGGTTCTAAAGCTAACTTAAATAAGCTTCTTTCTTAAAGCAGCACGGAAAATTATTTTAAAAATCTGAATCCATGTTGCAGAATTTTGCTTACTTGAAAAATGCAAACATGCTTTTTCTTCTACATCATTCTATCATTTTTCATTGTTTATTTGCATCAGAGAAAGTAATACTAACACTCATTTCTAGACATACCACACAGTTACATATCCATCACTTTAAAAACTCTGATATACATGATCTTTAATTTTTTTCTTTCAAAATTTTATTTAAATTCAACTTAGTTATCATATAATGTAGTTTTGGTTTCAGAAGTGGAATTTAGTGATTCTTCACCCAGTGCTCATCCCAAGTGCTCTCCTTAATGCCTATTACCCATTTAGCCCATACCCCCTACCTCCAGCAACCTTCAGTTTGTTCTCTATAGTTAAGTCTTATTTGCCTCCATCTATTTTTATCTTATTTTTCCTTCCCTTCCCCTATGTTCATCTGTTTCTTAACAAAATCATATGGTGAAATCATATATTATTTGTCTTTCTGTGACTTATTTCACTTAGCATAATACACTCTAGCTCCATCCATGTTGTTGCAAATGGCAAGATTTCATTCTTTTTGATGCCTAACATTCCGTGTATGTGTACACATACACACACACACACACACACACACACACACACACACACATATATATATAGGGTGGTATATATATATATATATATATATATATATATATATATATATATGGTGGTATTGTGTATATATATATGATGCACCCATGTGTATGTATACGTGTGTATACGTATATATATATATATATATATATATATATATATGTGTGTGTGTGTATATATATATGTGTGTATATATATATATGTGTATATATATATGTGTATATATATATATGTGTATATATATATGTGTATATATATATGTGTATATATATATATATGTATACATAATACATTTTCTTTATTCATTAGTTGATGGACATTTGGGCTTTCTGTAATTTGGCTATTGTTGAAGTGCTGCTATAAATATTGGAGTTCATGTGCCCCTTCAAATTGGAAAGATAAAGACAGAACTACCCTATGGCTCAGCAATTGCACTCCTAAGTATTTATCCAAAGGATACAAAAATACTGATCTTTAATAATTTTTAATCACATTTTTCTTTTTTTTTTAATTTTTTAAAATGTTCATTTATTCATTTTGAGAGAGAAAGCATGAACAGGGGAGGGGCAGAGAGAGAGAGAGAGAGAGAGAGAGAGAATCCCAAGCAGGCTTCACCCTGTGAGAGCAGAGCCCAACATGGGGCTTGATCCCACAAACAGAGATCACCACCTGAGCCGAGATCATGACCTGAACCAAAACCAAGAGTCAGATGCTTAAACAACTGAGCCACCTAGGTGCCTCCAATTTTTAATCACATTTTTCAATTCAAGAAATAGGATCATAAAAGTTTCAACATGCCAAAAGTAATATAATTAGTAACAGTATTTGTCCATGGCTCTTAGTGCTTTTTTCTTTTTTTTTAATCCCATTAGGATGCCTCGGACATAGTCTTCAATATACTATGAATGAAATAGGTTGATTTCTTTAGTCTGCCATATTGGTATTATCGATATCACATGTGGTCGTTAATTATAACATTTAAGTTACAAGTCATGTGCATGCATTTTACACTTTTTTATGGTGGAAAATATACATAACAAAGATTACCTTGTTAGTCATTTTTTAATGTCCAGTTTAGTGCCATATGATAATTTTATGTTTAACTTTTTGAGGAAACACCAAAGTTTTCCACTGTAGCTATACATTTTACATTCCCACCAGTAGTACATGGGGTTCCAGTTTCCTCACCAACAATGTTGTTTTCTGGGTTTTTTTAATAATCATATCCTAATGAATATGAAACACTAATCTTGTGGGTTTTTTGCATTTTCCTCATGACTGGTTGGTTATGTTGAGTATTTTTTCATGTGCGTATTTATTCCTCATTTATATATCTTTTTTGAAGAAAAGTCTATTCAGGTTCTTTTTTTGGACTGGATTATTTATTTTGTTGTTGGGTTGTTGGGTTGTAGGAGTTCTTTATACATTAATGATATTAATCCTGTATCAGATCTGTCGTTTTCAGAGACTTTTTTCCCATTCTGTGGATTGCCTTTTCACTCTTTGCCTTTTCATGAAAGTTATTGATAAAGTTCTATTTATTTTTTTCTTTTGTTGCCTGTGCTTTTGGTGTCCTATCTAAGAAATCATCACTGAATCTAATGTTACGAAGCTTTTGCCCTATGTTTTCTTCTAAGAATTTTACAGTTTTAGCTGTTACACTTAGTCTTTGATTGATTTTGAGTGAACTTTTGTGTATGGTATGAGAGAAGGGTCCAATTTCATTCTTTTCCATGTGGATGTCTTTTCTCAGCACCATTTGTTGAAAAGACGGTTTTTTCTCTGTTGAATGTCTTGGCATGCTTGTCAGTACTCAGTTAACCGTATCTTGTGAGGGTTTATTTCTGGGATCTCTGTTCCATCAGTCTGTCTGTTATTATGCCAGTAGCACACTTTTTTGATTACCATAGCTTTGTAGCAAGTTTTGAAATCGGGTTGTGTGAGTTCTCCAACTTTGTTCTTTTTCAAAACTATTTTGGCAATTTGTGGTCCCTTGAGATTCCGTATGACTTTTTTAGGGTGGGTTTTTCTGTTCTGCCTGAAACATCACTGAGATTTTGATAGAGACTGCATTGCATTGTAGATTGCTTTGGGTGGTATTGTCAACAATATTAGGTCTTCCAATCCATGAATGTGGGATGTCTTTCCTCTTATTTTTGTCTTCTTTCATTTCTTTCAGTAATCTAGCATAGTGTATAAGTGTACAGACTGTTCCCTCCTTGTCTGTTTATTCCTAACTATATTCTTTTGTGTTTTGTGTTAAAGGAATTGTTTTCTTAATTTGCTTTTCAGACTGTTAATGTATAGAAATGTGTCTAGTTTTTGTGTGTTGATTTTGTAGCCTACATCTTTGCTAAATTCATTTATCAGCCCTGCTAGTATATGTATGGCCTCTTTAGGGTTTTGTACATACAAAATCATGTCATGTGCAAAAATAGATAATTTAAACTTCTTTTCAATTTGGGTGTCTTTTATTTATTTTTTGCCTAACTACTCTGGCTAGAACGTAACAATAATATGTTAAATAGCATTGGCCAAAACACATCCTGATCTTGTTTCTGATCTTAGTGAAGAACTGACAGCTTTTTCTCTAACTAGTGTAATGTTAGCTGTGGGTTTTTCATATATAGCCTTTACGTTGATGTAATCTCCCTCAATTCCTGTTTCTTTTAGTGTTTTTATAATGAAAGGGTGTTGAAATATGTCATCCTTTTTCTAAATTTTTTTAACGCTTATTTATTATCAAGAGACAGAGAGAGACAGAGCATGAGCATGGGAGGGACAGAGAGAGGGGGAGACACAGAATCCGAAGCAGGCTCCAGGCTCTGAGCTGTCAGCACAGAGCCTGACGCAGGTCTCGAACTCACAAACCGCAAGATCATGGCCTGAGCTGAAGTTGGACGTTTAACCAACTGAGCCCCCCAGGTGTCCCTATGTCATCCTTTTTCTGCATCGATTGAGGGGATCATGTAGGGATTTTCACTTCTTTCTGCTGTGGTATTAATGTTGTGGTATTAACATTAGTTGATTTTCATGTGTTGAATCATCTGTGCAATGTAGGAATAAATCTCACTTGGTCATGATGTATTCTCCTTTTAATATGCTGCTGAATTCAATTTGCTAATATTTTGTTGAGGATTTTGCATATAATAATCAAAATCATATTTGTAGTTTTCTTGTAGTGTCTGCATATGGCTTTGATAATGCTGGCCTCTTAGAATAAGTTAGAAAGTGTTCCCACCCCTTCAATTTTTTGGAAGGGTTTGAGGAGGATTGTTGTTAATTCTTTAAATTTTTCGTAGAATTCACCAGTGCAGCCATCTGGCCCAGAGCTTTTCTTTGATAGCTCGTGGGTTGGAGCCCTGTGTCAGGTTCTGTGCTGACAGCTCAGAGCCTGGAGCCTGCTTCCGATTTCTGTGTCTTCCTCTGTCTCTGTTCTTCCTCCCACTCATGCTCTCTCTCTTTCAAAAATAAATAAACATTTAAAAAAATAAAAAAATAAAATCTTATTGTATATGTGTTATGTGTGTGTTGATGGAAATTTTAAAATGTGAAGGCACATCACTTTTGAGAAATGAATACAAATGGGTCTTTGAAATGGCACAAGTGATTACAAGATAGGATTTCTCTTTTAGGTAGAATCATCTCGGGTCTGTCTTCTGTAATTCTGTGACATGATAATTATATCCTGCTTTTTCTGTAGTTATCCATACATAGTTTTCAATTGTAATACATTTCAGTTGAATTGAATGCCTCATTTACCATGTTCATAAACTAGTGAAATTACCCTTTTGTTACTACTCACGTACTATAGACTTACTTTCATATGCATATTTATAAAATGCTGTAAAATAATTTTGGGATCTTATATGAAGGAAAAAGAACCTGTGTGAAGAAGTAGTAAGAAATACAGATGATTATCTGTCAAATGTAATAATGGCTAAAAGCTACATTGAAGAGAAAAAAAATGATTTGGCTGCAGCTATGAAGATAGCAAGAGAGTTAAAATCAGCACCTTCTTTAAGGACTTATTGTGACCTGAATCAGGTAATTTTAATAGATCATAATATAAATTATTTCTGAAGTGTATTATTTTACATGCTTTGGAATATACCATTTAAGACTTAAGAAGAATATATTTTTAGATTATCCTAATTTATTTGGCCTCAATTCTTAGTTTGAATTCTAAGACAAACATTAATTTATTTAGCCTTTTGTTATTTACCAGTTAGGGAAATGGTTCAGTAAGGTCTTTATAACACACAATCCGAAAGCAAGTAGGGTGACATTGAGTTGAAAATTGATGTTCCTAAGACATTTGAATAAAAAATGAGGATATATAAGGGCAGCAAACTTAATGGGACTCGTTTTTCTTTTCATGATATGAATTTAGATATGTCTGTCAGCTCGTAAAAACTTAATTCAAAAGACGCCTGGTGGCAGTTGAGCGTCTGACTCTTGATTTGGGCTCAGGTCATGATCCCAGGGTCACAGTCTCAAGCCCTGCATTGGGCTCTGTGCTGAGCATGGAGCCTGCTTAAGAGTGTCTGTCTCTCTGTCTCTCAAAAAAAAAAAAAAAAGTCTCTCTCTCTCTCTCCCTCCCTCCCTCCCTCCCTCTCTCCCTCCCTCCCTCTCTCCCCTTCTCCCTCACTCATGCTCTGCTTGCTTTCTCTCTCTCTAAGATAAAATTTAACTTAAAGATCTCATTCAGGGTTTTTCCCCCTTCTTCCTGCCTCTCCAAATATGCAGGTCAAGAGACAGGGTGTGTCCAGTACGTCCTGTCATCTATCCAGGTGCCTAGGGAGCATAGTTGGGCAAAAATAAAAACATGTTTCTGATGAGATTGTTTGACAAGACAGGGTTAACCATTGATCTTTTTTTCTGAGTTCTACCTTGCTCTCTTTGGATATAGATCCTACTCTATTGTCTTTGAATCCTCATGGCCTCATTTCCCACAGATAAGCATGTGTTTGGGAAGAACTGAGGTATAAAATAGAAGCCATTGGTTTATCTGCCTTCAAAGTCTATAAGTGAAGGGTGAAGAGTTTGCCACCATCTTACTTGGTCAGGCCTCTCTCCAGTTGTATTACACATGAGGCATTAGGAGGTGTAAAAAAGTGATAAGATTTGGTCTCTCCCTAGTTAGATTCATTAAGAAGATGAGGCAAAAAAGACATTTGAGGATAGCAGTGCAGGTGCAGAGTGAATCTGATCAGAATTTTCTGTGATTACATAACTATATTCTATTTGTTAACTACTGTCTTTTGTTGTTATCTGTTATTTATATCTAAAAGATTTTAAATTTCGTTAGGGAAAAAATTCATAAACACTTGATTTGCTCTCATTGGATGCCTAAAATCAAACCTTGAACACATTAATTAGTAAAACACTTATTAAAGGATATAGTTTTAATTCTAAAATCTTAATTTGTTTTAACGATAATTATTTTTTAAAAATTTCACATCTGAGTAACACTTCTCTTCTGATTCTAGATTATCCGTACTTTGAAATTAACATTTGAGAGTGAATTGTTAAAAGTTAGCACTCTAAAACTAAGGAATTCTCCCAGGTAAGAAGTTATAACTCAGGAGAACATAACAATTAAGTATAAAATGTACTAGAGCCTAGATTTATTAAATAGCAAGCAATTATAAATTGAAATTTGGGTCACAAATGTTTCCCAAATTAACAACCATATAATGTAATAGTAACTTATACATTAGAAAAAAATTGTTATATGATATTTGTCTTTCTCTGACTAATTTCGCTTAGCATAATACTCATATGAGGACTTTAAGACACAGAATAGATGAACACAAGGGAAAGGAAGCAAAAATAATATAAAAACAGGGAGGGGAACAAAACAGACTCTTAAATATGGAGAACAAACAGAGGGTTACTGGAGGGCTTGTGGGAGGGGAGATGGGCTAAATGGGTAAGGGACATTAAGGAATCTACTCCTGAAATCATTGTTGCACTATATGCTAACTAACTTAGATGTAAATTTTAAAAATTAAATATAAAAAAAGGAAAAAGAAAAAAATTGTTGTCTTTTAGGGTTTTTAATGTCAGCAACTGACTTTTAAAGAAAGTAACAAATTTGTATTAGAGCATTTAAAAATGTTCTGTCTTTTAGAGTTTAATGTCAGCAACTGACTTTTATAGAAAGTAATAGTAAAAGTATAGGAAGTAATAGTTTACTTTTATAGAAAGTAATGGTTCAGTTCAGCTGACTTTTAGAGAAAGTAATAAACTTGGATTAGAACATTTACTTACATGCTAGTGTTTTATTTCAGGTTGAATATGAATTGTAGTGAGATCATCTGTATGTTCAACAATATGGGAAAGATTGAATTTGAGAGCTTAACAAAGTAAGTATAAGAATGGCAACATGCCATTAATATCTGATAGAGTCTAAGAGACAGAAAAATTACCTAAGAGACAGGAAAATTGATGTGTTGTACGTATGATTCAAAAGCTGTAAAATAATATAAAGGGCAACGGTTTCTATCCATTAAATTCTGTGTGAGATATTTAAGAATGAAACGACCTGGAATCAGTATTAAATGATATATATGTGAAAGTTATCTTTGAGATTCATTCGTTCAGACAGGATTGAACACTGATTTTGTTCTAAGCACTAACATGCTAAACATTATATATGTCAGAGAAGTTACAATAAGTAGAGGATGACATATGTAAACAATAAAGTGAATAATTGCTATGATAGTAATATATACAGAATTTAATGGAGATGCAAAGGAAAGGAATGGTCCATTTTTGGTGGTAACAATCGATTTGGGAAAAGGAAAATTTTATCTATGAAAAATGACTAACAATTGGAAAGGCAGTCAAAAAGGAGGGATGCATCATAACAGAAAGAAAGGTATGGTCAGTGAGATAACATACTACATTCAGGGAACTGCATATATAATTTCACTTGGTAGACGATACATATAAGCTAAATCCTGAAGACTTTGTATGCTGTGCAGCAGTTTGGACTTTTTTTTCCACATCCATGTTATCCAATATGGTATCCATTAACCACATGTGCCCATTTAAATTTAAGCACAAATTAATTAAAACAAAGTTAAAAGAAAAAATTGGAGGGGTGCCTGGCTGGCTCAGTCGGTAGAGCATGTGACTCTTGATCTTGGGGTCATGAGTTTGAGCCTCACGTTGATCGTAGAGATTACTTAAAAAAAAATTGAAAAATTGGATTCCTTAATTGTACTAGCACATTTCAGGTGCTCAGTAGTAGCCACTTGTGGTTAGTAGCTACCATGTTGGACAGTCCCACACTTGCATTATCATGGAAAGTTCTATTGGACAGCACAGCTATAGACAGTTGAAAACCACTAAAAGATGATTTCAACATGAAAATAAAATAATTAGTTTGAGTTTTAAAAAGATAACTTTGGTGGCTATTTAGAGGATTATTTGGAAAGGAGTATGAGGCTAGAGGCTGAAGGATCAGTGGGGCTATTGTATCAATAGTCTCAGCAAATGATGAGAAACCAAACATAGGTAGTATCACTAGAGAGCAATAGATATGACAAATGCTAAGTAGGGAAAATTGATAAAACTTATTGTTTGAGTGTGATAAATGAGGGAAAGAGAAGCATCCTTTACAGGCCTGGCTTTGGTGATTAAGTTGATGGATTGGTATTCACCAAGATTGGGACTACAAGAAGAAAATTTGGGAGTTGGGGATAGTAGACATATTGAGTTACTGTTGTTGATGAGATGTATGGGGGAAAATGTCCAGAGAGCAGTTAGCTGCATGTGCTAAAACTTAAGAAGAGGTCTTGAACTTGATTCTAGGTTTAGGATTAGTCAGAATACAGATGGTTTAGAAACCCACCAAAAGAAAATAAGTTCATTCAATTTTAAGTGTTATGTGTCCAGGGGAAATCATCCCTCAGGAAGCATCACATTCATTACCTTCTAGAGTTTAGCCCACAGTGTTAAAAGGTCAGGAACAGACATGAGCAGATCTGCTTTAAGCCAGGTAAACTCCTGTAAGCCAAATTCACAAAACTGAATGCCAGTTCAGCCAGAATGCTAGTTTATTAACTTAATGGACAAATACAATTGCCACAGGGACTAGGATACTTGTGTTGGGATCCTTTTCTAGTCCAGACAGGCATAAGAAGCGAAATTATCAAAAATTTCTTTGTTTGCAGTCTTGTTTGAAATAAAGGGGAAAAGATTAATCAAGTAGCTTAGTAGCATTAGGCTTAGATAGCACATTTCTTACCTCAGAGGAAAGACCCTGCCAGAGGTCTAGAGTGCCAGTCCTTGGGCTCAGGGCATCTTTCCCCAGGTGTGGAGCCCTGTACCATATTTGTCTGTGACCTTACTTTTGTGCTTCCATGGATAATCATCAGTCTTTGCAATGAATACATTCTTCTAGATATTTCCATAACTTGAATATTGTCACTGTTGAACATTTTTAGTATCAAAAGCTATTCTGTCTCTTTAAGAGTCTGCATATATCTTGTTTTGATTTTAAATTTAATTCAGAGTAGTCTTAAATTTTTTCCTTGTTTTAAGAGAAAGTACACTGTAATCTGCTTCTACTTATTACAGGTGGTAATTAAACAATGGGTTTGCCCAGTAAGAGTAGGTACTGACATAAGTCAAGGACAGTACCTTGGAAAAATATTAAATTTTAAAACTGAAAAAGGGCAACCTGCAAAAACAAAACAAAACAAGATTGAGAAGGAGTAGGCAGAGGTTGAAGAACCAATGGGAGCAAGTGGTGCTCTAGAAGTCAAAGGAGGAGTTTGAGACTGGACTTGGTGGACAGTGTTAAATATCCCAGGTCAAATGAGAGTTGTTATAAAAAGGAATGTGTGGTTTGCAAAGTTGTGTACATATACATATCCTCAGATATACATATCTTTTGAATTCAACGTGTATTCAAAGCATACCTTTTGTTGGAAGAAACAGATAATGTGTCATTGCTGAATCTAATTGGCCTTGTTAGTTCTTGTTTCTAAAATGCTTTTTATTTTTTTATTTAAAAAAATTACTTTTAAGTTTATTTATTTTGAGAGACAGAGCAGAGGAGGGGCAGAGAGAGAGGGAGAGAGAGAATCTCAGGCAGCTTTTGTGCTGTCAGCCCAGAGCCCAACGCAGGGCTCAAACTCATGAACCATGAGACCATGACCTGAGCTGAAACCAGAGTCCAGCGCTTAACCGACTGAGCCACCCAGGCACCCCTAAAATGCCATTTATTTATTTATTTACCCATCCCAGCTGAGGATTTATTGGCATAAATGCAACCATATCAAAACATAAGTTGCGAAAAACACAGTCACGATGTGCCCCCTCCTCCCAGCCCAGGCCCCTAAAACCCCCTTCTGAGAGAGGGAAGGAAAGGAAGAGGGAGCCCCCAAACTGCCTAAGAATGCCGCAGCCCCTGGGCCCGTGCAGGGCCAGCCCGGCCAGGGTGGCAGAAGCCGGATGCTGCCCCAGCACATCCGGTAGTCAGTGGAGCAGGACAGCTCGCACAGCTGGCCCTTGAAGTCCAGATTGATGGTGAAGTCCAGGTCGCGATTATTCTTGGCATTGGGCCACATGCCAATGGTGCCAAAGATCTCCTTGCCCGTCTTCACAGTCAGGTAGTCTTCCATGTAGAACACAATCTGCTTCCAGCCCTAAAATGTTTTCTCAGTGATGATCTGTGATGAAGCTAAATTCGTAATGGGTTAACTAAAAGACAAGCTTTTTGAGACTCCATCTCATTTCTTTGATAGAATTTCTATACTTGTAGATTTGATAGCCGAAATCTATGTGGATATGTGAAGAAGATAGAAAAACATGGAGTCAACCATATAAACGATTAGCTGTAGGTTAGTGGCTACCAAATAATACCTCCCTAAGGGTTCAGACTAAAGGTGGTTTTTAGGCTAGGTGGAGATTTCTAATGATCTGTTCAGGATTGTACCCTTCACTGTTTCCTATACTTTATTTTTAAGCTAAGGAGTTAGAAGAAATAACCATAATTTAAAATCAAACAGCTAAGCCAAATCAAAATGATTTTTTAAGCCTATATTCACTGTTTTTTAGGACTAAAAAATTATGACATGACTGTATCAACTTTTTCCTTCAGCTTCTCATTGATTATACCTCTTGTTGACCTTTTAAAACCCCTAGGTTTCTTTTAAAAACTGAGAATAAGCTGAGGGTTGATGGGGGGTGGGAGGGAATTGAGGGTGGGTGCTGGGCATTGAGGAGGGCACCTGTTGGGATGAGCACTGGGTGTTGTATGGAACCGAATTTGACAATAAATTTCATATTAAAAAAAAAAAAACCTTAGGTTTGCTTAGGGCTGGGAATGGGCAAAAGTTCCTTCTGGGTTCTAAAATTAGATTAAAATGTTCTAAAATTAGATTATGGTGATGGTTGCGCAACTGTAAATTTAGTAAAGATGATTGAGTTTCATGTTATGCAAATTATACATCAGTAAGGCTATGTAAAAGATACTTCTGAGGCACCTATACAGCTTTACCTTTTTATATGTGTCATGGTATTTTTTTAAGTTTATTTATTTTGAGAGAGAGAGCATGAGCAGGGGAGGGAGACAGAAAGAATCCCAAGTAGGCTCCACACAGCCAGCACAGAGCCTGATGTGGGGCTCAAACTCATGAACCACAAGATAATGACCTGAGCCAAACCAGGAGTTGGCTGCTCAACTGACTGAGCCACCCAGACACTCCTATATGTGTCACCTTATTAACTGTCATGTGAATAGGAAATGACTTGAATGTAGATATAAAAAATTTATGAAACAATTTAAAGTAGCCATATGCCTATGTATTTTTTTCCTCCAAACTTTTATTTATTCCAGTTAGTTAACATGCAATGTAATACTGGTTTCTGGTACAGAATTTAGTGATCTATCACATACTTACAACACTCAGTGCTCATCACAAGTGTTCTTAATACTTGTCTATTTTTTAAACAGACGTAATCCCCAAGAAAATGAAATGGAACAGAATATTCAAAAGCAATATAATCATAAAAAGGAATTTTCTTGTCATGATACATACCCATCACAAGAAAAGAAAAAGATTGATGTGTCTTTCCTAACTAATGAAGCCCCACCATGTTCTTTGCAATGGGAAACCAATGATGTGCATTTAGAAGCAGAAGATTTCCAGCCACAGAAAGAGGTTGTTGCAACACCATCCCCTAAAACCATTACTATTCTGCCTCAGATGGGATCTAGCCCTGATGTGATAATTGAAGAAATTATTGAAGAAAACCTGGAAAGTGAGTGAAAATACAAAAGCAAGGAAACAATGTGTCTGTAATTAGAAACAAAATTAGTCCCTATACTTAATAGAAACATAGTGCTGTTATCTTATACCTCCTTCATTATGAGTTAACATCCATTGATTCCTTGTCCCTGCTTTCACATTTTCCAGAGTTAGGATAATTTTTATTTTTAATGCAATAATCTAAACTCTAAGATGTTAATTTAATGTTTGGTTTAATTGAAGTATTTGACTTTTTGGTGTTCTACACATAAACCTTATATAAAAAATGAAGATACTTGTAGAAACGATCTCATGTCTTTGTCCTTAAAGAATAGCTTCTCCTAAATCTTTGTTCTGAGATATAATGTTATAAAAAAATTTTTAAAGATATAACCTGTTACATAATCTGAAATAAAACCTGTCATGAATATAATAGCATCTATTTTGTAACATTTCAATGTATCATAATACTTTGATTAGATTTACACTGTTGTATTCTCCCCATTAACTACTACTACTGTGTAGTTATATTACTGGTCTTCTTAAGGACCATTTTCAAGTTCCATTTTAGTTCTCTTCCACCCACCACTTCCCAGTCTGTTTCATTGGTTGATTCTACAGAATGACATTTTGAATGAAAAAGCGGGGGGTGGGGGGGTTGGGGGGGAACATGTTTTCAGTTGTTTCCATTGTATTTTTATCACTGAAATCTCAGTGAGTTAAGAGATCTGTTATCCATCACTTCTCAGTCTGTTTCATTGGTTGATTCTGCAGAATGACATTTTGAATGAAAAAAAAAAAAAAAGGAGGAGCATGTTTTCAGTTGTTTCCATTGTATTATTATCACTGAAATCTCAGTGATTTAAGAAATCTATTATGACTTTACCTACTGATAACAAGGAGTCTTACCATTCCAGTATTTTGCCAATTCAAGTACAGCTTTTTAAACAGTAGTATACCATTGTCAACTTAATAAAACTAGTACAATTGCCTTTATTTCCTATTTTGATGAAGCACGCTTGACAGATTATCTTGTGGAAACACCTAGAGATCCAAAAAAGCCTTTTCAGAAAAAATCATCTTCCGCTTTTGGATTAAAAGCAGGTACTTTAACAACTCTGAACTTGATGTTGTGGAGTTTGCTGTACGTAAAGTAACTCTTACATAGTATGAAGGCAGTGAGTAAAATGAATATTACTATCAACTAAAACTTCTTCCTTTTGAATATTAAAGGTTTTGGCTGTTATTGGCAAAAATGTTTCTGAAATTTATAACACTTCTGTCAACTGTCTCCCCAGTTACACATATTTATCTCTTTACCCCATATTCAATATGGATATTATTCTTTGTGATCTGTATTGGATAGTTAAAGTGATCCATTTGTTCAGTTTTTATCATCTGTCTATACTTGACTGTCTCCAATTCCACTCCTCCTAGTTTTTGAGTTTTAAACATTTTTACTAAATGAAACATCTACATTGTTCAAAAATTATATATTAAAATACTGTGAAATTTTTACCTAACTGTTCCCATTTCATTCGGTCCTTCTTTCCCTTCCACAGTTTCTTTATGCATATACAAATACACATATATTGTTTTTCTAACTTGTTTTTATACAAAAACATAGCACACCGTGCACACTGTTCTGTTCTTTTAATTCCTTTTTTTTTTTTTTTTGTAACATTATATTCTGAACATCTTTTCAGTAGCTACACTTGGCTTCATTACTGCTGTATACAGAATATTTTTTTCTTTTATTCTACCCTCACTACCACCCCCAGCTTCCACCAAAACATATATCTCTTCCCCTAAATGGTGCTTAGTATTTGGTTTTGCCCAGATGTTTTTTCACCCCTTTCTAGCCAGGTAAGATTTGTGATTCAGAGTATCTATGAGCTAATTATTAGTTCTTTGGATATAGTATAAACAGGATTTTTTGGGATATGCAAGAAGTCTATTTAATATCAATGGAGTTCTGAGTTCCAAAATATCCATAAATAAACTGATGTTTTGTTGTAATATGATAGAGTTATAGCATATCTTGACTTCAGCATCTAACCACCACATGAACTACAATTCCACTTAACATACCTGGCATGTAAAATAAAATAGTTGCAGTTCAGGTTATGCTAAAGGATTTAATGTTGATAGTGGGAACTTTATCAGTCTAGTTACTATTTTGGGTTTGGACTTCTTTTTGTGGGGCTTAAGTATTCTAGAGTTTTCAATGCCACAAGACACTTAATATTCTTTTAGAGGATATTGCATTCAGTTTTTGTGAATTCATTCCTAACTTATGATTTGTTAACATGGGTTAAATATTCTTATCTAGGTTCTCCAGAGCTAGTTTTTGTAAGCCATGTAATACATCCTTGCCACTTTTATGTCCGGAAGTATTCACAAATTAAAGATGCAACAGTACTGGAAAAGAAGGTCGATCAGTTTTGCAATAAGAGTTTACACCTTGATCCTTCAGACCTTTTGGAGCTAGGTAATGAAATATTACTCCAAGCTAAAATATCAAGTTTATGTAAATATTATATAGTATTTGGCCAACCCTTATAGGCTAACCCTTATAGACCTTTTATAATACAGATTTGTTCCAGAAGCATGAAAGTTTTATAAGAGGGGTGCCTGGATGGCTTAGTCAGTTGAGTGTCTGACTCTTGATTTCGGCTCAGGTCAGGATCTCACAGTCTGTGTGATCGAGCCCTGTGTCAGGCTCTGCGTTGACAGTGCAGAGCCTGCTTGGGTTTCTCTCTCTCCCTCTCTTTCTGCCCTTCTGCTATTTGTGCTCTCTTTGGCTCTCTCTCAAACTTAAAAGTTTTGTAGTGATATAATTTTATTTAGGTAAGTTAGCTAAATATTGACTGCTGAGTGAAGTATATATAAAATCTCAATTACAGAGTGAAAGGAGTTATTTTTTTAAATTACAAAGCCCGTCGCAGGTTATGTAGTTTGCTTCCCTGTCTCCAGGGAAAATTGGCCTCTAACACGATTCCTTGTACTGTGGCTATTAGTCCCTTGCTGTCCACATGTGAATATTGAGGATGTCATTAAGCACTTAAATGAGATGCAGGAGAACACCGGTACCTGTTTCCTAGGACCCACAGAGGGTAGTATATTTTGAGGGTACCCACACTGAGGGTTTGTGTAATTTGCCATAATTTAGGGTCTTATTGCAGATGTTTTCCTTATAATACATTGACTAAATTTGATTATAATAAGACGAAGCTATTATTTGTTTGATTTACTAACAGAGTGAGAAAACCATCTATTAATAGCAATCAATGCCTATGTATAATACCAAAAAGTATTACCTGTTTAGTTATATAGTACTTTAAAAGTGTGACTAACTCTCAGCTTATCTGTGTAGCTTCTCAGAATATTCAAAAATTAGGATTATCGTATACTTCTGACAAAAATTAATAGTAATTTTTAACTTTAGATAACTTTTAACTGTTAAGTATCTAAGAAGAAAGAAATGTTGTATTAAACTTAACTTTTATGGCTACAAGTAATTCTCTAAAATTTAATACATGTCCGAAAGAGTTCAGCTTAGATTCAGAAAATTTTCTAAAAAAGCCAAAAACTCATTCATTGTTTTCAATTAAGGACAATTATTATTTCAAGGCAAATAAATTTGCATGACTTAAGTACCTATATTTTGAGTAATGAGTGATAAGGGAAGAAATGTGAAATGATACTTCAGGAGGATATCCTTTTGTTCCTTTTTCCTACATATGCTCTTCACTGCAAAGGACAACAAATGTCTTCAATAGTCTTTTAACTTACCTATCAAAAAAGAATGGTTTGGGGCTCCTGGATGGCTCAGTCAGTTAAGTGTCTAACTCCTGATTTCAGCTCAGGTCATGATCTCATGGTTCGGGAGTTCGAGCCCCACATCAGGCTCTGCACTAGTGCAGGGATTTTCTCTCTCTCTCTCTCTCTCCCTCTCTCCCTCTCTCCCTCTCTCCCTCTCTCCCTCTCTCCCTCTCTCCCTCTCTCCCTCTCTCCCTCTCATGCATGTGCCTTATCTTTCTCTCTCTGAAAGTAAATGAATAAATAAACTTAAAAGAATGGTTTAATAGTGTATAGTTTAAAACTAAGAATAATTGGTTATGTAGTATATCGACATAAGAGAAACGTTGATGATAATCTTTAAGCCAAAATAATTGGTTACGTGGTACATCGACATAAGAGAAAGGTTGATGATAATCTTTAGGCCAAATAAACATTTTGGTTAGAACTAAAATTAAAATGTTGCCCTAATGTGCCTCTCAACTATCCTATTTTTATTAGCATGTCCAGAGGGGATTATACAGGATCCCTCTGTATATAATCAGTGGTCAGATCTACCAGTTTATCTCCAATAGGTAACTTAGTTGTTAAGAGGATGGACTCTAAGACTACCTGGATTCTCCTCCTACCTCTTTGCCACCATCTCCGTAGGGTTGTTGTGTGGAGTAAGTAAATCCAAACGTAATGTACTGAGAACATCACTGAGATCATAGTGAGCATTCAGATTCAGGCCTCCTTCTTTCTTGACCTTTTTTCCTGGTTATTAATTTGTAATTCATCTGATCTCTCCCTAAGGTCTTCCTCTGCTGCTATGTCCTTGGTTCATCTTCCCCTTCTCTGAACTCCCAGTGTGTATTTAATTTTGGCATGTCACATACTACCTTTCATTGTTTCTTTACTTTCATTCCTCTTTATCAAGAGAAGGTAATTGTTTCTTCCTTTATGCTCCCAAAGTATTTTACAGATTTCAGCATTTATATATCTGTACGTCTATGTGTGCACACGCATGGATAGAAAATTTTTATTGTTGTAAGTACAGTCATTTGCCCATCTTTTTTTCTTTCTTGAGCTTCTTGATGGCAGGATGGTCTCATTCATCTTTGGTATAGTTCATAAAACATAGGTCTTCAATAAGAGACTGCTAACCTTGTTTTTAGCTCCCTATTTAGCTATATAACAGAAACTGTCACAGTATACTACCTTTATTTTTTTCATAGCACCTGACATGTATATGTCCTCAGTAAATAAATCAATTAAGATTTCTTCGTGATGAAACTGATATATGTGTTCGTAAGTTAGAGCTTATTAGGTATTTTTCTCCATAAATACTGATAATGATTTGTCTTCCTCATTATTTAGGTGCAAGAATATTTGTCAACAGTATTGAAAATGGAATGTGGTGTCGAGGAACTATCACTGAATTAATTCCAATAGAAAGTGAAAATAGAAAATTTTGTAGTCCAACCAAATTCTCAGTCCGTGAAGTTGCACTAATACAAATATTCATGGTAGATTTTGGAAATTCTGAAGTCCTAATTGTTACGGGGTATGATGTTTTATAGTTGTTACATGTTTCTGGCCTGTTGATCATGGGGGTGGGATACTAAAGAATAAAGGAAATTGAAAATGGGGATAGAGAGGAGTAATTTATCATTCTTCACTTCTAAGGCATATAATTTGGCTCTATAATTTGTTTTACTAATTACTAAATTAGTGAAGTATTATCATTTATCAATATTACTAGGTGAGGAGCCAGTAAAAGGAGATTTTTGGTGTCACCCAAACTTAAGTACTTTTCTGTGTTGCTTCAAAACAGGGAATGATGCACACAAGTATTTCCTTTAAATAAAGTATTACAATTAGCTGCAGGATGACTCAGTAAAATTTTAAATCAGACTTCTATAATTTTATCAGTGCATATTGAAGTGGCATAGTGTCTAACCGTAGGTATTCAAAAATATTTCTCTCAGTCTTCTAGGAAAATAAAACAAAAATGATAAAATAAAAATAAAACTGAAAATGTTAGTAAGGACCACTATTAACTATAAAATGGTCACTATCTAATGGTCATAGCTTTATAAATAAATAGATTTCTGTTTGAGGACATCATTATCCCCTTTAAATTTAAGCCAAATAGAAATATGAAAGACAATTCAGATTAAGTCAATTGAGATTTAATTCTATAGAGAAAAATCAATGTCTGTACTTATAAAAACTAGGTTAAAGCTATGCAGTAAGTATGAATCAGAATATAACTTTCTGGAAGATTCAGCTTAAGGAGACTATCCTTAGAAATGCATACCTGTTTTGACAGTAAATTATATTTTTAAAAAAAGAAATGCATACCTTTTATGGAGGAAAGCAAATTTGTGTTTCAAGTATTATTTTCAATAAATACCACTTGAATTCTTCTAGAGTTGGTGATATCCACGCAAGATCAGAACACACTGCTGAGCAGCATATAGTAATAAATGACTTATGCCTAGTTCTTAGGAAGTCTGAACCGTATATTGAAGACCTGCTGAAAGACATCCAGCCGTTAGCACTGCCATGCTCATTGAAAGACATTGTTCCACAGAATTCGGTAAGTGAGACTTAAATTATTTCTTCTTTGGGGGCTAAATATTCCAATTTTAGCTATGTATTACCAGTCAGATTGCAAAGTGTAAGTTCGAGGCACCAATTGTCTTGTAAATACATTTTGCATAATAAACTATCAGTGCCAGTAAAAAAGGAAATGAACTTCAGGTTCCATAATTAGAAATATTCTTAGTGGGAAATTGAGTTGAATAAGCATATATGCATGGAATGATAGATGAAATATCCAAATAAACCACTAAATTTGAGTCAGATGTGGAGAGAAAAATTTTTAAATATAGTGTAGTGTGAGTTTCCATTTCTTTACTATTTTTGTGGCACTTTTTTCCTTAGTTGTAGCCCATATCGCATATTACTTTGCAGTATTTAGGAAAAATTTCATAAATATTTAAGCATAAGTACTTGCATATTTACTTGCATTGTCTATTCCCCAGCAAGACTCAACAACTCACACAGGAATTGTGTGTAAGAATATATGTTAAACTGTTACATTATTATGAAATCTATGAAAGCAGGAGTCTGTGTCTTTGCCCATCATTGTATTCCCAGCACATAGCAGATTACCTAGCACATAGTAGGCATTCAACATATATTTGGAAGAATGAATAAATAAAAAGTAAAAGGAAATATATCACACGTGGTGTTTTCCTCAAAATGGTAAAATTGGTTTAAATTTTGTCTTTTGTAATTTTTGGCACTTTCTGAGTTGGCTTTAATTTTATAACCTTTAGAAAGAGGTTTTATTTTTTAAGAAACATGTAGCTTTTTCAAAATTTGAGCACAGTTGGCACACACAGTTACATTAGTTTCAGGTATACAACAGAGCGATTCAACAGCTCTGCTGGAGGTATCACAATTCCAGATTTCAAAATATACTACAAAGCTATACTAATCAAAATAGTAATGGAACAGAATAGAGAACCCAGAAATAAGCCCATGCTTATAAGATCAATTAATCTATGACCAATGAGGCAAGGATATACAATGGGGAAAAGACCGTCTCTTCAATAAATGGTGCTGGGAAACTGGACCATTTTCTCATACCATGCACAAAAAGAAACACAAAATGAATTAAATTCCTAAATATGAGACCTGAAGCCATAAAAGTCCTAAATAAAACATAGTAATTTCTTTGACATTGGCCAGAGTACCATTTTTCTAGATATGTCTCCTCAGGCAAAGGAAACAAAAGCAAAAATAACATATTTGGAACTACACCAAAATAAAAAACTTTTGCACAATAAAGGAAGCCATGAACAAAACGAAAAGGCAGCCTGTTGAATGGGAGAAGATATTTGCAAATAATGTATCTGATAAGGGATTAATATTTAAAATCTATAAAGAACTTAACACCAGAAATGTATAGTTTTAACTCTTAAAATTTACTTTAGGTATGGTGGGGGGGACTTAAAGATTCAAAGATCAACTTAAAATTTTTTTAAATGAGTGAATACTTATCCTTACTGTTTAAGTAGCATGTACCTCCTATATTCCTAGTTAACGGAAACTCAGTTAACTGATGATTACAGATATCTTGATTGCATTACATGGCTCCCATTATACTTTCAAAATTACCTTTTGAATTTGTCATTTAAGAGAAAAAAAACTATGCAATACTTGTTTTATTTTAGAATATTTATAATCTTCGTATTAATATTCAGAGGTGAAACTAAATTCTAAAGTACAATAGCTTATGGACACCTTGAGACTGTTCATAAAATCAAAGGTCTAGGGGCACCTGGCTGGCTCAGAACATGTGACTCTTGATCTTGGGGTCGTGAGTTCAAGCCCCATATTGAGCATAGAGCTCATACACACACACACACATACACACACACACACACACACACACACACACACACACACACAAATCCATATATTGTGCATACATAAGCACCGACCTTGGGTTTGTGACCATAGCTGTTGTTTAGTGTCTATGGTTGAGTCCCTTTGCTCAAGTTTGCAGTCTTTGGTTGTATAAAGCCAAATCCAAACAAAACAAAACCAAAGATAAATCCAGAGTATTGTACCATTAGCACTAATTATAATTACTAAGTACATCGGAATTTTACTTTTTCCACAGAATGAAGGCTGGGGAGAAGAAGCTAAAGTAGAATTTTTGAAAATGGTAAATAACAAGGCTGTTTTAATGAAAGTTTTTAGAGAAGAAGATGGTGTGCTTATTGTAGACCTGCAGAAACCACCAACAAATCAAATAAGCAGTGATATGCCTGTGTCTCTTAGAGATGCATTAGTTTTTATGGAATTAGCAAGGTAGGTAACTTATTAAAACAAATACTTTTGAGATTATAGTTATAAATTGGAATAGCAGAATTTACCTTTAAAAACTATGGACTGACTCCAAAGTGAACATTAAGAGATTAAAAAAAACGCTATTAGTTTTCTTAGTTGTCAGAAAATGACATTCAGATAATTTAATAAATTAAAACTCATTTACAACTCAAAATAGAAATTGTAGAAACTGAAACAAATTTTAGACTCCTGATAACTTCACAGACAGCTCCCCTAGGGTTTTAAGAATTACAGTTTAACAGTGCCTGACTTAAATTTTCTACCCTTTAGAGTAAGTTCATGATCACCCACTCTGTATTTAATGTCTGAATCTAAAATAGATACTTCAAGTTTCTTCCCCCACCCCCATCACTGATGAACAAAGTAGGACGACTGAGAGAGATAGTGGAAGATACTAACTTTTTGTCCGAGTGGGGAGATGACTCTGGAAGTGACCCAAGTAGGTTTCATTGTAGAGAAATAAGAGTAGTATTAGAGCTGGAGGGGGCCCACGGAGACCCTCAGCTGGCCTGGGTGCTACTATGAACTGTGGTTATCAATGTAACTGAAAGATGAGAAACTGTTTTTTGTTTTGTTTTGTTTTTGTTCAAAAGAGGACAATCCTTGAATCTGAGTAGAAGAAACAGGCCTGGCTCAAAAATGTTCCAACACAAAATTGAAGGTCAATTGTTGACTTTGGAGACTTGACATCTTATTTAACCTAGTTTGATAATTGGAGACAATACCAAGAAATGTATTAAAAGAGAAATTGGAAAGGGAATACTCTTGGTAGATAAATAAGTATATGCACAAGTCTTTTCTTCAGACCAAGTTGCTAAGAGAAGAGATTCTTTGAAGAAAATGGTTCTTGCTTATGCTTTGATTGTGCTTTCGATTAGGTTTAGGTCACAATCACCAAGAAGCCACTCTGAAAAAAATATGACTTTACATTATCACCCACCTGTTTTGCCTAAAGAAATGACAGATGTTTCAGTTATGGTTTGTCATATAAATAGTCCTACTGATTTCTATCTTCAGTTGGTAAGTATTTAGTATTCCTTAGAGACCAAGTATTTTTTTCAAATTTTAAGTAGCAATGTATAAGGGAAATGAGTACCTAGTATGACTTTTAGAACAATCCAATACCAACATTCTGTAAATTTAAGTTTCTTAGCTGCAGCTTTAAACAAGAAATTCTCATGATTCGTAGTAATTTAAGAAACTCTTAATCATGCAAATTAGTGAAATATAGAAGGAAAGGACAGTGAAGGATACCTAATATATGTGTTTCTTGCTACCTTATGAAATCTGGGCAATAGGAAAGCACGTAGAACTGTCATCAAAATACTATGATAAAACCTGTTTCTGACTGTGAACATCTGAGAATTTACTAATTATTACTAGGTAATTTTCTGAATTTGAACACCAAAATAAATTCATATCAAAGCCATTCATATTTAATTTTGAATGTGGATTGATGGTTTGTTTAGCTAGCTACTAACAATGAGTCATCATTATTAATCTCTTTGTGTCAGTGCTTCATATGAATTAACTCATTCTAAGGGCAGTAATAAGTGAATAACTCATTAATCTTTATAACAATCCTGTGAGAAAGACACTAGTATTTTCGTCTAGATTGGAGATTCTGACCAAAAGGATGAAGCAACTTGCCTGAGGTCACACAGCTACAGAAAGGTGGAGCCAGGATTAGACTGGGTAGTGTAGCTTCATTCAGAACCTGTCCTCTTAAACCCTGTACCATGTTCTGCGGGCTCCCCAGATAAGTTGTGGAAGTCGCCTTATTTGGCCCTAAGTTAGGACTTGCATACATTTCTTTTATTGAATTTTTTTTAGTGTCTTATATTTAAATTGAGGTAAAACATATATAAAATTAACTATTTTAACCATTAATGTATGGTTCAGTACCATTAAGTACTCCAAGTGTCGTGCAGCTGTTGCCATTATTCATCTCCAGAACTGTTTCACCATCCCAAATAGCTCAGTAACCCTTAAACAATAACTCCCCATTTTTCTTCCCCACCCCCAGCCTCTGATAACTTGTCCTACTTTCTTTATGAATTTATCTGTTTCACTTAGCATAATGTTTACATGTTATAACGTATCAGAATTTCATTCCTTTTCATGACTGAATAATATTTCAATGTATGTATATACTACATTTTGTTTATACATTCATATGTTGATGGACACTTGGATTGTTTCAACCTTTTGGCTATTGTGAATAATGCCGCTATAAACATGGGTGTTCTAGTGTTTGAGTCTCTGCTTTCAATTTTTTTGGGTTTATACCTAGGTCTGGAATTGCTAAATTATATTATAATTCGGTTTGTCTTTCTGAAGAACTGCCAAACTGTTTTCCACAATGCTGCACCATTTTATATTTCCATTAGCAATGCATAAGAGTTCCAATTTTTCCATATCCTCACCAACACTTTTTTTTTTTTTAAGTAATAGCTGTTTAGGATATAGATTGTATCTCATTATGGATTTGATTTGCATTTTCCACATGGCTCAGATTGTTGAATACATTTTTCCATGTGTGTATTGGCCATTTGTATATTTTCTCTGGAGAAAGACCTATTCCAGTCCTTTGACCGTTTTTGAATTGGATTATTTTGTTGTTGGGGTGTAGGAGTTCTTTATACATCATGGATTTTAATCCTTTGTCAGATACATCATTTTCAGATTTTTCTCCCCATTCTGTGGGCTGCCATTTTACTCTCTTGGTAGCATTCTTTGATCCACAAAAAATTTTAATTTGGTAATCCAGTTTTTCTGTTTTTTTCTTTTGTTGCCTGTGCTTTTAGTGTCATAGTCAAGAAATTTTTGCTGAATCTAACATTACAAAGCTTTTCCCTTATGGTTTCTTCTAAGAGTTTTATACTTTTAGCTGTTAGACTTAGGTCTTTGATTTTGAGTGAACTTTTGTGTATGATATGAGAGAAGAGTCCAATTTCATTATTTTCCATGTGGATGTCCAGTTTTCCCAGCATTGTTTGTTGAAAAGATGGTCTTTTCTCCATTGAATGGTCTTGGCATACTTGTCAATATGCAGTTAGCCATAATATATGTGAAGGTTTATTTCTGGGATCTCTATTTACTCCATCAGTCTATCTGTTCTTATGCCAGTAGCACACTTTTTTGATTACCATAGCTTTATAGCAAGTTTTGAAATCGGGCTGTGTGAGTTCTCCAACTTTGTTCTTTTTCAAAACTGTTTTGGCAATTTGTGGTCCCTTGAGATTCTGTATGACTTTTTTAGGGTGGGTTTTTCTGTTCTGCCTGAAACATCACTGAGATTTTGATAGAGACTGCATTGCATTGTAGGTTGCTTTGGGTGGTATTGTCAACAATATTAGGTCTTTCAATCCATGAACGTGGGATGTCTTTCCTCTTATTTTTGTCTTCTTTCATTTCTTTTATCACTGTTGTGTAATATACAGCAAGTGTCTTGTCTAAGTTTATTCTTAAGTGTATCATCTTTTTGGATGGTACTGTAGAAGGAATTATTACTTTCATTTTCAGATTTTTTATTACTGCTAAATAGAAACATAACTAATTTTTATGTCTTGGTTTTATATTTTGTAAGTTTGCTGAGTTTTTTTCTAACAGGTTTTCTTTGTGGATTCTTTAGAGTTTTGTACATATAAAATTATATCAGCTACAAAAAAGATTATTTTACTTCTGACAGTTAGGATGCCTTTTGTTTCTCTTTCTTATTTAATGGCTCTGGTAGAAGTTCTGATATCATGTTGAATACAAGTAGAAAAGGCAGGCATCTTTTTCTTCTGTCTGAGGGGGAAAGCTTTTGTCTTTCACCATTGACAATGGTATCTGTGGGTTTTTCTCATATGGCCTTTATGATGTTGAAGAAATTTCCTTCAATTCCTGTTAGAGGAGAGGGAGAGAAGGGTTGGAGGATGGGCTAGATGGGTGATGGGCATTAAGGAGGACACTTGTTGGAATGAGCACTGGGTGTTAAATGTAAGTGATGAATCACTAAATTCTACTCCTGAAACCAATACTAATACTACACCATATGTTAACTAACTTGAATTTAAATTTAAAAAAAAGTAATAATACTATTTTTGGGGCACCTAGGTAGCTCAGTCGGTTAAGGATCTGACTTCTGCTTAGGTCATGATCTGGTGGTTTGTGGATTCGAGCCCTTCATCAGGCTCTCTGCTGACAGCTTGGAGCCTGGAGCCTGTTTTGGATTCTGTGTCTCCCTGTTTCTCTCTGCTCCTCCCCAGCGCACGCTCTGTCTGTCTGTCTGTCTGTCTCTCAAAAATAAATAAACATTAAAAAAAATTTTTTTAATACAATTTTTGCATCAACTGAGATGATCATGGTCTTTCTTTTTCCTTCATTCTGTTAATGTCTTTTGCATTGTTTTAGTTTGTTTTGTATTTTAAACCATCATTGCATTCCAGGAATCCATCTCCCCTAGATCATGATATATAATCCTTCTAATATGCCATTGAATTTGTTTTGTAAGTATTTTGTTGAGGGTTTTTACATCAGTGTTTATAAATGGTATTGGTCTATAGTTTTCTTATCATGTCTTTGTATGGCTTTAGTTTCTGGTAATGTTGGCCTCTTAAAATGAGTTAGGATGAGTTTATTCCCCCCCCCCCCCCCCAGTTTTTTGGAAGAGTCCAAGAAGGGATGGTATTAATTTTTTTAAGTGTTTATTTAATTCCGCTTACAGTGTAATATTATTTTCAGGTGTACAATATAGTGATGCATTATTTCCTTATATATCACCTGGTGCTCCTCACAAGTGCTCTCCTTAATCCCCCATCACCTATTTAACCCATCCCCCCCAACCACCTCCTTTTAGGTAACTATCAGTTTGATAGAATTCATCATAGAAGCCATATGATCCAGGGCATTTCTTTATTTGGAAGTTTTTGATTACTGATTCAGTCTCCTTGCTAGATACAAGTCTGCTCAGCTTTTTTTATTTATTCATGATTCAGTTTTGGTAGGTGTTTCTAATTATAGTAGATTCTTATAATGCTTTTTATTTATTAAAATCGGTAGCAATTCACCCATTTTCTTTTTTTTTAGTTTTTTTAATGTTTTTATTTACTTTTGACAGAAAGAGACAGAGGTGTGAGTGGGGGAGGGGCAGAGAGGGGAGACACAGAATCTGAAGCAGGCTCCAGGCTCCCTGTTGTCAGCACAGAGCCAGATGTGGGGCTGAAACTCACAGACCTGCTCCAAAGTCAGACGCTTAACCAGCTGAGCCACCCAAGTGCCCCAAATTGACACATTTTGTTTCTGACTTTAGTAATTTGCATTTTTCTTTTTTTTCTTAGTCAGTGGTTTGTGAATTTTGTTAATTTTTCAAAAACCAACTTTTGATTTTGTTTTTTTTAGCCATTGTTTCTCTATTTTCTATTTTATTTATATATAGGCTCTAATCTTTATTATTTTCTTCCTTCTGCTAGTTTTGGGTTTATTTTACCTTTTTTTTCCCTTAAGGTTTATCATTAGGTTATTTATGATCTTTCTTTTCTTTACTGTATATATTTTACAGCTATAAAGTTCCCTTTTAGCACGACTTTTGCTACATGCCATAAGTTTGTTGTGAATTTTTCAGTTTTTCTCTGTTAATTTCTAGTCTTCTTCCACTGTGATTAGGAGAGATACTGTGTATGTTTTCAGTATTTTAAAATTTATTAGGGCTTGTTTTGTTGCCTAACGTATTGTCTGTCCTGAGAATGTTTCATGTGCATTTGAGAAAAATTCTGTTGGCTTGAATGTTCTGTATATGTCTTTCATGTGTAAGGGGTTTATACTGTTGTTCAAGTAATCTATTTTCATCTTGATAATCTTTGTAGTTCTTGAAAATGAAGCACTTAAGTCTCCTTTTATTGAAAAACTGTCTCCCTTCAATTCTGTCAATATTTGTATCATATATTTGAGGGCTCTGATGTTTGGTGCATATATATTTGTAATTGTTACGTCTTATTGGTTAATTGACCCTTTTATCAATGTATAATGTCATTCTTTGTTTCTTGTAATATTATCTGACTTAGAGTCTATTTTGTCTGGTAATAGCGTAGCCACCCTGGCTCTCTTTTGGTTACTGTTTGCATGGAATACCATTTTCTAATTTTTCACTTTCAACCAGTGTATGTTTTTGGATCTAAAGTGATTATCTTATAGATAGCATATAGTTGGACCATTTTTTAAAAACCCATTCTGTAAGGGCACCTGGGTGGCTCAGTCAGTTAAGCATCCAACTTTGGCTCGGATCACCATCTCCTGGTTCATAATTTCAAGCCCCGCATCAAGCCTGATGCTATCAGCACAGGCTATCAGCACAGAGTCTGTTTTGGAATCTCTGTCCCTCCCCTAATCGCACTCTCCTTCTCTCTCAAAAATAAACAAACAAAAAAAAAAGATTTAAAATCCATTCTGCAAATCTACCTTTTAATTGGAGAGTTTAATCCATTTAAAGTACCTACTGTTGGAAAGGCTTCTGCCATTTTGCTATTTGTTTTTTGTATATCTTCTAGCTTTTTTGTCTCATTTCTTGTATTACTTATCTCTATTGTGTTTAGTTGTGTGGGTTTTTTTTGTAATGTCTTTTTTTATATTTTTAAAAAAACATTGTCATAAAAAAATAACAAAATTTACTATCTCACCATTTTTAAATGTACAGTTCAGTAGTGTTAACCATACCCACATTGTTGTGCAACAGATCTATAGAACTTTCATTTTGCAGAACTAAAACTCTCTCCATAATCCATTCATCCATTGATGGACATTTGGTTTGCTTCCACCTCTTGGCTATTGTGAATAATGCTACAGGGAACATGGCTTTGCAAATGTTGTAGTTTCATGTTTTGATTATCTTCTTATTTCCTTTTGTATATATCTATAGTTGTTTTTATAATTACCATGGGGATTACATATAATATTCTAAAGTTATAACAATCTAATATGAACTTATACCAACTTTAATTGCACAAAACCCTACTCCTGTGCAGCTCCAAATTCCCCATTTATATTATTGATGTCAAAAAATAATCTTTAAGACACCTGGGTAGTTCAGTCGACTAAGCATCTGACTTTGGCTCAGGTCATGATCTCATGGTTCACGAGTTCGAGCCCTCTGTCAGGTTCTCTGCTGATAGCTCAGAGCCTGGAGCCTGCTTTGGATTCTGTGTCTCCCTCTCTTTCTGCCCCTTCTCTGCTTGTGTGCCCTCTCTCTCTCAAAAATAAATATTAAAAGAGTAATCTTTATACATTGTGTGCTAATAGATTTCTGGTTTTATTTGTTTTTTAAATCCTATAGAAATAGATATTATCCTATAGAAATAAATAGAAATAAAAGTGGAGTTACAAACCAAAATTAATATTTCTTTCATGTGTGTCCTTGTATTTACCTGAACCACAGATCTTTATATCTTCCTGTGGCTCTGAGTTACATGCTAGAGCTACACTCTATCATCCTTCTAGCTCTACCTAAAGGACTCCCTTTAGTGGTAGTGCGTTTCCTCACCACTTGTTTCTCTGTGAATGGCTGAACTTCTCCCTTATTTTTGAAGGACAGTTTTGCTGATCTGTAATTCTCAGTTGACAGGGTTTTTTTTCCAGCACTTTAAATTTATCTCCCTATTGTCTTCTTTCCTCAAAGGTTTCTTAGAAGAAATCAGCAAGTAAGCTCACTGGTGATCCCTTGTACATGACAAGTTGCTTCCCTCTCACTGTTTTCAAGATTCTGCCTTTGTCTCTGGTTATTGATAATTTGCTTATAATGCGTACGAGTGTGTCTCTTTGGGTTTATTCTACTTGGGGTTTGTTGAGTGTATTAGCTTCCTAGGGCCATTGTAACACAATACCATAAAGTGGATAGCTTAAATGACAAAATTTTGTGGTCTGAAGTGATGGAGTCTAGAAGTCTAAAATCAGGGTGTTGGCAGGGTTCGTTCCTTCTGAGGTCTTAAAGGGAAAATCCATTCCATGTCTCTCCCCTAGATTTTGGTGGTATGCTGGCAATCTTTACCACTTGTTGGCTTCTGCATTATCCCAGTCTCTTCTGCTGCCTTCACATGGCATTTTCTCTGAACTTGTCTGTCTCAATTTTTTAATAAGGACACCAGTCATATTGAATTAGGTCCCACCTAAGACTTTATTTTAACTTGATAACCTCTGTAAAACCCTATCTTCAATAAGGTTACATTCTGAGGTACTGAAGGGTTAGAACTCCAACATATTTTTTGAGGAGGACACAGTTCCCAAAGCAGTCTACTCTCTGCTCCATCAGAAATTCATGTCCTTCTCACATCCAAAATGCATTCATCCCATCCCAATCATTCCAGCATCAATTCTAAGTCCAAAATCTTATACATAAGTATCATCAGCCAAAAGTCCCAAATCTCATCGTCTAATTCAAGTACAGGTGAAGAATTAGTAGCATACAAGCTGGGGCAAAATTCTTGTCTATATCTGAATATGTGAAACCAGAGGAATCTAAAACCTAGCGGGGCAAATTCTATTAGATTCTTATGACTTGAGAATAATCTTCACTGGCTAGATGCTCCACCTTTCAGTCCCACTAGGATTATTCAGCCTATTTTGGCTTTACCTACTCAGCTCTAGAAGCAGCCTCAGTTATTGGAATTGAGTATTTGTCTTCATGCTCTGGAACCCAGGAGGCTGCACCTCTTGGAACAGAGGACGAGTCAATCCTGCCTCTCAGACTTGTGCCCTCTGGGCTCCTGGTGGCAGTAGCAGACACGCCAGCCTCTGAACTACCTTCAGGGTCATTATACCTTTTTCTTCAAAGATAAAACATGTGCAGGGCTGAATAGCTCCATCAGCTCACTTCCTGCCTATAGAATCCCACAAGTTCAACAGCCTTCCTTCTTTCTTCCCATCTCTATTCCCTCCATTTTAAGCTGGCAGAGTTTCTGCTGAGATGATTGATTGGATCCACAAGCCACCTGCCCATAATCTCTTCAGCCACACTGTCCTCTCTAAGCATACTTTCTCATTGTTTACAATATGGATAGGCTAAAAATTTTCTAAATTCAAGTTCTGTTTCCTTTATGTTTAGCAATTCTTTCTTTATCTCTGTCTTCTCGTGTTTTATTTTAAACAGCAAGGAGAAACCAAGCTGCACGTTCAACAATTTGCTTAGAGATTTCCTCAGCTAAATATTAAAGTTCTACTTTCTATCTGACAGAATACAATTCAACCAAGTTCTCTACCACTTTATATCAAGGATTGCCTTTCCTCTAGTTTCCAATAACATGCTCCTAATTTCTGTCTGAGATCTCACCAGAAGAAACTTTGACATTCATATTTCTACCAAAATTCTTTTCAAAGCAATCTGGACTTTTCATTCAAACACTTCAAAACTTCTTCTCTATCCATTACCTAATTCCAAAGACACACCCACATTTTAGGTATTTTTTACAGCAACACCCTACTTCTCAAAATCAAAATCTGTATTCATTTCCGAGGGTTGCAATAACAAAGTTACACAAATTAAGTGACTTAAAGACCATAAATTTATTGCCCCATAGTTCTGGAGTCTAGAAGTGTGAGATTCAGGTATAAATAGGGTTGGTTCCTTCTTAGAGCTGTGAGTGAGAATATTCCATTCTTTTCTCCTAGTTTCTGGTGGTTAGCTGGAAATTTTGGGTGGTCTGTGACTTGCATTACCATAATCTCTGCTTTCATCTTCACATACATTCTTCTGTGTTTGTCTCTGTACCTAAATCTTCCCCTTTTAATGACACCACTCATATTGGATTAAGACCTACCATAATCATTTTCACTTGATTATCTCTGTTAAGATTCTTTCTCCAAATAATGTCACATTCTCAGGTTCCAACTCCAACACATCTTGCTTGGAGATATAATTTAACCCATAACATTGAGCTTCTTGGATTTATAGATTCATGTCTGTCACTAAATTTGGGAGGTTTTCAGAAATTATTTCTTCAAATAATTGTTTTGCTCCTTTCTTTCTCTTCTCCTTCAGAGACTCCCATAATGTGTATATTAATATGTCTAATGGTACTCTTAGTCTCTGTCCAAGTCCTGAGTCTCTGTTCCCTTTGCTCTTTTTTCTTTTCCCCACTTAATAATTTCAGTTACCCTATCTTCTGGTTCACTGATCCTTTCTCATGCTTGCTCAAACATGCTGTTGAACCCTCTGGTGTTTTTTTCACTTCACTTATTGTATTTTTCAGCTCCAGAATTTGTTTGATTCCTTTTTATAATCTCTATCTCTTTGTTGGTATTTTAATTTTGGTCCTTTATTGTTTTTCTGGTTTCCTCTAGTTCTTTATCCATGTGTTCCTTTAGTTCTTTGAACATATTTAAGACAGTTCTAAAGTCTTTGTCTAGTAAGTCCAATATCTGGGCTTCCTCAGAGGTGGTTACTATTTATTTTGTTCCTATGAGTGAGCCATGTTTTCCTTTTTCTTTGTATTTCACCTGATTTTTTTGTTGTTGTTGAAAACTGGGCATTTGAATATTAGAATGTTGTAACTCTGAAAATCAGATCCCCACCTCCCTGGGATTTGCTGGGTTTTCTTAATTGTTGAAGACTATAGTGGTCGGTTTGTTTGAGACTTTCCCATTCTATTTTTGTAAAGACTGTTCCTTTTTGTGATCACTAAAGTCTCTGTTCCTTTAGCTTGTGTTCAGCAAATGTTTTGACAGAGATTTCTTTGAATGCCAGGAACTTGATTGGGTTTTGCTTGGTTGCAGTAAACCCTTAACTTTTCCAGAGTTCTGAAAAATTTCATATGGCTTCTCATTTTTTTTCAATGTTTCTGTGTGGGAACGAGAACTTGGAACCCCCAGTCTGCTATTTTGCTGATGTTACTCCTCTGTTGAATTTTTCACTGTTCCATTTGGATAACCTATTAATGGAAGAATATGAATAATATCTACTTAGAAATAAAAGTTTACAAAATTTTAAAATTTTAAGTAATTTAAATGGAATAACAAGAAAAGCTAGATTCACAAAATTTCCACTCGCATTATAATGCTCAAAAAAGAGAAAAACCTAAATTTTTGCCATTTGAAATGGATTTTGAAGTATTTTTAAACTTAAGAATTGGTATTTGGGAAGATAATCAAACGTTTATCTATGATGTTTTGGGATTGTTTTTTTAAGAACTGTGTTTCAGATGCTTTAAGAACTACAGTAACCAAATACTCTTATTTAGTACAAGAAATTTCAAATTTGCTCAATGCAGTCATTTCACAAACCCTACTGAAATTACTGAGTTAAAGAATTAGCAATTCACTTTAAAACCACGAGATAGATGGTTGATAGGAAACTGGACATTCATATAATGCCAGAATAGTACTACATGAATTATTTGGTGGGTACAGGATAAAAACATAACTGTACAACAGAGGGATCAAAATCATCACCCCAATCTATATGTGAATCTTAGCATGTTAATGTTGAGTTAGTGATTATTATGTCTTTTGATGTATTGCAACCTAAGTATATTTACAACTTAAGTATAATTACTTGTATTCTGGCCAAAAAATGTTTGAATCCATCACACCTATAGATACCAACTTTTAGCTTTTGGGAAATTTCAGGAGCTAGATACTACTTAATGGAGGAACAAGCTAAATAATAGCATGAGGATGTAACTACATAATAGATGCTCTTCAGCAAGACCAAGTCATTAAAATAAAAGTACCATGGTAGATTCTAAAAGATTTATTGAAATAACCAGATATAATGTGTAGTCTTGAATTGAGTACTGGTTTAGGTCAGCATGGGGTATCTAAATGTGGTCTGGAGCATTAATAGGAATCCTTACTGAAATAGAAAAGTGAGAACTGATAGAAAATGCAAATTATCAAACTGTAATCAAATTGCATAAATGATATAATTTCATTTTTGTTTTAAAAAATATGGAAAGTTTGTGTATAAGAAAAGGATCTGGAAGGATACATTTAAGGTATCTGGATATGTTTTTAATGTTCTTATTCATTTTTGAGAGAGAGCATGAGCAGGGAAGGAACAGAGAGAGGAGGGGACAGAAGATCTGAAGCAGGGTCTGTGCCAACCTCAGCAAGCCTGATATAGTGCTCAAACTCATGAACCATGAGATCATGACCTGAGCTGAAGTTGGGACGCTCAGCCAACTGAGCCACCCAGGTGCCCCTGGAGAAATGTGATTTTTAAAACTTTTTGTTATGTCCACATTTGCTAATTTTATTTATTGCTTCTGTAATAAGATACTTCAAATATAAATTATGTGACATGATTTATCTGATTCTAACATTTGGTAATTTTATGAATAGTGCTTATAATACATACCATGTGTTTTAATCCCTTTATCTCTTAGATAGAGAGCCTGGATTTTTTATTTCTATTAAAGACAATTGAGGAATTCTATAAAAGTGAAGATGGAGAAAATCTGGAAATCCTCTGTCCAGTTCAAGATCAAGCCTGTGTAGCTAAATTTGAAGATGGAGTTTGGTACCGAGCAAAAGTCGTTGGTAGGAGATTGCACACTATTTCTACAGGGAAATATTATGCTTAAAAACTGATCCCATTTGAGTTGGTACAGATTAATCGTGGAAGTGATGTTACTTGATCTTAACATTTTGCTCAGTTATCTATCTTTAGTAAGCTAGGGGTAATGTTGGAAGGTAAATCTCTGGGTCTCTTTTTTTCCAAGTTTGCAATTTCTAATTTCATAACTTTTGAAGGATTGCCTGGACGTCGTGAAGTTGAAGTTCAATATGTGGACTTTGGCAATACTGCAAAAATAACACTTAAAGAAATGCGTAAAATAAAGGATGAGTTTCTGAATCCCCCAGAGAAGGTAATCTATTTATCATGAATCATAGGGTTAGAATATTAGCACAAATATGAAAGTAATTTTAGAAATAATTTTTACCATAGAAATATTCTGTTAACATTTTTGTCTGTAAGTAATTTCTAACACATAGACTATGGAAAAGAGTTGCTGTGGTTCCTATAATTTTCTATATAGCAACTATAAGTTATTAAGATGTATGTATATCTTAGCAAATAAGCATTAATTATAAATGTATATGTGTATGTATGTTTGTGTCTATGTATTACTGTTCTGCAGCTCTTAATGTTATACCAGTATAATGAGGTAAGAGGATGATGTATTTTGTGAAAACAAAACTCATCATAGGAGTATTTTTACTGCAATCTCATTTATGTGTAAGTATATATAACGTGTGCAAGAGAGAGAAAAGTCTGAAAGAAAAAGTGAAAAATTACCCTTCTCTTGGAATCCTACTCCCCAGAGATATGGTTAAGGCTGATTTTCTATGTCATGTTGCACCTAAGCGTTTGAATTTGGTTAAACAATATTTTTCATTTTAAAAATGGGTAAAAATTATAGGAAAAACTTGAAAATACAGATAAAAAGAGGAATCACTCAGAATTGTTGAGTATTTTTGATATATATAAATCTAAGACGTGTCTTCTCTGTTTTTAGCGATTATAGGATTAGACAAATAGTCCTATAACCTGATTTTCTCATTTAACAGCATATCATACTTTCAGTGGATGCTTGTTATATCAGTGTCTAAATGTGCAGTAATTCCTTCAACCAAATACTCTGTTGATTCCAATTATTTGTATTTATAAAATATTTTGTAGATACCTTTGTACATTTATTTATTTTCTAAATATGCATTAAATTCAAACACAAAGTTATTTGTACACATAAAATTTTGTTGTAATTTTAAAATAATTGGAAATTAAGTTTACTTTTCTTAATGGCGCAATTCTGTTTGACACAGGCAATCAAATGTAAGCTGGCCTATATTGAACCACGTATGAGAGCAGTGCAGTGGTCCAAAAAAGCTAAGGACAAATTTGAAGAAAAGACTCAAGATAAATTTATGACATGTTCAGTCGTTAGTAAGCTATTTCCATTTTCATTTGTTGCTGTATGGTCATATATAATTTTAAATAAGAGTAACATTGTAACATTTGCCAGAACTCAGAATAAATTCAATGTGTCATCAGTAAGAGTAGTGAGAACATGTATTGTGCATTGGGTATAGTAGGTATAGTTGCCAGCTCTAGAATCTAAAATCAGCAAGAGGCAGAATTTACCATCAGAGACCAAGTCATCCCAAGAGTGCCTGGTTGGCTCAGTTGATGGAGGGTGTGACTTGATCTCAGGGTTGTAGGTTCCAGCTCCACATTGGGTATAAAGATTACTTAAAAATAAAATCTTAACGGGCACCTGTCTGACTTCGGCTCAGGTCATGATCTCATGGTTCGTGAGTTCGAGCCCCATGTCGGGCTCTATGCTGACAGCTCAGAGCCTGGAGCCTGCTTCCAATTCTGTGTCTGCCTCTCTCTCTCTGCTCCTCCCCGCTTGTGTTCTTTCTCTCTCTCTCTCTCTCTCTCTCAAAAGTAAATACACATTTAAAAATTTTTTAAAACATAAATAATAAATTCTTAAAAAAATTAAAAGATGAAGTCATCCTGGACATGGCCTCTTGAAAGCTCTAAAGCCAGAAATTAGCTTCTCTTATTTCTGTTTGCATTTTTGCAAGGACTCTATCCTGATTTTGGCATGATGGATGCTAAAGTTTAATGTGCAGGGAAGTGAGGGGAAGTAGGACATAACTGGTAAATAGTTTTCATATGTTCTTTTTTTTTTTTTTTCATATGACTTAAGTGAATTCAACTGTAGGCTCTCCCCATATTTAGAAAAAATGTTTCTTTTTTGGAGGAGTTTGGGTCCAAGAGACAGGCTGACTATTACCTTACAATTTTATAACCCAACATGTTCTGAAAATGAAAAGTTGAGTAGCAAAATCTGATCTGAATTGACATGAAGGTACATACAGTCTTTATCTCCTTTATAGTAAATATCATATATTCCGTTTCAGGATAGTAATGTATGTTTGTAGGCTGCTGCCTCAGTCTGCTGGAGCTATTACAAAATATTCAGTGTATATTTTACGTAGTCTTTCTCAGTTTGAAGAGTTCTGAAACATGTCTGGCCCCAAAGGGTTTGAATTCGGGTATGGGGAGGTGTAGGATTCTGTTGTTTATCTGACTGTGTTGGTGTTAATAAGTACTAGTGCAGAATATACAAGATCATGTTTACTTAGGGTTGATTTATGGGAATTTCCAGGGTAATTTTTACAGCACCTATTTGTTCACATTTATCATACTATGTTAAATGAACCCAACTACTGTAAGAGCGTTAGCCTGTTTTACAGTGAGGAGACTGAAGCTTACTGGTCAGCTGCTCAAGGTTACTTAACGTAGAACTGATGCCTATCAGTGATAATTTATATACATTGTTGATACAAGAAATTGTTCTGAAGAAATAGTTTCTTTAGGGAGGAATGTGATTATAGATATTGCATTGTCAGTCAATAACATTTTTATATCTGTCTTCTCTGATATGAACAGTAAATTAAGGGCTTCTTAGTCCTTGAGTTATCTCCACTGATTTTGTGCAGAATTTAACCTAGATAATTCTGCTTACCAACTTTCCTTTTGGTATTTTATTCTGTTGGTTTTAGCTCCCCCTCCCTGCAGTGGACCTGACTTGGTTCCTTTCTTTACTCTTTCTTTTGCTTACTCACTTAATTACTTGTTACACCATTAATATCCAAACACTAGTCACAATATAGTTATTATCCTAGGTAATTTGAGCAGGGCCTTCTGGCACTCCTTAAATCTAAAATACCTCATCAACCTATGCAATGATGAAATTAAGAGTTTTAAGACATTAATATTAAAATGAACTACCACAGACCAGAAGGGGAGCTTTCCTTTAATATGCATTGTTACCTTATAAAGCAACGGATATTTAAATTTTAATTAGCAGAGCAAGGAAGGTGGTGACAGTACAGAACATACAGGAATAAAGAACTTTGTGTATGGGAAATATAGTCAAAGAACTAAAGGGAACGCGAGAGCACAAGAGATGGGAAAGTACGGAGATGAAAATTTATTGAGGCTCATCATCGTTTAGCCTTTTATTTCTAGATGACGTATCTGATCCATTAAAAAGGAGTCCACAATCATTTTTAGGCCCTTGGAAAAAGTTTTATAATATGTGTTTTTATGATATAGGATGCTGGTAACTCTTCATCTTTTTATTTAGAATCATCATTCTGGCCTGCAGCTCTAGCTGCTGTTGTGTAGAAATTGTAGTAGGCATAAACTGCAGTTTAAGTATGCATTCACTGCATATGTTAAGGCATTGAAGTGTGTGTTTTCTAAAGAAATTCCTCTGTTGTTTATGCAGATACATATTAGGCAGGTTCTCTGTGCTGTGTACCATAAGCAAGTAAACAGGCACATGAGATGTAAATTTTGCCCATAAACTCCCAGTTTAGTTTAAGAAATCTAAATAGATCTACTTGTTGAAGTAGCCAATTTGTTTTCTAAAAGAAATTAAAAGTTGGATAGTTTGTTCTAAAAACAGAGGAATGGGAAAAAATTCCGGGTTCCAATCTTTAATTAAGGGTGTTTTTGGAGTTTTTGTTGTTTTGAACTTTGTGCCATTTTTCTAAAAGCTGTAAACCTTAGCAGATAATCACTGGACTGAATTAACTTTCCTTCTTTTGTCCTCTGGAACTAGTTTGAATTTAATAAAACAGTTTAAAGACATATCAGAACACTTATTCAATGAATATAGGTCAAGTTATATTTTTCTGAGTTTAAAAGCTTTAAACTGCTTTTGATGTGTTATAGAACAGCACACAATAATCTAAAATAAAAATTGTATTAATTTGCATATGTTACAGACGACATGGACAATTGCTTTATGTTTGCAAAGTGCTACTTTTACCCCTGCAGAGAGACTTTGATATTACTTAGCAAGAAACCACATGTATGCAAAACGAAATTAAGTTTCCTGTTATTTAAAATTGCCTCATTTAGTATATTTTATGACATATTTCTTTCTTTCCCCAAACTCATCTTAATGGTTTTACAGAAATTCTGGAAGATAATGTGCTCTTAGTTGAGCTTTTTGATTCTCTTGGTGCTCCTGGAATGACTCCTACTAGTATAAATGACCAGCTAGTCAAAGAGGGCCTAGCATCTTATGAAGTAGGGTAAGTAGACCTACAAACTTTAAAAAATTCAGTTTATTCACAGGAAGGTGGTAGGGCGCCTGGGTGGCTCAAGTTAAGCGTCAAGAGTTAAGCATCCAACTCTTGATTTTGGCTCAGGTCATGATTTCGCGGTTTGTGAGTTTGAGCCCTGTGTTGGGCTCCACGCACTGACAGTGCGGACCCTGCTTGGGGTTCTCTCTCTCCCTCTCTCTCTGCCCCCCCACCCCCCGCTGCTTCCTCCTTCTCTCCCTCTCTCTCTCCCTCAAAATAAATAAATAAAACTTAAAAAAAAAAAAGTGGCATATCATTTCCTTTTGGATATCTGCTTTGGAGTTTCCCCCTGTTTTTGAATCAGGAAAAATAGACGGAAAAATAATTGGAGTCATTAGTTTAATGGGGAGTAGAGTGGCTTTTCCCTCCATCCCTAAGTGACCCTGAAACCAAGAGAATGGCTCCTCAGGATTGAAAGTACTTCTGAAAAGAGAATAGCATCTTATTTCTAGGTAGAACATCTGCTTTAGTAGCCATTTGTACCTATTTGAGAAGAGAATTAGTAAGAGAAATGTCAGTATAGAGTAGTTAGTGGTACAATTAGCCCACATTCCCATTTGAAGAAATGTCAATTTTTTCTGGGTTCAAGTGGATACGTTGAACGAGAGCCAGATTTGAGCCATTGTGCTAATAATACCCAAGACAGACCAGTGGTTGAGGTGACCGCAATATAGAAGGGCAGAGGGGTGGGAGTGTTTGCAGTAAACATTAATTAAATGGAGGAAATGAATATATGGATCTCTGAAGAGAGACATGGTTAAGTGATTCACCTGGGAGTTAGCAGCATATAAATGAGTCCATTAGAATAAATGAAAATCACTTTCATTATTCATCTCAATTTCCCTTGATGAAGATGCAACTATGAGGATTATAATCTATGAGAAAGAAAGTCCAAAACTGGTAGATCATGAGCCTGAGACTGAAGAAAAACCAGGAACCAGAGAGAGAACGTTTCAAGAAGGAAAGAGTAGCTAGTGCTGAGAATTCAAGTCAAGTAAGGGCTGAAAATTATCCATTAGATATAGCAACAAAAATTAAGTCACCTTGGTTAGCTAAATCTCAAGCTTATTGTGAAAGAAATTAAGTTTTTCTTTAATAAAAATAAAGGACATCTAATTATCTGTGTTTTCAGTCTGAACTAACCTGACTTATTAAACATTCTAAACACTTCAATAATTTCTCTTTTTAATACATCTTAATAGCAATTGGCTTCCACTTGTATTCTCACTGGCAAGTGGATTGATACTTTTTAGTCATCAAAACAAATTATCAATAATTCTTCTCTTTTTGAGTACAAGATATCAATGGCAGATGATGAAATTATGAACAAACTTGGTATTTAAAACGCTTCTAAAATAGAAAGTTTGGGGGCACCTGGGTGGCTCCGTTGGTTAAGCATCCAGCTCTTGATTTCAGCTCAGGTCATGATCACAGGGTTGTGGGATCAAGTCCCATGCTGGACTCAATACTGAGTGTGGAGCCTGCTTGGGATTCTCTCTCCCTCTCTCTCCGCCCCTCCCCCCACTCATGCTCTTGCTCACTCAAAAAAAAAAAAAAGAGAGAAAGTTTGGCTTTTAAGGGTGGTTTTTGTACTTACTTTGGTAATAGTTAGCCCTTTTTAAAAAAAGAAACTAAAATTGCTGTTAATATGAAAACTGGGAAGCAGCGAATCATAGCTAAAACTTGTTCATCTCTAGGGGTACCTGAGTGGCTCAGTTGGTTAAGCTCCCAACTTTGGCTCAGGTCATGATCTTGCGGTTCGTGGGTCCGAGCCCCACATTGGGCTCTGTGCTGACAGCTCAGAACCTGGAGCCTGCCTCAGATTCTGTGTCTCCCTCTCTCTCTCTGCCCCTCCCCTGCTCATGCTCTATATCTCTGTCTCTCAAAAATAAACGTTTAAAAAAAAAACTTGTTCATCTCTAGATCTAAGCAAATACAAACATGAATATTTTGCAAACTATTTTTGCTAATGGGTTTTGTTATTTTCCAGGTATACCCTCAAGGATAATTCCAAAAAACATAGTGAAGTATGGGATCCTTCTCCAGAAGAAATTATTTCAAATGAAGTAAACAGCTTAAATCCTGTATCTATAAAATCTCTACCTAATGAGAATCTCCAGTCACTTTATAATAAGGAACTACCTGTACATATCTGTAATGTGATATCTCCTGAGAAGATTTATGTTCAGTGGTTATTGACAGAAAACTTACTTAACAGGTATAACATATAAGGAAAACATGGATTGCATATGGGCTTTTTTCTATATTTTGTTTCAAAAATATAGAAATCACAAATGTAGAATTTTAAAAGCAAAATTATTTCAGTTAAACAGTCACTTAAACACTGGTTAAAAGTATACAAATAGTGTATTTACTGGCTATTTTCACTATATTAGAATTAGTCATTCCCCAAATACTTATTGAACACCTATTTTTGACAACCAGTATTGTAGGTGTTGGGGATACAGTGGTAAAAACATTTACAAGTCTTTGGCGTCATGAAGCTTAAATTCTGGTAGAGAGACAATAGACAAAATATTTACTGTAGTAGATGGTGATAAAGACAGTAGAGTAAAAGCAGTTGAGGAGGAAGGCAATTTTGGATAATCAGAGAAGGCCTCAAAAAGACTATGACATTTGAAATGGATCCTAAAGGAAGAGAGGGAGTAAACCATGAGGGTATCTGGAGGAAGATCATCTCATGCAGAGGGAAGAACAAGTTCAAAGGCCCTGCAGTGGAAATGTGCTTGGGTATTCAAGGAAAAACAAGGTATCCAATTTGGCTTGAGTAGAGTGAGAAAGGGGGGACAGTAGAAGACGTGGTTAGAGACTTAGGTGTTGTAAGGAAAGGTTTGAAAGTTAATTTTTTTTCTCTATACAGTTTAGAAGAAAAGATGGTAGCTGCTTATGAAGACTCGAAATGGGAACCCGTTAAATGGGAAAATGATATGCACTGTGCAGTTAGGATCCCAGATAAAAATCAGTGGCAAAGAGGCCAGATCATCAGAATGGTTACAGACACATTGGTAGAGGTAAATGCACAGTTAAAAATATAATTGTGAAGGTGAATGGATTCAGTATTTTATCTTGAAATTTTTTAAATCTAATTTTTATTATGCTATTCAATTTGTGAAAAACATTTTGAAATACTGTCTTTCCACAGACTCAAAGTTACTATTTTCATAGGTTTTGCTGTATGACGTGGGTGTTGAACTAGTAGTGAATATTACCTGTTTACGAGAGCTTCAAGAAAACCTAAGGACAATGGGAAGATTATCTTTGGAATGCTCTCTTGTTGATATAAGGTAGTTTTTAGCTGAGTAAATTTTCTCACTATTGAATAATTACAAGTATTTTTCTTTTTTGTTGGGTTCTTGTCAGTTTTAATTTTACTAGAATTCTGGAATTTCATAAATCTAGTTAATTTGGGGGGCGCCTGGGTAGCTTAGTTGGTTAAGTGACTGACTTCAGCTCAGGTCATGATCTCACGGTTCATGAGTTCAAGCCCCACCTCGGGCTCTCTGCTGTCAGCACAGAGCCCACTTTGGATCCTCTGTCCCTCCTCTCTCTGCCCTTCCCCCCACTCGTATTTTTTCCCTCCCTCCCTCTTCCCCCCCCCCACACACAAATAAGCAGTTATTTAAAAATATAGTTAATTTTGAGGTTTTAAGAAGAGGGAAAGATAAAAATTTGGAGCACATAAACTTTAGAGGTACCAAGGAATATAGATAGGTGAGTATCACGGGTATCTAGGTAGATTCAAACTGCTAAATTATTAAAAACTTGAAGGACATAGGCAGATAGAAATAAAGTATATTTTATAAGCTTAGCATTGCATGGAAAGCTAAAAATACATAAATTACCAAAAAGTGAATTAGGATTCTGAAAGTGGCATGAAATACTTTTTGAATCTAGTAGAATTCTACCATAAACACAGAGCAGTTTGGATAGCAAAACTAAAGACAGCACAGTCGATCTCTAAAACCTAAGTAGACACCTAGGTTTCCCTCTGTAAGCCCCAAATACAAACAAGTACACCATGTGGTACACCATGCCCTTATGGACCCTTAGGGTTATCGGCATTTGTGTGGAAGGAAGGCTGACTGGGATTCTAACAGCTCTGAGAATCGTAATTGACAACAGGTTTTCACTGGAGCCAATGTAAGCCAATCTGAGAACAACAACCAAGACCAAGAAGGGAATAATGCAAGATGCTCTTCATAATTGGATGTGAGAGATCTATAATGTGCCGCATTTTTGTGGTGCTGGAACCTTAGCCATATAACCTTTGGAAGTAAACTGATGCTCTCTTCCATGACCTCACACTGAGCAGAAACTGTTGGGGATAGAGCCTAATTTGAGCAAGACAGACACTGGGGCAAAGGAGAGAAAAGATGCAGATAAAAGTAGGGGAGAGGAGCAAGATATCAAAGTATGAGGCCATATTTTCTGTCACTTTGGGAGAACAGCACCAGAGAGTTCTAAAGCCATGAAGCTAGGAAAGCAATAGTGATCTACCTCTTCCTTCTAAAAGCACAGGAAATTTTCTTTCATTTAAAACATGATGATGTATCATTTGCAAATATCTTCTCCCATTCAGTAAGTTGTCTTTTTGTTTTGATGGTTGTTTCCTTTGCCATACAAAAGCTTTTTATTTTGATGTAGTCCTCATAGTTTAATTTTGCTTTTGTTTCCCTTGCCTCAGGAGACATCTCTAGAAAAATGTTGCTATGGGCAATGTCAGAGGAATTACTGCCTGTGTTCTTTTCTAGAGTTTTTATGGTTTCAGGTCTTACACATAGATCATTTTTTCTAAAGGAGACTTACAGATGGTCAAACCACAATAGGATATCTCTTCACACGTGTTAGAATAGCTATTATCAAAATGACAAGAAATAACAAATGTTGGTGAGGATGTAGAGAAAAGGGAAACTGATGTAATATTGGTTGGAATATAAGTTGGTGCAGCCACTATGGAAAACACCAAAGAGGTTCCTCAGAAATTTAAGATAGAACTAGTATATGATCCTGCAATTCCACTTCTAGGTATTTATCAAAACACAACTGAAACACTGATTCAAAAAGACATACACACCCCTATGTTCATGTCAGCATTCTTTACAGTAGCCTCACCAAGATAGGAAAGCAACCTGTCAACCTGTAGATGAGTGGATGAAGAAGATGTGTGAAGTGATATCCCATTGTACCAGAGTAATGCTGGCCTTATAGAATGAGTTAGGAAGTATTCCTTCCTTTTTAACTTTTGAAATAGTTTGAGGGTAAATATTATTATCCCTTTCTTAAATGTTTGGAAGAATTCACCTGTATGGTCATCTGATCCTGGACTTTTGTTTGTTGAGAGGTTTGGGGTTTTTTTTGTTTTGTTTGTTTGTTTGTTTTTATTGCCTCACTTTCATTACCACCAGTCGGTCTGTTCGGATTATTTCTTCCTGACTATGTCTTGGAAGATTCTATGTCTCTAAGAATTTATCCATTTGTCCCAATTTTTTGTATATAACTGTTCATAGAAGATTCCTATGAGACTTAATATGGGTATGTATTGTCCTCAGATTTCTTTTTGAAAAATACAGAAGTGGCAGTTTTCTGTTTGTAGGGCACATTTATTCATTGATAAATCCATGGAAATAAATCTAATTCTTTGTAATAAGAATTATAGAATTTTATAAAGGGGGATTAGGAAGTATAAACTTCCCTTTATAAAATAAAGGGAAATGAAATTAAAAAAAACTCCCTTCATAAAATTCATGGAGATGAAAAGTCAGCATAGGGAATATAGTCAATAATGTTATGATAATGTTGTATGGTGACAAACTTACCAGGGTGAGAACTGAGTAATGTATGGAATTATTGAATCAATATGTTGTACACTAGAAACTAACATAACTTTGTTAATTATACTTTAATAAAAATAAGAGATATATAGAATCTTAGAATTGGAACTCAGAGATCTTAGGGGCATCATGACAGTAATTCTTTTTATACCAGCCCTAATAAATGAACAGTCAAGACCAGCTGACTTCACTGCTGTGGAGCACATCTCTTTCAGTCACTAGTATTTCCCCACACTGTATTAAAATTGGTCTCCACAATAGGATACCTTGTTCTTAGTGACCCCTTTCTGTTCTAATTGCTGGTAGACCATTTATTTAATGTTCTTGAAGAGCTTATCAATAGTAGTTTCCATAATCTGCCTGTTTGCACAGAACATTTCTCTAATCTTACAGGTACCTTTTCCACTGTCTGCGATTACTAAGAGTGACTGTGGGGCCACATCAATAAATTTGTTCTATAAATTGAAAGAATTTAATGCCCTGGAATGGAAATTTCAGGCCAACCATCCTGAAAATTCTTATCCTGGGGACGCCTGGGTGGCTCAGTCGGTTAAGCGTCTGACTTTGGCTCAGGTCATGATGTCATGGCTCATGAGCTTGAGCCCTACATCGGGCACTCTTTGTCAGCGCAGAGCCTGCTTCACATGCTGTGTCTCCCCCTCCCCCGCTCATCACTTTCTCTCAAAAACAAACTTTTTAAAAATTTAAAAAATATTTTATCCTAATTTTCAGTTCTACCTTGAACAGTTCAATCAGAGCAATTGAACAGAATTCATCAATCCTTTAATTGTATCCAATAATGTAGAGAATGTGTTCCTATACACACCTTGAATTATATCTTTTGGACTCAAATGGAATACCATTATTTCATGAGTCTAATACTGGCTAACCTTTAGCACTTCTGGACCCTGTGTTAATTGTCTTACAGGCATTACTCTAGTTAATCCTCACAATAAACCTTTAAGCTATAGATAAGGTATTATTTATAGATAAGAAAATTGAGTCTTCAAGAGGTTATTTTCCAGAGTAATACATCTATTAACTTTTGAGCTAGGATTATAAACAAGTCTGAATTTAGAATTGGAGCAAAGTGCCTGGGTGGCTTGGTTAAACGCCTGACTCTTGGTTTTGGCTCAGGTCATGATCTCACAATTTGTGAGATCAGGCCCCAAGTCAGGCTCTGTGGTGACAGTTCAGAGCCTGCTTGGGATTCTCTCTCTGCCTCTCTCTGTCCCTCCCCTGCTATAGACAAATAAATAGGTAGATATTTTAAAAGAAGAATTGGAGCTCTAATCACTATGATTTACTACCCTTCTGAAAAATCTTTTTCTTATAGTAAAATACACAAAACATATATATTTTGCCATTTTCAGTGTACATTTCAGTTGTATTAAACATATTCACAATGTTGTGCAACCTTTACCACTATCCATTTCCAGAGCCTTTTCATCTTTCCCAACTGAAACAGAGTTGTATGAATACAGACCAAAGAATTTTTTAATGTTGTAAATACTTTCATAATCTTAAAAGTTAATATTTACAAAATGTATATTCATAATAGAGCATAAGAAAATCTTAATGTTAACACTGATTATTTTTAAATATTTATTTGGGGGAGAGTGCATGTGGGGAAGGGGCAGAGAGAAGGGGACTGAGGATCCGAAGTGAGCTCTGCACTGAGAGGCTAGTAGCAGCAAGCCCGATGTGGGTCTCAAACTCATGAGCCTCGAGATCATGACCTGAGCCAAAGTCGGACACTCAACCAACTGAGCCACCCAGGTGCCCCTGTTAACACTGATTTTTATCTGAATATCGTCATAATAAATTTTAAAAACCGCAACTAATTCTAAGAGTCACTGGTAATTTAAATTCTTAATTCTTAAGAACATCATTTGGGCTTCTTAGTAAATAGTGTAGCATATTTACTAAATCCTACTTGGTCAAACTACATGCACAGTTGGTTTTGTTCACTCATTAATGTGAAAAGATTGGCCAGGTTAGTTGTTTACCCGATGGGTCGACTCCATTGAAACTCCAGATCTAGAAATCATGTATAGAGAACCTTTAGAGCCTGCATTATGATACTTGTAATCTCTTTCATGGTACCAGTTCTTTATTCTTTGGAGGCGGATTTGATGGAAAGTCAGTTTCAATTCCACAAACTAAAATAGACGAGGAAATTGAATATTCTGCTTTTCATTGACCTGTCAATATTTATTGAACATTTTTTTAAACGTTTACTTATTTTGAGAGAGTGCACGCGTGAGCGGGAGGGGGCAGAGAGAGAGGGAGAGAAAGAATCCTGTGCAGGCTCCATGCTCAGTGCGGGGCCTGACACAGGATTTGATCTCATGATTGTGAGTGAGATCCTGGCCGAGCCGAAATCAAGAGCTGGATGCTATTCCTGAAATCATTATTACACTATGTTAACTAACTTGGATTCAAATAAGTAAATAAATAAATAAATAAAGTCAGATGCTTAACCAGCTGAGCCACGCAGGCACCCCTATTGAACATTTTTACCATGAATATTAAAAATAAATTGTCCATAAATTATTGAGGCTAATATTCATGGGTAGCAATTCATATTAGATTTAAATTCCAGAAAAAAGCTTTCAAAAATGTTTGGGCAGTGGAATCATTCTTGCAAAGGGATTGTTCTTTTTAAATTTCCATTAAATAGTTTTAAAGTGCTTTCTGTGTGCCAGGCACTATCCTAGGCATTAGGGATATGATGATGGACATAACACATAATACGTTATCCCCACTCTCAAGAGTTTATAGTCTACTCAGCATGTATGAAATGTACATAATAGGTAAAAAAAAAAAAAATACGTAAAACATTACCTTTTTAAGGGTTCTCAGTGTAGCTGCAGAACAGATATACATGTTAGCATATGATATGATCCCTAAGTAGAATAGAGAGGAATAAGCAAAAGTCTATGAAAACAGAAGAAAATTATGAAAATAACAGAAGCCATGCTTTAATTGATTTCTCACTACATATGAAGTTTGTTCATATATATATGAATATATACATATAGTGGTTCTTTTATATTTCTGTATCTTAGGCTATTTGTTATAAAACAAGTTGTCTGTTTTTGTTGTTTTAGACCAACTGGTGGGAGTGACAAGTGGACAGCTACAGCTTGTGACTGTCTTTCATTGTACCTGACTGGAGCTGTAGCAACCATAATCTTACAGGTGTGTAGTGGGCTAAACAGTTACAATGATGTTTTCTACAATTTATTGTTGAGAAAATAACAGCAAACTATTTGGATTTTTTGACAGCCTTTTTGGTCTTATTTCAAGTTATAACACCTGTTTGTTATAGATACCCCATAGATGATTATATGAATTAATCAAAACATTTCTAAAGTAATAATCTTGAGTTGATAATTTGCATGTCAAAAAACATGCTAGAGAGCATTTCTAAAGCCTTTTGCTATTCTTTACAAACTGAAGAGTTAGTCTTCTAGTGAAATCATATTGATTGTATGCGTAAAAATGGGTGTTTGTGTAAGTATAGGTTTGAGAAGAAGGATATATTTTTTCAGAACCCTTAAAAGTATTCTTTCTTTACTTTTATTCCAATGGGATACCTTTTATTGTGTTAATTTTATTGTGTTAATGATTAGAATTTTCTTAGGTAATTTTTCCGTGTTACTTTTTCTATGTGTACTTTCTCTATTTTCCTAATTCCATGTGAAGCAGAGTATATAGGCCTTGCAGCACTTTCCTTTCTTTACACACACACACACACACACACACACACACACACACACACACAGCACACCTGGGAAAATACATTTCAGTTCTACAATTTGCAAACGGTTTAGGAAGATAGACAAATTTGTAACTTATGTTCCCCCAGCCTGTTCTGGGCTGAAAGAAAAGTTTGCAGTCTGCCTCCCCTGACAGATACACCCATGTTTCACCTTGACAGTGAAGTCTTCCTGGGGTGCCTGGGTGGCTCAGTCAGTTGAGCGTCCAACTTTGAGGTCATGATCTCGCAGTTCGTGGGTTTGAACCCTGCTTTGGGCTCTGCACTGATGTTGCAGAACCTGCTCTCTGTCTCTCCCTCTCTGCCTCCCCGACTCATGCACACCTGCTTACTCAGTGTCTTTCTCAAAATAAATAAACTTTAAAACAAGATAAGACAGTGAGGTCTTCCTGACACGTTTCACAAACCAACTATCTGTCCCACTTGACTCTCTTCCATGTTATTTTCTCTCTGATAGAGTCAGGTACCAAAATAACTTTACTAGGTTGGAAATTTATTTTTCTGACTTGGATAAATGTGGAGGAAATGCCTGTGAGAAGTATGTTGTTTATAAGGTTTCATTTTAGTATTTCATATTTACTGTTTTCTTAAATCACTGCAGGAAAACAATACAACATGGCCATTACCTGTGAAAATTTTCTGCAGAGATGAGAAAGGAGAGCGTGTCGATGTTTCTAAATATTTGATTAAAAAGGGTTTGGCTTTGAGAGAAAGGAGGTATGGACTTTTTTTTTTAACACCAGTTTATAATGAAGGCTTCTTATTTGCCTGTGTAAATCCTTATATCTGTGTGCTTTCAAACCTGAATTTCATCTTGCTTGCTCCTAATGATTTATAAACTTAACCTTGAGAAGTCAGCTCAGAAATAAATTCATTCAGGATTGCTTATTTCTTTATTCAGGCTCATTAGCTCTTACATCTTTAAATCCCTACTGACATTTCTGCTTTTATGTTTTCCCTTTTGCTTTGGCATTTACACTCTAAACCAAAGGAAAAGAGAATTACGTACTGGGTACCATATCTGAGCCCTTTGCCATCATTTGCTTAGACAGAAATGTTGAAGCTTTATGTTGGAAATTGTGGTAGGTATATACCAAAATGTGTTTATGTGAAACACGAATGGATAGCAGAAAAGTAATTGAACAATATTTAAATTTAAAGACCTTTCAGGTACTAAGTTTGTGGTTTAAGGTACCATTGGTACAAGAGGCAAAGGATGAGGATATTGCTATAGCCCTAGCTGCTGCTTTTTATTTCTTGCCTACTAGATACAAGGCCTATTAGAACTGCAAACACATGTTCCAAGTAGCCACTTTGTACCATACGTGGCCAGATCTCTTTTTTTATCTTGCACTATTATAAATTAACTTATTTGGGCCAGGACCCCGGTCCTGATGTAATGGTAGGAGAATGAGAAATCAAAAATAAAATGGGGCATGAAGTAGTTAGGTAAGCATGGTAGCGTGTACTGGCATACAGCAAGGCTCTGCGTAAAGATATCCTGCATGTGCCTCTTTTCAGGTTCACTGGCTTTAGGCTAAAGCAATTCCTTGGTAAAAGAATGGTAAAGTGGAAAGTGCTAGGCAAGTTAACACTGCTAACAAGTACCACCGTGATGTTCTTTACTGCTTTTACGACACTAAAACTATTAGCTGTCTCAAGGCTGAAGTCCAAGTGGGAACGATGTTAGTTGAAGAATTATGTAGCTGTCCCACAAGTGCTTATCTCCTTTTTTTTTTTAAAGAAAATACAAGAAAGTAGAAGAAACAAAAACCTACAATGCTATGAAAATAAACAATATTTCCTATAGGTTTTTTTTATAGTATGCGTACATTTTTTTAACTGGAAGGGAATGACAGGAAGTAAAAAAATTATGAGTTATAGCTTATTACCACTGACACTATCTCAGTAGTGCTGAATTATTTTTAAGGGACTTATTATTTGTATTATTTTCATAGAATGTGTGTATGTTCTGTCTGTGGACTAAATTAGAATTAGCCTGAAGATGTTGTATTTCCCTTTAAGATCTAGTTAATTGTACAATACTTGTAACATACTTTGAGATTTTAAGACAGAATAACATGTAAATATGAGACAGTAATTTAAAACATTTAAGTGAAATTATATTACTTTTTTCTCAAGCTGATTTATAATTTAAAACAATTTTTATTATAACTTAAATTATGCTCTTTTTTATGTAACAAATTAGACTAATGTATCCTATACTAGAACAAATATTTTCTTTAAATTTCTAGTATATTTGAAGGACTCTCTTTATATCGTTTTCCAAAGAATGTTTTCATTTGCTCATGTTTAGATATATTATTTTTTGGATGTTACAGAATTAAAAAATTAAATAACAGCCATTCATCTGAGAAGTCTTTGGAAATCCCCCCAGAACAAGAAGATTCAATGCTTACAAAGTGTATTAAGACTAACTTTGACCCTGACAAAAAAGCTGCTGATGTTATCAGTGAACACAAGGTATCTGAATTTAAACAGAAAATTCCAGAACCAAGAACCACTGGATGCTACAAACCACCAGCTATTCCTAACATGAAAGTATTTGAGGCAACAGTCAGCTGCATTGGCGATGATGGAACTATATTTGTAGTACCTAAGTTGTCAGGTAATATCTTTTATGTTATGTGGGATTGATTAATCACTAAAAGTAGTAGCTAGCAGCCCAGTTCTCTATGAAGTATACATAGATTGAAATACCTTGGGCAAGATTTAACCTCATTTTCACAGGTTTTTTGTGAAAATAACTCATGCAAAGTGCTTTTCACATAAAAATCATTTGTTGAGACATCAGGGATAGACACTGGGCGTAAGAAAAACATGGAGCTGGTTCCAGGTTTGTAAGACCTGGCACTTATGCAAGTTTGGGAGCTCTCCAAGAGAAAAGAATACAAAAGTTCATATTCTGTAGAATGAGGAAAGAAACCACAACGAATGACTGGAGATTGGGAGCCCTTTGAGAATATTCATCTCCTTCCTGCTATCTCTTTAAGCTTATGTACAAATGTCTCCTTACTACAACCTGGGTGCATCCAGCATACTTTGTAACTGACAGCAGCTCTAGCACTCATGGGTATTTAAGTCCATTAGCTCCATAATAAGTATTCCAGCTATGGATAGGGGTATGATGGCTATGCATTTGTTGAAATTTTTGTCTCATTTGTTGACCTCCTAAACCCTGTTTTTCTGGTTCAAACACAAAGCAAATCTGTGCAATTTGCTATTCTAGAAGTGAATAGTCATAGCTAAAGCTGGTTGACTGTTATGTTGTCAGGCAATGTGCTAGATGTTTTACATTTAATCCCCCGCAATACTGATAATGGAGACAGGTTCTGTCATACCAGGTTTACAGATTAAACTGAGGCTCATGGAGGTAAAGAAACAAGATCACACAACTAAAGTGGTAGAACTGATGTGGCAGTTGCCCCCATACTTTGCCTTCAGTGGTATCAGTTATGGGGATATGTATTTACTGTGGAAATGATGAGCCAATTAGCAGCAAATAGCAACATTAGAATTTTAATTTTATATCCCAGAATTATGTTGTGTCTATCTAAGCATCAAGTAACACCTGACTTGTGTTCTACTTTACTTAAGTATGCTGGTAAAATGACATTATCTTAACATGGTAGGTCTTTTATATTAGGCTTTCTGTTAATGTGTTTAGAGCTTTTAACCATGCTTTATTCCCAAAATAATGCTTACATTTATAACCAGAGATCAGAATAATTATTTACATGCTGTTAGTTCCATGTTTTGAAACGTATGGAAGCTACTGAAGGAGTTATATTTTTATTAAAGCTCTAGTAGTTCCTTATACTATTATCCCGGTGATGAGATTATTAAAGGTTATTGATGATTTCATATTGAAAATGGGAGGAAATTCTTCCTAAATGCTTTCTATTTTTAATAATTTCTTCAGAATTTGAGCTAACAAAAATGATGAATGAAATTCAAAGTAATTTAAAATGCCTTGGTCTTTTGGAGCCTTATTTCTGGAAAAAGGGAGAAGCCTGTGCAGTAAGAGGATCAGATACTATGTGGTATCGAGGCAAGGTAATGGAAGTTGTTGGCGGCAGTATTAAGGTGAGTCTGGTATACTTTTGTGACTACTTTAAGGCTAAATGTTATAATGTTAAGTGATCTTTAGAGTATAAATACATGAAAGTTTGATTAAAACATGTATTAATGAGTTCAGTCTTGTAGGAAGACCAGATACATTATACATTCATTCATAATAAGAATTTTTATTTCCAGGGCACCTGGCTGAGTCAGAGTGTGTGACTCTTAATCTTGGGGTCATAAGTTTGAGCCCCATGTTGGGTGTAGAGAGAACTTAAATAGGGGCCTGGGTGGCTCAGCTGGTTAAGCATCGACTCTTGATTTCAGCTTGGCTCATGATTTTGTGAGATCCAGCCCCACATCAGGCTCTGTGCTGACAGCATGGAGCCTGCTTGGGATTCTCTCTTTGCCTTTCCCCGACTTGCACATGCACACATGTGTGTGCTTTCTCAAAAATGAATGAATGAATGAATGAATGAATAAGAATTTTTACTTTAAAGTATATTTATTAACTTGAATAATCAAAAAATATTTCCAGGTAGAGATTTGACTTTTGGTGCCTTAATGGTACCACTTACTTGTAATTGGCAGCCCTGTTCGTACACAAACAAGTAAGGCAGCTTGTTTTCCAATATGTTAGATATTTCCTTAGCAAATTTGTTTACAGCCCAGCTAATTTACCCTTTCACAGTAACAGTTTATCTTTCCAGAATACTGAGGTAGTACTTGAGTTTCATGCAAAATCTTCAGAGAGAGCTGCGTATTTTGAAAAACTGCATTCTTGGGGGGGGAGGAAAAATTAAAGAGAAAAGTCTTTTGTTTCTACTTGCACAAGACTTTTGTTACGTATTTGATGATGATACCTAACAATTACATAGCACTTCAGGTTTTTAAGCTTCTTTCACATGTGTGCATTCATATTTTATAATTCATTTCCAACTATCGAATAGATTATTCACATTTTACTAATAAGTAAATTGATATTTAGATCCAGTGACATGCCCAAGGTCACCATATCAGTGAGTAGTGATGCTGGCATTCATACCTATGCATCTGATTGCTAAATTTCCAATCTGAGTCGTGTGCTTTTTCTGCTGGACTATAAGCTTTAAATTGTTTTAATAAAAGTGAAATGGTTTCAAATTTTCAGTATTTGAGCATATGGATACTTAAAGATTCATGTGTTTAAATGCAAATGGGTCCACTTTCACGTACATTTGAATTGTTTAGGTAACCCTTTTTCTTTTTTAATGTAAAAGTAAACTAAAAATCAGGGCACCTGGGTGGTTCATTTGGTTAAGCGTCCAACTTCAGCCCACGTCATGATCTCACGGTTTGTGATTTTGAGCCACACGTCAGGCACTGTGCTGACAGCTCAGAGCCTGGAGCCTGCTTCGATTCTGTGTCAGCCTCTCATGCTCTGTCTCCGTCTCTCTCTCCCACAGAAATAAATAAATAAACAAATAAACTTGCATTGTTGTCATGACACATGAACTTTACGTGTATGGAATATAAATAAATAGGATGGTGGTGAACATTGATTTTTCTCACACTAAGATCTCTGTTTTAAATTTGTATTATACTTTGGTATTTTAATAATTACTTTTTATTTTTTCTTAAGGTCATTTTACATTTCAAGTATACACAATAAATTTTTCATTCCTTAACCTGATATCTTTAAAGTTTATCCTGTGGTCTGCTTTAAGAAATAATTACAGGGGGTTAGGGGAAGATGGCGGCATAGGAGGACGCTGGGCTCACCGCGTCCTGCTGATCACTCAGATTACCCCTACACCTGCCTAAATAACCCAGAAAACTGCCAGAAGACTAGCAGAACAGATTCTCTGGAGCCAATCACAGACGAGAGGCCCACGGAAGAGGGTAGGAAGGGCGGAGAGGTGGTGCGCGCTACACAGACTGGCGGGAGGGAGCCGGGGCGGAGAGGCGGCCTGCCGGCCAAGCAGAGGCCCCGAGTCTGGCTTGCAAAAGGGGAGGGGCCAGATGGAGTGTGTTCCAACAGCAAGCGGGGCTTAACATCTGGAAGGTTATAAGTTAACAGCTCTGCTTGGAGAGCAGGAAGGCTGGAGGACAATGGGAGAGAGAGTTGTTGAGCCCTGGACGACAGATTCTCAGCTTGGTGGGGAACAAAGGCATTCGCCAGAGCCATCTCCCTCGCCCATCCCCCAGCCAAAATCCCAAAGGGAACCAGTTCCTGCCAGGGAACTTGCTTGCACCATGCAAACACCCAACACTATGCTTCTGCGGATCCATCCCTCTGGCAGTGGGCCTGACTCCTTCCCGGTGCCGCAGGGCCCCTCCCGAAGTGGATCTCCGAAGGATAAGCGAGCTAAGCCTGCCCCTCCCGCCCCTGTGTACCTTGCCAGTCCACCCCAGCTAATACGCCAGATCCCCAGCACCACAAGCCTGGCAGTGTGCAAGTAGCCCAGACGGGCCATGCCACCCCACAGTGAATCCCGCCCCTAGGAGAGGGGAAGAGAAGGCACACACCAGTCTGACTGTGGCCCTAGCAGTGAGCTGGGGACAGACATCAGGTCTGACTGTGGCCCCGCCCACCAACACAAGTTATTCAAGACAGCACAGGGGAAGTGCCCTGCAGTTCCGCACCACTGCAAGGACTATACAAAATGACAAAATGGAAGAATTCCCCCCAAAAGAATCTCCAGGAAGTAACAGCTAATGAACTGATCAAAATGGATTTAAACAATATAACAAAGTGAATTTTGAATAATAGTCATAAAATTAATCACTGGGCTTGAAAACAGTATAGAGGATAGCAGAGAATCTATTACTACAGAGATCAAGAGACTAAGGAACAGTCAGGAGGAGCTAAAAAATGCTATAAATGAACTGCAAAATAAAATGGAGACAACCATGGCTCAGACTGAAGAGGCAGAGGAGAGAATAGGTGAACTAGAAGATAAAATTATAGAAAAAGAGGAAGCTGAGAAAAAGATAAAAAAATTCAGGAGTATGAGGGGAAAATTAGAGAACTAAGTGATGCACTAAAGAGAAATAATCTACGCATAATTGGTCTTCCAGAGGAGGAAGAGAGAGGGAAAGGTGCTGAAGGTGTACTTGAAGAAATAATAGCTGAGAACTTCCCGCATCTGGGGAAGGAAAAAGGCATTGAAATCCAAGAGGCACGGAGAACTCCCTTCAGACATAACTTGAATCGATCTTCTGCACAACATATCATAGTGAAACTGGCAAAATACAAGGATAAAGAGAAAATTCTGAAAGCAGCTAGAGATAAACGTGCTCTAACATATAAAGGGAGACCTATAAGACTCGTGACCGATCTCTCTACTGAAACTTGGAAGGCCAGAAAGGAATGGCAGGAAATCTTCAATGTGATGAACAGAAAAAATATGCAGCCGAGAATCCTTTATCCAGCAAGTCTGTCATTTAGAATAGAAGGAGATATAAAGGTCTTCCCAAACAAACAAAAACTGAAGGAATTCATCACCACTAAACCAGCCCTACAAGAGATCCTAAGGGGGTCCTGTGAGACAAAGTACCAGAGACATCGCTACAAGCATGAAACCTACGGACATCACAATGACTCTAAACACATATCTTTCTATAATAACACTGAATGTAAATGGACTAAATGTGCCAACCAAAAGACATAGGGTATCAGAATGGATAAAAAAAACAAGACCCATCTATTTGCTGTCTAAAGAGACTCATTTTAGACCTGAGGACACCTTCAGATTGAAAGAGAGGGGATGGAGAACTATTTATCATGCCACTGGAAGTCAAAAGAAAGCTGGAGTAGCCATACTTGTATCAGACAAACTAGACTTTAAATTAAAGGCTGTAACAAGAGATGAAGAAGGGCACTATAAAATAATTACAGGGAGTATCCATCAGGAAGAGCTAACAATTATAAATGTCTATGTGCCGAATACGGAAGCCCCCAAATATATAAAACAACTCACAAACATAAGCAACCTTATTGATAAGAATGTGGTAATTGCAGGGGACTTTAACATCCCACTTACAACAACGGATAGATCATCTAGACACAGATCAATAAAGAAACAAGGGCCCTGAATGATACATTGGATCAGATGGACTTGACAGATATATTTAGAACTCTGCATCCCAAAGCAACAGAATATACTTTCTTCTTGAGTGCACATGGAACATTCTCCAAGATAGATCACATACTGGGTCACAAAACAGCCCTTCATAAGTATAAAAGAATTGAGATCACACCAGGAACACTTTCAGACCACAATGCTATGAAACTTGAAATCAGTTACAGGAAAAAGTCTGGAAAACCTCCAAAAGCATGGAGGTTAAAGAACACCCTACTAAAGAATGAATGGGTCAACCAGGCAATCAGAGAAGAAATTTAAAAATATATGGAAACAAATGAAAATGAAAATACAACAATCCATACGCTTTGGGATGCAGCAAAGGCAGTCCTGAGAGGAAAATACATTGCAATCCAGGCCTATCTCAAGACACAAGCAAAATCCCAAGTACAAAATCTAACAGCACACCTAAAGGAACTAGAAGCAGAACAGCAAAGACACCCCAAATCCAGCAGAATAAGAGCAATAATAAAGATCAGAGCAGAAATAAACAAAACTATAGAGCAGATCAATGAAACCAAGAGTTGGTTTTTTGAAACAATAAACAAAATTGATAGACCTCTAGCCAGGCTTCTCAAAAAGAAAAGGGAGATGACCCAAACAGATAAAATCATGAATGAAAAGGGAATTATTACAACCAATCCCTCAGAGATACAAGCAATTATCAGGGAATACTATGAAAAATTATATGCCAACAAATTTGACAACCTAGAAGAAATGGACAAATTCCTAAACACCCACACACTTCCAAAACTCAGGAGGAAATAGAAAGCTTGAACAGACCCATAACCAGCGAAGAAATTGAATCAGTTATCAAAAATCTTACAACAAATAAGAGTCCAGAACCAGATGGCTTCCCAGGGGAGTTCTACCAGAAGTTTAAAGCAGAGATAATACCTATCCTTCTCAAGCTATTCCAAAAAATAGAAAGGGAGGGAAAACTTCCAGACTCATTCTGTGAAGCCAGTATTACTTTGATTCCTAAACCAGACAGAGACCCAGTAAAAAAAGAGAACTACAGGCCAAATCCCTGGTGAATATGGATGCAAAAATTCTCAATAAGATACTAGCAAATCGAATTCAACAGCATATAAAAAGAATTATTCACCATGATCAAGTGGGATTCATTCCTGGGATGCAGGGCTGGTTCAACATTCACAAATCTATCAACGTGATACATCACATTAATAAAAGAAAAGATAAGAACCATATGATCCTGTTAATGCAGAAAAGGCCTTTGACAAAATTCAGCAACCTTTCTTAATAAAAACCCTCGAGAAAGTCGGGATAGAAGGAACATACTTAAAGATCATAAAAGCCATTTATGAAAAGCCCACAGCTAACATCATCCTCAATGGGGAAAAACTGAGAGCTTTTTCCCTGAGATCAGGAACATGACAGGGATGTCCACTCTCACCGCTGTTGTTTAACATAGTGTTGGAAGTGCTAGCATCAGCAATCAGACAACAAAAGGAAATCAAAGGCATCAAAATTGGCAAAGATAAAGTTAAGCTTTCACTTTTTGCAGATGACATGATATTATACATGGAAAATCCGATAGACTCCACCAAAAGTCTGCTAGAACTGATACATGAATTCAGCAAAGTTGCAGGATACAAAATCAATGTACAGAAATCAGTTGCATTCTTATACACTAATAATGAAGCAACAGAAAGACAAATAAAGAAACTGATCCCATTCACAATTGCAGCAAGAAGCATAAAATACCTAGGGATAAATCTAACCAAAGATGTAAAAGATCTGTATGCTGAAAACTATAGAAAGCTTATGAAGGAAATTGAAGAAGATATAAAGCAATGGAAAAACATTCCCTGCTCATGGATTGGAAGAATAAATATTGTCAAAATGTCAATACTACCCAAAGCTATCTACACATTCAATGCAATCCCAATCAGAATTGCACCAGCATTCTTCTCGAAACTAGAACAAGCAATCCTAAAATTCATATGGAACCACAAAAGGCCCCGAATAGCCAAAGTAATTTTGAAGAAGACCAAAGCAGGAGGCATCACAATCCCAGACTTTAGCCTCGACTACAAAGCTGTAATCATCAAGACAGCATGGTATTGGCACAAAAACAGACACATAGACCAATGGAATAGAATAGAAACCCCAGAACTAGACCCACAAACGTATGGCCAACTAATCTTTGACAAAGCAGGAAAGAACAGCCAATGGAAAAAAGACCGTCTGTTTAACAAATGGTGCTGGGAGAACTGGACAGCAACATGCAGAAGAATGAAACTAGACCACTTTCTCACACCATTCACAAAAATAAACTCAAAATGGATAAAGGACCTGGATGTGAGACAGGAAACCATCAAAACCTTAGAGGAGAAAGCAGGAGAAGACCTCTCTGACCTCAGTCATAGAAATTTCTTACTTGACACATCCCCAAAGGCAAGGGAATTAAAAGCAAAAATGAACTGCGACCTCATGAAGATAAAAAGCTTCTGCACAGCAAAGGAAACAACCAACAAAACTAAAAGGCAACCAATGGAATGGGAAAAGATATTTGCAAATGACATATCGGACAAAGGGCTAGTATCCAAAATCTATGAAGAGCTCACCAAACTCCACACCCAAAAAACAAATAACCCAGTGAAGAATTGGGCAGAAAACATAAATAGACACTTCTCTAAAGAAGACATCCGGATGGCCGACAGGCACATGAAAAGATGCTCAACGTCACTCCTCATCAGGGAAATACAAAGCAATACCACCTCACGCCAGTCAGAGTGGCTAAAATGAACAAATCAGGAGTCTATAGATGCTGGCGAGGATGTGGAGAAATGGGAACCCTCTTGCACTGTTGGTGGGAATGCAAACTGGTGCAGCCGCTCTGGAAAACAGTGTGGAGGTTCCTCAAAAAATTAAAAATAGATCAACCCTATGACCCAGCAATAGCACTGCTAGGAATTTACCCAATGGATACAGGAGTGCTGATGCATAGGGGCACTTGTTCCCCGATGTTTATAGCAGCACTTTCAACAATAGCCAAATTATGGAAGGAGCCTAAATGTCCATTAACTGATGAATGGATAAAGAAATTGTGGTTTGTATATACAAAGGAATACTACTGGCAATGAGAAAGAATGAAATATGGCCCTTTGTAGCAACCTGGATGGAACTGGAGAATGTTATGCTAAGTGAGATAAGCCATATCTGAGAAAGACAGATACCATATGTTTTCACTCTTATGTGGATCCTGAGAAACTTAACAGAAACCCATGGAGGAGGGGAAGAAAAAACAAAAAAAAGAGGTTAGAGTGGAAGAGAGCCAAAGCATAAGAGACTCTTAAAAACTGAGAACTGAGGGTTGATGGGGGGTGGGAGGGAGGGGAGGGTGGGTGATGGGTATTGAGGAGGGCACCTTTTGGGATGAGCACTGGGTGTTGTATGGAAACCAATTTGACAATAAATTTCATATATTGGAAAAAAAATTACATTAGGGGTGCGTGGGTGGCTCAGTTGGTGAAGCATGTGACTCTGGATGTTGGGGTTGTGAGTTTGAGCCCCACATTGGGTGTAGAGATTACTTAAAAATAAAATCTTAAAAAAATATATTACATTAAACTGTACTCACCCTAACTGCCTGTAATGTACTCAGATACCTTTTATTCAGTTCTATTTCATTTTTTTAAATGCTGATTGCTGAACCAACCCAATTAAATAGTAATATGTTAATTTCATTACATTTGGGCAAAATAAATCACTTATTGACATTCCTTATTAACTTTAAAAAGTACATCAAAACAGTACGGCACTGGCATAAAAACAGACACAGTGGAAGAGAATAGAAAGCCCAGAAATAAACGAATGCTTATGTAGTCAATTAATTTATGACAAAGGAACCAAGAATATACAATGGGGAAAAGACCTTCTCTTCAACAAAGGTGTTGGGAAAACTGGACGGCAACATGCAAAAGAATGAAACTGGATTATATCATATACTATACACAAAAATTAACTCAAAATGGATCAAATATTTGAAATAAGGACCTGAAACCTTAAAACTCCTAGAAGAAAACACAGGCAATAACTCCTTGATGATGGGTCTTGGTGACCCATCAAAGGCCGCCAAAGCAAAAATAAACACCTAGGACTACATCAAACTAAAAAATTTCCCACAGCAAAGGAAACCATCAATAAAATGAATAGGCAACTTGTCAAATGGGAGAAAATATTTGCACATCATGTATCCCATAAGGTGCTAATATTCAAGATATATAAAGAACCCATATAACTCAATAGCAAAAAACAATCTGATTGGAAAATTTGGTAGAGGATCTGAATAGACATGTTTCCAAAGAAGACATACAGATGACCAGCATGTACATGAAAATGTGCTCAAAATCACTAATCTTTAGGGAAATGCACCTCAAAGGTACAATATCACTTCATACTTGTTAGAAGGACTGTTATTAAAAAGTCAAGAAATAACAAGTGTTGGTGAGAATGTGGACAAAAGAGAACCCTTGTGCACTGGGAATGTAAATTGGTACAACCACTACAGAAAACAGTATGGAGGTTCCTCAAAAAATTAAAATAGAACTACCATATCCAGAAAGTCCATTTCTGGGTATTTATCTGAAGGAAATGAAAACACTCAAAAAGCTGTATGCAAAAAAAAATACACACACACACACACACACACACACACACACACACATATATGTATGTATATGCACCCCCATGTTCATTGCAGCATTATTTACAATAGCCAAGATATGGAAGCAACCTAAGTGTCTATTGATGCATGGATAAAGAATATGTGTGTGTGTATATATACACACACACATACACGCACACACATGCATGCAATGGAATATTCAGTCACAAAAAAAGAAGGAAAACTTGCCATTTGCAACAATACGAATGGATCTTGAGGGCATTCTGCTAAGTGAAATAAAGTTAGAGAAGGACAAATACCACATGATCTCACTTATTTGTGGAATATAAAAAATAAAACACCATCAGTATCAAAAAATACTAAGCTCATGGATACAGAGAACAGATTGGTGGTTCCAAGTGATGAAGGGGTGGGGGTGTACAAAGTGGGTGAAGGATCAACAAATACAAACATCCAGCTATAAAATAAATCATGGGGATGTACAGCATGGTGACTATAGTTAATAATACTATATTGTATATTTGAACATTGCTAAGAGTAAATCTTAAAGTTTTCCTCTCACACAAAAAAATTTATGTATGGCGATGGATGTTAACTAGATTTATTGTGGCAATCATTTCACATTATATAAAAATATCAAGTCATTATTTGTATACCTGAAACTAATGTTACATGTCAATTAAAATAAATTTTAACAGGGCGCCTGGGTGACTTGTCGGTTGGGCATCTCACTTCGGCTCGGGTCATGATCTCATGGTTTGTGGGCTCGAACCCCATGCCAGGCTCTGTTTTGACAGCTCAGAGCCTGGAGCCTGCTTCGAATTGTGTGTCTCCCTCTCTCTCTCTCTGCCCTCTGCCCACTCGTGCTCTCTCTCTTTCTCTAAAAAGTAAACATTAAAAAAAATTTTAAGGGGCGCCGGGGTGGCTCAGTCAGTTAAGCGTCTGACTTCAGCTCAGGTCATGATCTCACGGTTCATGGGTTTGAGCCCCGTATCGGGCTCTGTGCTGACAGCTCAGAGCCTGGAGCCTGTTTCAGATTCTGTTTCTCCCTCTCTCTCTGCCCCTCCCCTACTTTCACTCTGTCTCTCTCTGTCTCAAAAATAAATAAACATTAAAAATTTTTTAAAATAAATTTTAACTTTTAAAAAGAAAAAAATTGGAATGCATATTAAAACAAAAAACACAACTGGAAGAGACAGAGACACATTAGAACAAGACATGACAGAGATGTTGGAATTACCTGAGAATTTAAAACAACTATGATTAATATGAAAAGGGTTCTTGTGGATAAAGTAGACTGTGCAAGAACACATGGACAGTGTAAGCAGAGAGAGAAAAATACTAAGAAAAGACAAAGTAGAGATAAATACATAAACAAAAATGAATGCATTTGATGGACTTATTAGTAGACTGGACACAGATTGTGTGTGTGTGTGTGTGTGTGTGTGTGTGTGTATACACACACACACACACACCACACATCTTGAGACCTCCCAACCTGAAAAGAGAACAAAGACTGAAAAAAAAAATTCAAATACCCAAGGACAACTACAAAAGGTATAACATGTGGATAATGTGAATACCAGTAAAAGAAAGGATTGAAAAAGTATTTGAAATAATTACAACTGAGAATTTTCCCCAAATTAATGTCAGACACTCAACCACAGTTCCAGGAGCTAAGAGAACACTAACCAGGATAAATGCAAAAACAAAAATTTTTTAAACTACACCTGGGCATATCATTTGGAATTACAGAAAATTAAAGAAAAAATCCTGAAAAAAGCCAGAGGAAAAATGGACCTCACCTATAGAGAGACAAAGAATTAGATCCAGGGGCAGCTGGGTGGCTCAGCTGGTTAAGCGTCCAACTCTTGATTTCAGTTCAGGTCATGGTTTCATGGTTCATGGGATTTAGCCCCACATTGGGCTCTGTGCTCACGTTGTGAGCCTGTTGGGGATTCTCTTTCCCTCTTTCTCTGCCCCTTCCCTGCTCACATGCGCATTCTCGCTCTCTCTCAAAATAACTAAACTTTAAAAATAATTAAGAATTACATCCAATTTCTCCTCAGAAGCCATACAAACAAGAAGAAGGTGGGTTTAAATGTTTAAAATCTTAAGAAAAACACCCCACCAAACTGTGAAATTAACCTTCAAAACTGAGTGATAAAGACTTTCACAGAGAAACAAAAATTGAACTTGTTGCTAGTAGACCTGCCTTGCAAGAAATAGTACAAAAAATTCTTTAAAGAGAAGGAAAATAATAAAGGTCAGAAACTCAGATCTAAGTAAAGAGAACTGAAGAAGAAATAAGTGGAGATAAGATAAAACTTGGAGTTTTCTTATTCTTAATTGACGTAGCATAATAGTTCAAAGTAATAATAGCAACAATGTGGTTAGTATATATGCTTATGTATGTATATACAAATATACCAAATGCATATGTATGCTTGCTTAAATATAAGTGAAATAGATAACCATAGTACAAGGAATGGAAGAAAGGAATTAGGATTGTTTTGTTATAAGGTATTCATGATACCTGCAAAGTGGTAAATGTTTTTTGAAAATAGACTTGGATTCAGTGTAAATGTTTAATAATGATAATAATTCAGTATTATAGTAAACTAAATGGAAACCACTAAAAATTGCTTTTTTTTTTTAAGTAGGCTTCATGCCCAGTGTGGAGCCCAACGTGGGGCTTGAACTCACAACAAAGAGATCAAGACCTGAGCTGAGATGAATAGTCAGATGCTTAACTGACTGAGCCACCCAGTTGCCCCTAAAAATTGCTTTTTAAAAAGTATAATTGATATGCTAAGAAAAAGAAAATGCAATTATATAAAATGCTCATTTAAAACCACGAGGCAGAAAAATAGTGGAAAACAAGAACAAAGAACAAAAGCAGTAAATGGAAAATAGTAACAAATAAATGTACCAATTAACTGTATGTTGTCTACAAGAAACCCACTTTGAGTATAAGACACATATAGATTTAAAATGAGTGGAAAAAAAATGAGTGGATAGAGAAAAATATTCTGTGCCAACACTCATTAGAAGAAGGCAGGGATATCTATAATTTCAGAGTAGACTTCAAGGCAGGAAAGTTATCAGGGATAAAGAAGGGCATTACATAATGACAGAGGAGTCAATTCTCTAAGAAGACATTACAGTTCCTAATATGTATGTGTATAACAACAAAAGAGTAAATCTGCATGAGGCAAAACCTAATAAAATTGCAAAGAGAAATACCCACTAACATAGTTGTGGACTTCAACACTCTATCAGAAATGACAGGTCTAGCAAGCAGAGAATCAGTAAGGACATAGTTGAACTCAAAAATACCATCAATCAACTGGATATAATTGGCATCTCTGGACTAATTCATTGAACAATAATACATTCTTCTCAAGCTCACATGGAATACTTATCAAGATATACCACATTCTGAGCCATAAGACACACTTTAAGTTTAAAGGGGTAGAAATCAATGTCGGCTCTCAGACCAGAATAGAATTAAACTAGAAACCAGTAACAGAACGATAATCCCAAAATACATAGAGGTTTAACAACAAACTTCTAAAAAGCACATGGGTCAAGGAAGAAATCTCAAGAGAAATTTAAAAATATTTTGAGCTAAATGAAAATGAAAACACTTGTCAAAACTTATAAGATGCAATGAAGGCATTGCTTAGAGGAAATTCACAGCATTAAATGCATATATTAGAAAAGAACAAAGATTTAAAATCAATTTTCTAAGCTTCCACCTGAGGAAACTACAAAAAGAAAAAATTAAATCCAAAGTTAAGCTGAAAAAAATAAGAATTTGAGCTGAAATTAATGAAATTGAAAACAGAAAATCAAGAAAGAAAATCTATGAGATTAAAAGTTGTTTCATTGAAAAGATCAATAAAATCATTAAGCTTGCAACCAGGCTAATCAAGAAAAAGAGGACACAAATTACTAATATCAGAAATGAAAGAGGGCACATGAAAAGATAATAAAGGAATATTATTAGTAGATCTATACTCACAAATTTGACAGCCTAGATGAACAAATTCCTTAAAATGACACAATTTGTCAAAACCCACACAGAGAAATAGAAAATCTGAATAGTCCTATATCTAATAAAGAAATTGAATTAGTAATTCATAACCTTCCAAAACAAAAAGCACCTGGCCCAGATGGTTTCATTGGTAAATTCTACCAAATATTTAAGGAAGATATTTTACTAAGATCTCTTTCAGAAGATAGAAGCAAAGGAAATACTTCCTAACTCATTCTATGAGGCCGACATTACTGTAATACCAAAAATAGACAACAACATTACAAGAAAATAAAGCTACAGACCAGTATCAGGAATATAGATACAAAAATCCTCAACCAAATAGTAGAAAATCAAATCCACAATGTATAAAAGTAATTATATACATCATGACCAAATGGTTATCCCAGGTGTTCAAGGCTGATTCAACATTTGAAAATTGGCTAATGTAATCTATCACATCAACAGGATGAAAAAGAAAAATCACATGATCATATCAGTAGATGCAAAGAAAGCTTTTGAGAGGATCTAATACCCATTCATACTAAAAAGTCTGTAATAGGTATAGAGAGGAACTTCCTACCCTGATTAAAAAAAAAACTACAAAAAACTTACAGCTAACATCATACTTAATGGTGAAAACCTCATGACTTTCTCACTAAGAGCAGGAGCAAGGCAAAGATATTCCCTCTTACCATTCCTTTTCAACATCATAATAGAAGTACTAGCTAATGCAATCAGATAAAAGGAAATAAAAGATAAATTAGAAAGGAAGAACTTTGCTTACAGATGACATGCAAAAGAATGAACAAGAAAATTCCTAGAACTCTAAGCAATTATAGCAAGGTTGCGGGATACAAGGTTAATATACAAAAGTCAGTCACTTTCCTATAGACCAGCAATGAACAAGTGGAATTTGAAACTGAGAATACAATACCATTTACATTAGCACCCAAAAAAACAAAATACTTAAGTATAACTCTAACTGAATATGTACAAGATCTATCTATACAAGGAAAACTACAAAACTCTGATGAACAAAATCAAAGAACAAAATGACTGGAGGGATATTCTAGTTCATGAATAGGAAGACTCAATATTGTCAAAATGTCAGTTCTTCCCAGATTTATCTATAGATGCAATGCAATGCCAATCAGAATCCCAGCAGGTTGTTTTGTGGATATCAACAAATTTATTTTAAAGTTTATAGGGAGAGGCAAAAGACCCAGAATAGCCAACACAAAGGAGAAGAACAAAATCAGAGGACTGATGCTACCTTACTTCAAAATTTAACTATAAGGTCACAGTAATTGAGATATTGTGGTATTAGCAGAAAAATAAAAATAAACAAATGGAACAATGGAACAAAATAGAGAGCCTAGAAATAGACCCACAAAAATATAGTCAACTAATCTTTGACAAAGGAGCAAAGGCAAAACAACTAAGCAAAGATGGTCTTTTCAGTAAATGCTGCAGAAACAAGTGATCATCCACACACACAAAAATGGACCTGGACCCAGACTTTTACACTCTTCAAAAAAATTAACTCAAAATGGATCATAGACCTAAATGCAAAACACAAACTATAAAACTCCTAGAAGATAGCAGAGAAAACCTCAATGACCTTGGGGATGGTAATGACTTTTTAGATATCGCACAGAAGACCCATAAAATAAGGGATAAACTGGACTTTATTTAAATGAAAAACTTCCCCTGTGAAAGCCAATGTCAAAAGAATGAGAACACAAGCCACACACTGGGAGAAAATATTTGCCAAAGACACATCTTATGAAGGACTATTATCCAAAATGTGTGAAGAACTCTTAAAATTCAACAAGAAAACAAACCAGTATACTTCTTTATTAAATGTAAACCATTTCTAAATACTTAGTATTTAGTAAACCACTTCTAAAATACTTAGGAAAAACAAAACAAAATTAAATTATCTTCAAAAGAAATTATAAAGGAATTTGTAAATCTCAGAAGACTCTGTTAAAAAAAAAAAGCTGGTTTATGTGTAAAAAAAAAAAAACTTTTGACAATGAAATTTAATACACTATGTATGGAATGAAGGAATACAATGTTTCTTTTTTTCTGGAAAATTTTCAAATCCATTTAGATCTCTTTCTAGGATGTCTGTTTTTTTAAATACCTGAGTCCCTACTGGCCCCTAGTTTTTAATAGTAAATTTAAATTATACATTTTATTTGTTCTGTTTCAGGTACAATATTTAGATCATGGATTCACCGAGAAGATTCCACAATGTCACCTTTACCCTATTTTACTATATCCTGATACACCCCAGTTTTGTATTCCTTGCCAGCTCTATAATACCAAATCTGTGAGTAAATTGTAATTTGTAGGATGATTAATTTTAAATATTGTCTTTTTATTAACAATCCCTTTCAGTTGTAGCAAAAATAATAAAATACTTAGAAATAAGTTTCTTAAGACAGCTAAAGGGCCTTTATGAAGAAAACTACAAAATCAAACTGAAGGATAAAAAAAAAAAATCTGAGAGGCGCCTGGGTGGCTCAGTCAGTTAATCATCTGACTTCAGCTCAGGTCATGATTGTGCAGTTCACAAGTTGTAACCCCACATTGGCCTCTGTGCTGATAGCTCAAAGCCTGGAGCCTGCTTGGGATTCTGTGTCTCCCTCTCTCTCTGCCCCTCCCCCACACATGCTCTGTCTCTGTCTCTGTCTCTCTGTCTCTCTCAAAAATAAACATTTAAAAAAATCTGAATAAGTAAAGAGACCTAATATCTTCATAGATGGGTAAGTTTAAGACTGTTAAAATTTAGTTATTTCTTCATCAAATAAAATCACAACAGATTTGAAGCTGGAAATCAGATAAAGAAGTGGTGTATTAATTATCTCTTGCTGCATGACAAATTAAGCTAAAACTTAGTAGTCTAAATCAACAAACTTTTTTTTCTTTCATATAGTTTCTGTGGTTCAGGGATTAGGAGCAGCTTAGCTGAGTGGTTTTGGCTCAGAGTCCCTAGTAAAACTGCATGAATATGTACAGTCATCTGAAGGGTTCACTGCGGTAGAGGATCTGCCTCCCAATCGCTTTCACGTGGCATTGGTGGAAAGTTGAGGCTCCTCAGTGGCTTTTGGCAGGAGGCCCCAATTCTTCGCCACATGAATGTCTTAACATTAAAAACACAACAATCACTGCTCCTTAATAATACCTATTTTAGGCATTATCCAAGCACCACATTGGTATATTGGTGTTTTAAAAAAAAATTTTGTGATGCTTTGTTTTTAATGTAGGTTTATATTTTTAAAGCCTAAAATGCTTTAAGAGAGAACTGTAGTGAGGGAAGGAAGCTCAGACAAATTATTAGTTTCATATGGCCATGATATTCTCTTAAAACTGCTCGTATAGTTTATACTACTGTCTCCTGTTACCTGTTTATGGCTACTTTTATATAACTTCATTTGCTTTCTGCTCTGTCATATTTTGTGAAAGTGTGAAAGAATCTGAGTTTATTAATCCCAAATAGGTTGGGAATGTCTGGCAACCAGATGCAATAGAACTCCTTCAGGAACTGCTTTCGAAGAGAGAGGTGGAAATTCACATTATGGTAATTTATATTCAAGGCATATATTGTTGATTTAAGTTATTGGCCATAAAGTGGTGTAGGTAATATAATTTGAGGGATATTTTAATGATGAAAAATGTTCCTATTTGAATATAACTTATTCAGTAACATAGAAAAGTTACCACTTTGGTTTCTAGGCTTGTTTTAAATCTAATTTTGAGCAAGTTCCTGAGAACTTTCATAAGCACTAAAGTCAGTAATCCGAAAGATTCTTTATTAACAACCTAATAAGGAGCAGTATCAAAGAATTGGAGATGTTTATAAATATACATAGTAGTTCTCAGGATGTGACCATGTACGTAGCACTGTGGGAGGTGCAGGTGAGCCCCTGTGCTCAAAGACCTTATGTAGTTAGTGAAACAACTAGATGTAAGATATAAACCTAAAAACTTCACACTACAAAGTGACATGCCAAGAGCCAAGTGACTGGTAAAAAGAGTAAGTGTAATAGGAACTTAGAGATGGTAAGTGAGGTAGCCCTTAAAAGTTGGGAAAGTTCTCCTGACCAGGGGAATAGAATTCGTAAGTAAGCATAAAGAAACAGAACCGGGCACGGTACAATTAGGAAATAGCATAACTGTTTGGCTAGAATAAAAGAGGTTTTGTGAGGGAAGTGGTGGTGAATAGGATTTAAGAGAGGTAGAGGTGAATAAGTGGAGCCCATTGGAGGTTTCTGAGCAGTGAGGTAATGAGATTGATCGGCAGCTATGTTTGAGGATTCCACTAGAAGGATACAAACACTGTAAGGAAAGTATTTCTGTATGAAAGGTGACTGACTACAGGATGATAAAGACTTAACAAGAGCCACAGACCTACTTATATAAACAGTACAGAAGCTTTAATGTTGCTGATGTTAGTACCAAGAGCCCCTCTCTGGTTATTCATAGCCCTTGTGGAAAATCATGGCAGTAAGATAGAGATCAAAATTCTTTGCCGTTTAGCTTAACACAGGAGAACAATTCATAGTATACCCAAGGCTGCTTAAATTGCCAGAAACCATGAATGTGCATGCCCTACAGCCCTTACTGCCATAACAGACCTTACCCAGACTTGCTCCTGTGACTTTATATACTAAGAAATACTGACTGACTCTAGTCTCAGCCTGGAGGTACAGCAATGGACTGAATAGTCAGATGTCTGCCTTCATGGAGTTTCCATTTCAGCAGTGGGAAACAAAATAAAAAACATAAAATACAAGGTGTATTAGGTTGTGGTAAGTGCTAGGAAGAAAACAAAGCAGGAAGGGCTGATGGGGAAAGTGGGGCAGGGGAGAAGTTAACATTTTAAACACAGTGGTCAAGGGAGGCCACCCTGCAAAAAGTGAGATAGGAGTAAAGATTCTAAAATGGTGAGAGGACCAACCATGCGATGTCTGGAGAATAGTGCAGAGAGCTCCAAGGCTGGAGCATGCCTGGGGTGTTCAAGGACTGGCAGAGAAGCCACTGGGGCTGGAGCAGAAGGAGCACGATAGAAAAGAATTGGGGGTGGGGGAGAGGTTTGTGAAAGCTTCAGCTGTCAAGCTGACAAAGGCAGCCACTCAAGGGCTTGGGCAAAGGAGTGACATGATCTACCTTTAACGTTCTAGTATTTTCACTCTGCTGCACTGAGAAAAGCTAGAGAGTAGAGAAGATAGAAGCAGGGAGGTCTGCTGGAAAGCAATTATAGAAACTCAGTAGAGACAGGAGTTTGGACTAAGGTGGTACCAAGTATAAATGAAAAATGATCAGCCTATCAGCTACGTACATGTTCAGTACCTAATAATGCTAAGTGGACTTAAGAGTTTAAAGCCATTATCCTAACTCCTCCTTCTAGACAGTCATTGATGTCTTCTGATTCTGTCATTTTTGGATTTTTAACAAAACTTCATTTCTTTACCTCTAAACATACCTTTTCTTTCTCCTTCTACTTAGTGTAAATTATTAGTATTATTTAAAGATGATGTAATTTTCTAGTAAATAACTAGCAAACTATCTTACATGTAAATATATTTTACAGAAACTATGATAGTAGAATTACTGTTTTATATAACCTGCCAAAAGACCAGGAAGAAAATTTTATGAAATGAGCCACTAGTCAAACTGGTAAAACTGTGATTGTCAGAACTCTAATATCATATTTGCCTGCTATAAAATTTGAATCTTCAAACAGACTTTATTTTATAATAATAATCTTTATTGAAATTAAACAGGAATTACCTGAAAACCCATGGGGGAAATTATCGATTCATCTCTATTTTGATGGAATGTCACTTTCTTATTTTATGGCATACCATAAATACTGTACTTTTGAGCATTCTGAAGAGATATTGAAAGAAGTAAGTGAGCTGTTTTTCTATAAGAACCTAAATTATTGAAAAACTGATTCTGGATAAAATGTCATATTTTGCCTTACACTTTAAGTCTTCAATATGGTTGTGTTTGATATGTTAAGAGAATATAGAGAATTTTTAAATTATCTGTTGAGGAAACAATACACTACGTCATGCTTTATGTCCTAAATGTCCTAAAAAAGACTTTAATTGCATTAAGATTCATTTAATGTTTCTGTATCTTCAAACCTAGTGAAAAGACCATCCATTATCTAATGTTGTTTTATATATATGCTGTTTGAACATATACATACAAATCTTAATAGAATTTGCTGCCAGAAAAGGATTCTCTCCCCAGATAAATTTTTTTTTCCTTTTATTTGACATTTTAACATTTTCCCCATTTTGCTTCTGGATTTTAAGCTTAGCTTCAAGAAATAGCTCCTTTCAGTTTTCCAGTGTTTCTGTTTTTTATTTTTTAAAAAACATAATTAGCCTGTCATAGATATGTTTTCACATTGCAAGATGCCATAAATACTTAGTAGCAATAGGGAATCCATCATAAATAATAACATTAACATTTTATATAGCAAGATATTTTTTATTTCTAGACTTACAGTTCACTTGTTACATTTTTAAATACTCATTTTCATGACAGGACACAACCAAATATTGAATGTTCAGTTCAATATAGAAAACTATTTCTCACACTTAGAAATGTGATATTACTTTGTACATGTAATTCTCACTGCCAGCTTTTTCTTTTGAGCAGAGGGGTGTGTGTGATGTGTGTATGTGTGCTCATGTGTATTTGTACTCATGTGTTTGTATAAAAGGTGTTCCATCTGTTAAACTGGTTTTATAAAGATTACTAAGTCCTTCCCCTCCCGTTGTACTCTTCAGTGTGAACATTTAAAAGAAGAGGTAAGAACTCCTACTCTTTGCAGTTGGCCCTTGAACAACACAGGTTTGAACTGAGTGGGTCCACTTATGTGTGGACTTTTTTACAGTACTGTAAATGTATTTTCTCTTCCTTACGACTTTCTTAACATTTTCTCTAGCTTACTTTATAATAAGAATATAATATATAATACATATAACATACAAAATATGTGTTAATCAACTGTTGTTTTTTTTTTATTGGTAAGCCTTCTGGTCAACAGTTACGTTTTTAGGGAGTAAAAAGTTATATGTGGATTTTCCACTGTGTGTGGTGGGGGGTCGATGCCCCTAACCCTAATGTTGTTCAAGGGTAGCTATAATTACCATTGACGTGTGTTTAACATGATTTTGAAGATTCTTCTTGTTGCACTATGAAGATTACTCAGAACATTAGATTTTTGTATAGTTAACCCAAAATAACTGCATGAATGCCAACAAGGACATGCACCCAGTTTTTGTGGGGACAAAATATGAAAGTGCCTTAAAAATATTATATAGTTGAATTTGGTTTATTAGTTAACAATACTTTATTATTTCAGAAACTAACAGATTATGATAAAAAGTATGAGGATGAAAGATGGGAAATAAGATTTGAGGTAAGTTACAATCCAAACATTTTGGAAACTTGGATACTTCATCAATACAGGGGATCTAATATAAGATCAGGAAGTAATAAGCATTTTCTTTTATAACAGCTTTATTGAGATATAATTTACATACTATAAAATTCACCATCTTAAAATGTACAATGCAGTGGGTGTTAAGTATATTCAGAGTTGTGCAATCATCACAACTACTTAATTCCACAACATTTCATCATTCCAGAAAGAAACCCCATACCAACAGGAGTCACTTTCCTTTCCCAGTTTCCTGGAGACCAGTAATCTGTCTCTCTGGATTTTCCTATTTTGGACATTTTATATAAAGAGAATCACATAATATGTAGCCCTTTATAACACAGTTTCTTTTACTAGAAAAACATTTTTAAGCTTCATTCACGTGGCAGTATGTATCCTTATTATTGATGAATAACTTTCCATTGCATGGATATACTACATTTTGTTTATCCATTCATTGGTTGATGGACAGTTGGGTTTCCACCTTTTTGCAATTGTGAATACAGCTGTGAACATTTGCATACAAGTTTTTATGTGGGCATCTGTTTTCACTTCTCTTGGATATGGACCTGATTCCTACCAGTGGAATTGCTGAGTCATATAGTGACTTTTTACCATTTTAAGGAACTTTGAGACTGTTTTCCAAAGGGGATGCACCATTTTACTCTTATACTAGGAGTCTCCAAGGTTCCATTTTTTTTTTCCATATCCTTATCAACACTTGCTATCTGACTCCCACCACCTCTCCCCCCCCCCCCCCCCCGCCATCCTAGGATAGGTGTGAAGTGGTATTTCATTGTAGTTTTGATTTGCTTTTCTCTGGTGATTGATGATGGTGAGCATCTTTTCATACGCTCTTTTTTTGGCCATTTGTGTATTTTCTTTGAAGAAATTTCTGTTCAAATACTCTTCCCAGGATTTGACACCAAAAGCAAAGCCAACAAACACAAAATTAAACAAGTGGGACTATATCAAACCAAGAAGCTCGGCACAGCAAAAGAAACCATCAACAAAATAAAAAGGCAGCCTACAGAATGGGAAGAAGTGTTCGAAAATCAAATATCTGATAAGTCATAATATCCAAAATATATAAAAACTTACACAAATCAATAGTAAATAATAAACAATCTGATTAAAAAGTAGACACAGGAACTAAACAGACATTTTTTCAAAGAAGATGTACAAATAACCAACAGACACATGAAAAGGTGCTCAACATCACTAATCATCAGGGAAATGCAAATCAAAACCACAATGAGGTGTCACCTCACACATGTTAGAACGGCCATCATCAAAAAGACAAAAAGAAATGCTGGTGAGGATGTAGAGAAAAGGAAACCCTTGTGCACCATAGTGGGTATGTACATTGGTACAACCACTATGGAAAATAGTATGAAGGTTGCTCAAAAAATAAAAATAGAACTGTCATTCTCAATTTCACTTCTAGGCATGTATTCAGAGGAAACAAAAGCACTGTCTTGAAGAACTGTGTGCTGTACCCCATGCCCATTGCAGAATTATTTACAATAGCCACAACCTGGAAACAGCCTAAGTGGCCATCAGCGGATGAGTGGATAAAGATGTGGGGTGTGTGGTGTGAGGCTGTATGTTTGTACACACTGGAATAGTATTCTATTTGGCCATAAAAAGGAACTCCTGCCATTTTTGACAACATAGATGGATCTTGAAGGCATTATGTTAAGTGAAATAAGTCAAAAATACGGTATGATCTAATACGTGGAATCTAAAAAAAAAAAAAACTGAACTCAGATACAACAGATTGGTGGTTGCCAGGGGTAAGGGATGAAGAGAGGGGGAAATGCATGAAGGCATCAAAAGATACAAACTTCCAGATGTAAGTCCTGGGGATGTAATGTACAACATGGTGATTATAGTTAACAACACTGTATTGTATACTTGAAAGTTGCTAAGAGAGTTGATAGTAAATGTTTTTATCAGAAAAAAAAAATTTATAAATATTATGAGGTTATTGGTGTGAACCTTTTGTGGTAGTCATTTCAAAGTATATACATGTATTAAATAATTACGTTGTATACCTTGCACTAATACAATGTTATATGTCAATTATATTTCAATAAATCCAGAAAAAAATAGAAAATAAAGGTAAAAAAGAATGAAAAAATCTCCTGCCCATTTTTAGTTGGGTTGTTTTTGTTGAATTGTAAGAGTTCTTTATATTCTGTATATAAGTCCTTTATCAGAAATACGATTGGCAGGTATTTCCTCCCATTTTGTGGGTTATCTTTTCACTTTCTTAATGGTGTCCTTTAAAGCACCAAAATTTTTTATCTTGACGAAGTCTTTTTTTTTCTTTTGTCACTTGTGCTTTTTGCTGCAGGAAGAGTTTTAATGAAAGTTTCATTATTAATAAGTAGAATTTTATTCCTATGATTATAAAAATAGCAAACTTACTGTCAAGTGCTTTGTAACAAATCAGTAAAATTTAGCAGTCATAGTCACTTTTTGCTGAACTCTACTAAGTGGTTCAGATAGATTTTGTTCTGTTTTGCCACCAGTTTGGAAATGTTAAATATTAATAAATTAATCTACAAATTTAAATGTGATTATTTTACTTTTTATGCTAATTACCACATTTAAGAATCTTTTAAAGCTTTCATTAAAAAAAAAAAAAAAAACACCCAGGGGAACCTGGGTGGCTCAGTCAGTTGAGCATCCAACGTCGGAACAGGTCATGATCTCCTGGTTTGTGAGTTCAAGCCCCACATCAGACTCTGTGCTGACAGCTCAGAGCCTGGAGCCTGCTTCAGATTCTGTTTCCCTTTCTGTCTACCCCACCCCCGCTCGCATTCTGTCTCTCTCTTGTCTCTCTCTCTCTCAAAAATAAATAAACATTAAAAGAATTTTTTTTAAAACATCCAAATTTTTATAATACCTTTGCATTTAATAACTGCTGACTGCCAGGATCCTCTTGGGAATCACATAAGTTTTAGTTTTTGGTTATGCTTTTTTAGAGTTTAAAGACAGCACACTTTTTTTTTTTTTTTTTTTTTTTTGACGATTTTAACTTGAATCTTCCTTTGGCATTTCATATATTATTTTAGTTTTTATTATAAGGTATATACTTATTCTAAAAATAAATACTGTAGAAATGCGAATAGAAAAAAAGTCCCCTTTCTACACATCAGATGCCCCAGTCCCACTAAGCAGTGACAATTACCATTAACTGTTAGCCAATCTTCCAGAGTTTTGTGTGTATATGTAAATATGTATACATTAAAAAAAAAAAAAACATTCATCTGAGTTTTTAAACACACACAAAAATTTTTTAACTGGAGGAACAAAAGAGTGCTGAAGATCTTTACTCACATTTTGGTCCTAAAACAAAATTATTTTGTGGTATTCATTAAGAGAGCTTGCTTTCTGCTAATTGAAAATTAATTGGCACTGTAATGAATGTATTGGATTTCTGTAATAGCTGTTCTGAAATCTGAATTTGTTTTTGGTGCTTTAGGAATTGCTTTTGTCTGAAACAGAAACTCCTATTTTACCACCATACTTGCCTTCATCTCTGCCTCCCCCAGAAGAACTCTATGCTGTTCAAGTTAAGCATGTTGTCTCACCTAATGAGGTATGTGGTCTAAATGATCGGTTGTTGGTTAAAAATATAACAGGCAGTCTTGATCTTAAACTCGAGGATCAACTCTTCACACTTCTGTCTTCCTGATCTTAAATAATTGAAAATCAGTGACCTCCAGTTTGCCCAATGTGTCATTTCCTCTTCAGACATTTGTTAATAAAGCAAGTTTTTCAGGCAGTTTCTGTGTTGTGTTGCTTTAGTCATGTTTATATCAATATTTAGGTTTTTAGGGCAGAACTGTTTCCATCTATGAAATCTTAAACATCTCATTTCTGTGGCTTCTTCCCACACTGAACTCTAGCTGCTCTTTACCCTCCTCTGTTTTCCATGCCACTTACCGTCTTCTAACACACGGTGTCCCTTTCTTACTATGATTGTCTGCTTCACCCTACTAGAATGTAGCTCCATGAAGACTAGGACTTTGGCCTGATTTGGTCACAGATGTGTTCCCAGAACTAGAATGCTGCCTGTTATATAATGGGCACTCAACAAATATTGACTGAATAAATAAGTTCACTAAAGAAAATTCGATTACATGACCTTGCCTAACAAGAAAGAAGTGACAAATCAAGTAGCTCAGGCCGTTCCTTCAGCTCTTTTCCATAGTAAACCGTTTTTCACAGGCGGAAGAATTGGCTATATAATTCTATCAGAGAAAATAGTATACAGCTGTTGTTGGTTTTTGTAATGATTTCTTTTCCTTTTACTTATTTATTTCTGCATCACAAATTACCCCAAACTTAGCTTGGAACAAAACCCACATGAGAGTCAGAAATCCAGGAGCTACTTAATTAGGTACTGGCTCCGGATCTCTCGCTGACGGGCTGCGGAGATGTTGGTGGTAGAAATGGCACCCAGGACCCACTTCCAAAAAGACTGTGCTGGGTGTGGTCTGGAGGCTCAGTGCTTTGCCCTGTGGGCCTCCCCTCGGGCTTGCTGGGAACATGGCGCATGCTTCCCTGAGGAGAGTTGCAGGGAGAGCATACGACCAAGACCGGGGCCACGTGTCTTTGATGCTCTGATCTCAGCAGTAACATATCATCACTCCTGTCACACTCTCTTGTTCACAAAGATCAACTCTGGTCTGATGTGGGAGAGGAACTGTGCAAGGGATCATCAAGGCCCTTGTTCAGACTGCCTGCTGCAATAATTTTGTCCGTATAAGTGAATACTAAAAATTACAAAATTCGAAAGTCTTTTCCTTCCCTTCTCCCCACTTAGGTGTATATCTGCCTTGATTCTGTAGAAAGTTGCAATCTGTTTAACCAGCATAGTGACACAGATGACAGTGGAGTTAGCTGGGAATCTGAGTCTGAAAGCCTTAACGAAGCACTGAGGAGGTTCAATAAGAATGTGGAAACATTTCCTCCGCTGACGGATTTTAGAACAGGTATGCTAAATTTTCTGAGTATAATAGGATCCCTAATAAAACCGCTGTTTTGTTTGAATGGACTTTTGAGGCTGGGCTATTTCTAATGTTAACTGATACTTGTACACTTGATGAGCACCATCTCTTTGAATCCACAAGACACTCTAGATGAAGTGTCGTTCTCATTTTCCAGATGAAGGGAAGTAACTGCCTTGGGGCATTTCCATGTTCCAGAACTCAGTCTGCATTGGAAAATTGACTGCATAAGATGATTTTGCTAAGCCTGAGGTTTTGCCATTAGCTCAAATTGTGAAAGTTGTCATTCAGACCTAAAAGACATTAATTTTAATTACAAACCACCTAAGTTGGTAATTTTGAAGTAGGGTATGGGCACTCAGATGTGTCCTGTCTTGTCAGCATAGGTCAAACAGTACTGTATATTTTTCTTCTAATCCATTCCTACCCATCTTTATTGTATATGTGATTCTTTTAAGAAAAAAAATGCATCTCATTACTGGTGTTGACAATTTCTGAAAACCAAGAGTGGTATCTATACATTTTTATCACTGTGTGATACAGAGATGTATTTTTTCTTAGTATTTTGTGTATCAGAGGATAAGCTAAAGCAAAGGAAAACATGAGCCTAAAATCTTACCTGATTTTACTCAATGAGATTTTAATTAGTTGTGACTCATGTTTGGCTGATAAACAGCACTCGCTTTCCCTCTGTTCTTCCCCCAAACTGTACATAGCAGTTTAGATGTCTGCTCAACGGTCCCCACACTGTAGGTGTTCCCTGCCCTCCCCATAGAAGGTAGCATTGCCCGCCACCCTCCCCTGCCCCATTTTTCCTCATGCGTACTGCTTCTTTTTCAAAAAGCACTGTGAGTTGGGACTCTCTGTACCTAATTGTGTCATCAGCAATTAGAAGGGCACCTTGTGCAAGCTAGGTGCTCATAAACATTTGTTGAAGGAGTGACAAATAAATTCATGATTTTTTTCTTTTTATAAACTCAGATTTATAGCCTGGATGAGATAATTCCTTCCTCATTGTGTTCTTGTCTAAAGGGAAGTCACAGAAACCTACTGTGTGTAATGTGATTATTCATGGAGCTATACATATATTGTGCATTTTCTGTGGGTATTTTATCCTTCAGTAAAAGGTTTTTTTTTTTAATATGCATATGTACAAGTTGATTTGTAGGCAAATGCCTATTAAAAAGTTATTTTGTAGGTTAAAATAACATGACAACTAGGTTGGTTGGGTTGTTGTTGTTTTGTTTTGTTTTGTTTTTAATTCTATTTTGAGATGAAACTTCAGCCATGTTTTTAAGGCTGGAAATGGTAAAAGTTGAAAGGACTGTTAACAGTGATTCAGTCAATTGCTTACTATGCAGACCGCTCTATTAGAGGAGATTCTTTACTGTTTCATTGATAATCTTCTCTATAAACTCAAGAAATTGTTTACAACTCTTTCATAAAAATCTCTGTACATTAGAGTTGTGTAGTATTTAAATACCATTTGCCCACAACTACACTTTTGTGGAGATTATGTAGAAGAGAATAGGATAACATACAGAATGAGAGGGGTGGAAGTAGAAGAAGACAGGAGCCTGAAGTATGCTCTGTCTACCCTGAAATCTAAAAGTGTATGAAGAAAAGGGAAGTAGATACTATACTAATTTTTCCAGTTTTACTCAAGCGTAGCATTCATTCATTAGATTTTTTACCAAGCAATATGGTACCAGATACCGTATTAGGAATACAAATATAGTTCTGCACATAAGAACTAGTGGGCTTGCTGAGAGGGGCATGAAAACTAAGTTCAGTATGAAAATAACAGCTTGCATTAAAGGTGTGTTCACAGTGCCGTAGGATCACAGAGAAACCAACGATTAGTAGTAGTCAGGGCTTTGTAAAATTGGAGCTGATCTTTGAAAGAGAGGTTTATCATTAAAGGGGGCATAGAGGAACATTCTAGATATGGGGAACAGCCAGGAGCTAAAGTAGAAGCTCAAGTGATTCTAGTTAGGTAACACTTGAGGATATGTGGTAGGAGATGGTTGGAGAGTAGATTGTGAAGAACCCTATATATTGCAGTACTAAGGATTTGATATTGGAGATGTTTATAATGCCGTTGAAGAATTATAAACAAGGGCAATTGAATTTTTTAAATTTAATCTTGGTGGTTTTCTACAGAATGGATTGAAGGAGGACCAAATTGAAAGCAGGAATAGCAGAAAGCATCTTTTGCAGAAGGTGATGGCTCAAATGAAAAGACATTTGGGAAGTCTAAGATGCAAGGGCAGTGCAAGGATGGTCTAAGCCATGGGCAGAGGAACTAGGAACTGTGAGAATGGGAGAAGTACCTTTCTTCAGAGTTTAGTGCTTGGGAATTAGGAGAAACAGGTGCATAGACTGTAAGCAGAAACATGCAGGATCCAATGTTTGACAAACTGTTGAGTGTTTAGTTCTGAATGATGGGTTTATGGTGTTTACGTTTTCTTTGTACTTTTCTGTATTAAAAACAATTTTTTAAAGAAAATACAAAGCAATGTGATTTTTTCCTTTTTTCTGTCTTTCTAGAAATGCCTTGCCTTGCTGAATATGATGATGGCTTATGGTATAGAGCAAAGATTGTGTCTGTTAAAGACTTTAATCCCCTAGCTGTCCTGGTGCAATTTGTTGATTACGGATCAACTGAAAAGCTGACAATAAACAGGTTTTTTTTTTTCTTTTAAGTCAACTTAGTTGAATTAGAATTCTTAGAGCTTTTTAAAATAATTATTGGGAAAGTTTTGGTTCTTCTTATAAAATAAAAACTATTTTAAAGCTATTTATTTATTAGGATTTTTTAAATCTATAAGTCTCTTTATTGTAAAATATAACAAACTTTACCATTTTAGCCATTTTTTTCTTTTTTCTATTTTTCTGTTTCTTTTTTTTAATTTAATTTTTTATTTTTTTAAATTTACATCCAAATTAGTTAGCATAGAGTGCAACAATGATTTCAGGAGTAGATTCCTTACTGCCCCTTACCCACTTAGCCCATCCTCCCCCAACCCCTCCAGTAACCCTCAGTTTGTTCTCCATATTTATGAGTCTCTTCTGTTTTGTCCCCGTCCCCGTTTTTATATTATTTTTATTTCCCTTCCTTATGTTCATCTGTTTTGTCTCTTAAAGTCCTCATATGAGTGAAGTTATATGATTTTTTCTTTCTCTGACTAATTTCACTTAGCATAATACCCTCCAGTTCCATCCACATCGTTGCAAATGGCAAGATTTCATTGTTTTTGATTGCCGAGTAATACTCCATTGTATATATATATATACCACATTTTCTTTATCCATTCATCCATTGATGGACAGTTGGGCTCTTTCCATACTTTGGCTATTGTTGATAGTGCTGCTATAAACATGGGGGTGCCTGTGTCCCTTTGAAACAGCACACCTGTACCCCACGGATAAATGCCTGTAGTGCAATTGCTGGGTCGTAGGGTAGTTCTCTTTTTAGTTTTTTGAGGAACCTCCATACTGTTTTCCAGAGTGGCTGAACCAGCTTGCATTCCCACCAAAAATGCAAAGGCATTTTGGCTTTCTCCGCATCCTTGCCAACATCTGTTGTTGCCTGAGTTGTTAATGTTAGCCATTCTGACAGGTGTAAGATGGTACCATTTTAGCCATTTTTAAGTATACATTTAATTGGTGTTAAGTACATTCAGGATGTTGTGCAGCTAATGCCACTGTCCATTTTCAGGACTTTTTCCTGATCCCACACAGAAATTCTGTACACATTAAACAATAACATTCCATTCCTTTTCCTTAGCTACTGATCACCTTTATTCTACTTTCTGTCTTCGTGAATTTGCCCTATTTTAGGTACCTTATATAAGTACTATCATAGAGTATTTGTCCTTCTGTGTCTGGTTTATTTTACTTAGGATAACATTTCCAGGGCATATTCAGTTATAGCATGTATCAGAATTTCATTATTTTTATGGCTAAATAACACTCCTTTGTATATACCACATTTGGTTTATTCGTATGTTGATGGACACGTGGGCGATTTCCATCCTTTGGCTATTGTGCATAATGCTGCTATGGACATTAATGTACAAGTAGCTGTTTGAGTCCCTGCTTTATGTTGTTTGGTGTGTATACCTAGAAGTGGAATTGCTGGATCATATAGTAATTTTGTTTAACTTTTTGGGGAACTGCCAAACTTTTCTGCAGTGTCTATACCATTTTACTTTCCTGCCAGCAATGCATAAGGCTTCCAGTTTCTCCACATCCTTGCCGACACCTGTTTTTTTTCTAATTTTTTTTTGTTTGTAATATTTGATTGTGGTAAAATACATGTATCATAAAATTTACGATTTTAACCACTTTTAAATGTACAGTTAAGTAATGTTAACTATACTTACATTGCTATGTAGCCAACCTCCAGAAATCTTTTCATTTTGCAAAACAGAACCTTTGTACCCTTTAAACAGTATTCCCCCTCTTTCGCCCCTCATCCAGTCCCTGGCAGCCACCATTCTACTTCTTTCCCTATGAATTTAACTGTTGTAGGTATCCCATATAAGTAGAATCATTCAGCAGTTGTCTTTGTATAACTAGCTCATTTCATTTAGCATAATGTCCTCAAGGTTCATCCATGTGGTAGCATGTATCAGAATTTTCTTCCTTTTTAAGGCTGGATAATATCCCATCATTGTATATATTACCCTTTATTTATCCATTCATCCATTGATGGATATTTTTTTAATATAATTTACTGTCAAGTTGGCTAACATACAGTGTATGCAGTGTCCTCTTGGTTTTGGGGATAGATTCCCATGATTCACCGCTTACATACTAAACCCAGTGCTCATCCCAACAGGTGCCCTCCTCAATGCCCATCACCCATTTCCCCTCTCCCCTGCCGCCCTCATCAACCCTCAGTTTGTTCTCTGTATTTAAGAGTCTCCTATAGTTTGCCTCCCTCCCTCTCTGTTTGTAACTATTTTTTTTCTTCTTCCCTTCCCCCACCGTCTTCTGTTAAGTTTTTCAAGATCCACATATGAGTGAAAACATATGATATCTTTCTCTGACTGATGTATTTCGCTTAGCATAATACCCTCCAGTCCCATCCACGTTGCTGCAAATGGCATGATTTCATTCTTTCTCATTGCTAAGTAGTATTCCATTGTATCTATAAACCACATCTTCTTTATCCATTCATCCGTCATTGGACATTTAGGCTCTTTCCATAATTTGGCTATTGTTGAAAGTGCTACTATAAACATTGGGGTACATGTGCCCCTATAAATCAGCACTCCTGTATCCTTTGGATAAATTCCTAGTAGTGCTATTGCTCCGTTGTAGGGTAATTCTATTTTTAATTTTTTGAGGACCCTCCACACTGTTTTCCAGAGCAGCTGCACCAGTTTGCATTCCCACCAGCAGTGCAAGAGGGTTCCCATTTCTCCACATCCTCTCCAGCATATATAGTCTCCTGATTTGTTCATTTTAGCCACTCTGGCATGAGGTGGTATCTGAGTGTGGTTTTCATTTGTATTTTGCTGATGATGAGTGACGTTGAGCATTTTTTCATGTCTGTTGGCCATCTGGATGTCTTCTTTGGAAAAGTGTCTATTCATGTCTTCTGACCACTTCCTCACTGGATTATTGTTTTTTTGGGTGTTGAGTTTGGTAAGTTCTTTATAGATTTTGGATACTAACCCTTTATACAGTATGTCTTTTGCAAATATCTTTTCCCATTCCATCGGTTGCCTTTGTTTTGTTGATTGTTTTTTTTTTTTTTTTTCAGTCCAGAAGACTTTTATCTCAGTGAGGTCCCAATAGTTCATTTTTTCTTTTAATTCCTTTGCCTTTGGAGATGTGTCAAGCAAGAAATTGCCACGGCTGAGGTCAAAGAGGTTGTTGCCTGCTTTCTCCTCTAGGGTTTTGATGGTTTCCTGTCTCACATTTAGGTCTTTCATACATTTTGAATTTATTTTTGTGTGTGGTGTAAGAAAGTGGCCCAGGTTCATATTTCTGCATGTTGTGGTCCAGTTCTCCCAGCACCATTTGCTAAGGAGACTTTTTTCCATTGGATACTCTTTCCTGCTTTGTCAAAGATTAGTTGGGCATACATTTGTGGGTCCAATTCTGGGTTCTCTCTTCTGTTCCACTGGTCTATGTGTCTGTTTTTGTGCCAATACCATTCTGTCTTGATGATTACAGATTTGTAGTAAAGGCTAAAGTCTGGGATTGTGATGCCTCCCACTTTTGTTTTCTTTTCCAACATAACTTTGGCTATTCAGGGTTTTTGTGGTTCCATAAAAAGTTTAGGATTGTTTGTTCTAGCTTTGAGAAGAATGCCTGTGCAATTTTGATTGGGATTGCACTGAATGTGTAGATTGCTTTGGGTAGTATTGACATTTTAACAATATTTGTTCTTCCAATCCATGAGCATGGAATGTTTTTCTATTTCTTTGTGTCTTCTTCAATTTCCTTCATAAGTTTTCTGTAGTTTTCAGCATACAGATCTTTTACATCTTTGGTTAGGTTTATTCCTAGGTATTTTATGGTTCTTGGTGCAATTGTAAATGGGAACGATTTCTTGGTTTCTCATTCTGTTGCTTCATTATTGGTGTATAGAAATGCAACCAATTTCTGTACACTGATTTTGTATCCTGCACATTCATAGATATTTTGGTTGATTCCACATTTTAGCTATTGTGAATAATACTGATATGAATGTGAATGTATAAATATCTCTTCAAGACCCTGCCTTCAATTCTTTGGGGGTATATACTGAGAAGTGGAATTGCAGGATCACATACTCGTTCTATATTTAATATTTGGAGGAGCCAGCAAACTGTTTTCCATTTTATACCAGGTGTCCCAGGAGCTCCAGTTTCTCTCTACATCCTCACCAACACTCATTATTTTCTGGGGTTTTGATACTAGCCACCCTAATGGGTTTGAGGTTACATCTCATTGTGGCTTTGATTTGCATTTCCCTGATGATTAGTAATGTTGAGTATCTTTTCATGTGCTTGTTGGCCATTTATGTATCTTCTTTGGAGAAATGTCTACTTTTTAATGTATATTTTCTATCATTCTGTAGGTTGTTTTTTCACTTCGTTGATTATGTCCTTTGCACAGTTTTTGATTTTGTTGTAGTCCAGTTTATTTTTTCTTCTCTTGTTTGTGCTTTTGGTGTCACAGCTAAGAATTCATTGCCAAATCCAATGTCCAAACCTTTATCCCTATGTTTTAGTTTTGGCTGTTAGAGAATTTTAATCATGACATTCTGAACATTTTAAGAATTTCTTTTGTGACAGACTGCGTCAGATTCCTCTTCATCTTATGCAGTATCCAGCCCGAGCCATAAAGGTTCTCTTGGCAGGGTTTAAACCTCCCTTAAGAGATCCGGGGAAGACCAGAATACCATATTGTCCCAAATGGAGCATGGAAGCACTGTGGGCAATGATAGACTGTCTTCAAGGGAAACAGCTTTATGCTTCTTCCATGGTAACTATCTATCTTAATTAAATCTTCTTGAAGCTATTTCTAGGGTCCCTATTAATTTTCTAAAGTACTTTTTGTTGTTGTTGTTGTTTATTTTTGAGACAGTTTGAGCAGGGGAGGGGCAGAGAGAGGGAGACAGAATCAGAAGCAGGTCCAGGCTCTGAGCTGTCAGCACAGAGCCCGACATGGGGCTGAAACTCAAGAACCAAGAGATCATAACCTGAGCTGAAGTCAGAGGCTTAACCGACTGAGCCACCCAGATGCCACCCCTAAAGTGCTTTCAATCTATGCAAATCTAGATGCAAAAAAATTGCTTTTAAGCATATAAAGCTATAAATATACAAGGTTAATTTTAAGGTTTGTTAAAATTATGTTTTAGTTTATATTTAGCAAACTTTTATTATAAAATATCATTGATGTAATCAATCAATAAGATGACAATGATCAAGATGAGTGTCCTGTAGTCAAAGAATTCATAAGTCAATGAAGGAAATGAAACATTTGTAAACCATTAATGAGGTAGAATGAAATACAGTCTATCATATCATAAAAGAAGTATAGGTAACTTGGGGAGATGGTGTATAAGGATTGATTATTTCCCGGGCACCTGGGTGGCACAGACATCTGACTCTTGATTTCTGCCCATGTCATGATCTCATGGTTAGTGAGTTCAAGCTCCACATGGGGCTCCACACTGTCAGCATGAAGCCTACTTGGGCTTCTCCCTCTCTTCTCTTTCTGCCCCTCCCCTGCTCATGGGCCCTCTCAAAATAAATAAATAAACTTTAAAAAAGGATTATTTCCATCTAAAGAGATTAGGATATATATAGTATTTGAACTCCTCCTTAGGCATTCAAATAATAAGTAACAATAATAATAAAAATAATAAAAAAGTAAAAACAATAATAAGGTAGGTCTGGGAAGTGAATTGAACTGTATCTGAAAAATAGGAAAGACCAGAATAGGAATTCTGGTCGAAACCTTGAAAAGGATGGACGTGTACTAGTTTTGAATTTAATGCCGTAGAACTGATCAAAAAGTCCAAATAAACACACACAGCACTCACGTTCCACACCAAGCACACAGAGAGAAACATACAACACACACTGTACTTATAACATCCAAAATAAATGGCAAAGACACCCAATAAAATATACACCAAACATATACCGCACAAAAAACCATGTCATAGAACACACACTTACCAAAAACCTTTTACACAAACTACACATAAACCACAAACTTCCCACACACATCATAAAAAACCACACTCAGAGCACATATATACCACGTACATAAAACACATTACAGACCCACTTGAAATACAACAAACAAGAATTACACAAAACACACAAGACACACAAATACCGCATATAGCATGCATACCACACACATCCCACACAACCACAAGAATACCATTCACACACACCACGTATTCACTGAGACACCAAACATAACACATGAACAACTCAAAAGCACACAACACTTAACACACACACACACACACACACACACACACACACACCACCAATAACCTACACCACATATATAGCACTCACACCCCACACATAATACAGAGAAACATACAACACACACTACACATACAGAACACACACAAAAACCAAATCACCCAAACACCATATACTCATTCAATACATACCAACCACACAAATACATCATTCAACAAACATCACACACCACACCTACATCATACCTACAACACATTTATACTATAAACTGCACACAACCCATTCATCACATATATACCATTCACACTGCACATACACCACACATAAATACCATACACCATATACTTACCCAACATATAACACAAACACCACACCAAAAACACAAGATACCACACACATATGCCACACATACCTGTCACACAGTACACATGTACCATGTGCACACACATATCACACAAACATCAAATATACAACACACACCAAACATATAGCACACTGATACACCACAAAAACACCACACACAAATATACAATATGCACTACAGAAATATCAGTCACACACCACATAGGCACCACATATAACGAACCCAACACTGGAACACCCACACCGCTCACAACAGACACCAGCATAAACCACACACTAAGGCGGGTAGCACACACACAAAACACAAAACACATAGGGAATATAAACACATACTGCATACCTGACACTAATACACTATTTACACACCACACATACCAAATATCTGCCACGCAAACACATCACACAACAAACACCATGCACACCACTCATACACCACACATACAACTCTTATACTACACACTTATACTACACACACTGCACACACGAGTATATGCCACATACACATACATGTTTGGTACACCATGCACATCTCACACATAATGCACACACATTACACACAACGCATACTACACACACACACCATGCCCCAGTCAAAACCACTCACACTGCTCATATTACCAGACACACACAACACACATACCACACAGTCCATACACACAGCACACAAGCATCACATACACCAAACATACAGCACACACGAACTACACATAACCCACATATAACACAAAAACCACACCAAAATATAGCACACTACAGAAATATTATTCATACACCACATATACACCACACACATACCAACATAACACATAAACCACACAAACACACACTAAAACACCACTCAGCACCACACATAACACACACAAAACGCACAACACATACAGAATACACATAACATACTGCACACACATTACCCACATATCACATACACACTACACGTACAACACACACACCACACCTATATCATGCATATAACACATTTATGAAAAAAAACAAAGGTTCAAATAAGAAAGTCCAGATCATGTTTAATATAAATATTCTTTCTTTAAAAAAAATTTTTTTAACGTTTTATTTATTTTTGAGACAGGGAGAGACAGAGCATGAACAGGGGAGGGTCAGAGAGAGGGAGACACAGAATCCGAAACAGGCTCCAGGCTCTGAGCTGTCAGCACAGAGCCCGACGCGGGGCTCGAACTCACGGACCGCGAGATCGTGACCTGAGCCGAAGTCGGCCGCTTAACTGACTGAGCCACCGAGGCACCCCTAAATATTCTTTCTTTAGAAGATTAGCATGTCACAAAGGGGTGTCCCATAGGCAGAATCTAGCCTGAACCTGTTTTATTTAGTGCAGTGTTTAAAATTGGAAAAACTCACCCCCCAAAATTCTGTATTTCTAACTTCTGGTTAAATATTAAAAATTCCAGGAATCCTAGGTCTCCTGTCCAAACTGGCACTCAGCCAGAGTGGTATAGCAACAACCCCTTTGAATGGAAATACACTCTTTAATTCAGCCTGGTCCTCAACACTATTGTTTCGGCCCAACCTACCCAGGATTTGGGGATTCCTGACGTACTGGCTCTGACAAGAATGAGCTCTTAGTGAAACAACTAGAAAGTACATTTTGAAAACCTCTAGAGGTACATATCATGCTTCTGTGTGTGCAGAGTAAATAGCTTATGTATGGTTTCTCTCAGGAAGCCAGTGGAAACACAGAGTTGTAAGTATTTTTACAGATAAATGTATTTATTTACCACCATGAATAACATTCAAAATTTGGTCAGTTTATGCATAAAGGTACATGGGTAGAATATAAATGAATTTTAACAGGATGGTAGCGTTAAAGCCCATTGGCTCAATCTAGGTAAACTTTTGGGAAGACTTAAATTTTAAATAAAGTGTAAGAATGGAAAGAATGGGATTTAATAGGAAACCATCACAAAGACCTCTTTAAAGTATAAATTATTAATAAATTTGGAGAATGCCTTTTCCTTCCAGTGTGATACAGGCAAAATGTAGGAGAGAAAAGCCAGCAAAGACCTTACTGTATTTTCTTGACAACTGTCTTTTAATTTTAGGCTCAGGCACCAGAACAAATAGTGATGTTATATGAAGATGAACAGTATCCAGTTCATATGTCATTAGTAGAAATGGGGCTGGCAGACCGAGACGAATGATGTGAGTATCATGACTTCTTGTTCACCCTTATGATCAGCATAAAGCATGCAACTAATATAGTGGAGATTAATACTAAATTGCCCATAAAAGCATCTTTGGATTTTCCTTGATTTCTCAAAGAATGATAACAAAGCTCAACAAGACTCTTCTAGACTTCTTTGCAGGCCCTTTTCACCTATTGAATACCAGAACCAGAGAGGATCTGCATCTGTAAGAATGCTTGGAATGGCTATCATGACTATTCATAGTACCAGATAGTTGTTGGGGCACTAGAAGTAATTTAAGCACACAAGGATATGGTATGCACAGAACACTGTTGAACAATCCATGTCCTAATAAAGCTATTGAACTGCTTGGGTAACCAGCTGTTTATTCATCCACATAAATGTACCAGGTGATTAACTAGTTTGAACATTAAATTAAGCAAAGGTTTTAAATAACATGCATTTTGTTTTTCAGGTATACACTTCAGAGCATCTATAGCAGCCCAGAAGAAGGTTTTCTGTTACATGTAGGCCATTTCAGGCTTACTTTTCTTGTTCTGCAGTTGTGCTGGCGTTTTTTTTCTCTTACATGTTAAACTATTAGGAATTGTTTGAAAAAAAAATAATAAATATTTGCTTTCAAGTATTTTCTGGTTTTATTTTACAATAATTTCAAAAGCAAGTATTTTAGGCATATGAAAAAATGTAGCTCATTTTATAACGAATATATATTCAGTTTAAGTAAGGCCTTCTTAGTACAGTTGGAGGCTCCTGGAGTGACCTTCCCCAATCATTCTCTTCCCTGAAGAGGTGAACACTGTTGTGATTCTGGTGTTTATTATTCTTACGTTCTTATTTTGCTGCATATGAATGCATCCATAAGCAAGATATAGTACTGCTGTGTATATTTTTTTAATGCGTGCACTATCACACCTTTAATTTTCTATTGGCACTGTTTATCCATGTTGGTATGCAGTGCTCTACTTTATTCACTTTCACTCTTCTATCTGTGCACATAATTCTGTTGCTAGATATTTAGACTGTTGCCAGTTTTTTCTCAATTACAAATATGTGTACATGTTACGGGTTTTCTAGTATATGTACTTAGTAGTGGAATTTACTAGGTCACGAGGTGATTGTTCTCCAAAAGGTGGTTTACTCCATTTACTACCATCAGTAGTCTGAGTCCCTTGGCAACATGTGGTGTGGCCAGTATATGATACTAGTATAAAAAGGTATCTTATTATTTCAATATGCATTCACTGGTTTAGTAGTCACTTGTTTGCTTTTTCGTATCCTTTGTCCATTTTTGTGTTGAGTTGTTTGTAATTATGTTATCTGTAGGAATTCTTTACATATTCTGGATATTAATCCTTTGTCAAGTATGCGTGTGTGTGTGTATATATATATATATATGTATATATATACATATATATATACATATATATATATCTTCTAGTCTGTGGCTTATCTTTTCTTTTTTGTGGTATCTTTAGACACACCATTCATCAAACTGTTAAGGTTTGCGCTGTGCCTCATTTAAAAATCCTTCTCTATCCTGAGATGATGTATATAACTCTTTATTTGAGAAGTTTGCAACTTTTTTCATATTCAGTTCTTAAATCATCTGGAATTGATATATTTAGCTTTTTTAAAGTTATTGTAGTGACTACAGCAACCTGTAATTATTATGTAGGTGCCTTGTCCTTCCTTCAGGGACATCTTGCTTCTGTCAGCCTACAGTTTTATAGGTTATAACATCAGGGTACCTGTGGTTGTTCAGTTAACACCAGCTAGTTATTTTTCACACGCCCTCCATCCTCAAGTGTCCTATTCTGACCACTTACATATCCTCACTGTAACTTTTCTCCTGTGATGCTCTGTACTCACAGAATGAACTCTTCTACCTGTGTTGTTTGACCTATTTATATTTATTCATGGTTTTAAGTTCCCATTCCATTATATTAAAGAACCTCTACAGTAGATAAATGCTTTAATTTTAGTACTAATTGAACACAGTATATTCTGACTGGAGACATTCTCTTATTCCTTGACTAAACTTTCTGTGCAAGTCTTGTTCTGTGGCTGATGTGCTCATGAAAAATCTGTGCTATTGTATTTCTTGTACTTCTTGGTTTTTATAACCATCTTCAATAAGTAAGAGTCTCATTATTTTTACAGTCTACACAGTTCATAAAGTAATATTTCTTAGACATGCATTCAACTGTAGAAAAGACAGGTGAATTAAAAATGAAAGCTGTTCTTGTACATTTCAAAGAATATAAAAAACTATGATGTTTTATTTTATAATCCAAACATAATCTCTTCCACTTATATATAAATGAAACCACAGAATCCACAAGAAGTGTACATTTTTTGAGAAGAAAATCAAGTTAGTGTTATTTCATGATGAGTCACATATAGGATCATTACAATTTTGTATCCATTAGGATATTACCATCCTTGTCTTTAACTCTTATTCGACCAGATGTGTACTTTGTTTCTTGATGACCATTTGTATATACGGTTTTAACAGTGCCATCTGGATATTCCCGTCTCTTGAACTGGGCAGTGTGTAGTTCTCTTTGGCCATTATTAAACTCTATGATTTTGTTGCCATCTCTGTAAATTTAAAATAGAATTTATTTAAAAATATTAAATATGTAACAGGAAAATGATCTAAAAATGGCTTTTGATTCTGACAGTTCTCTCTTTTCTTAAAGCCTCCTGTGGTCCTTTCCTTGTACAATGCCTTCTTTGCAAATTCTTTCCACCCTGTTTCTGCTTCACGCTATTAGTTCCAATGATCAAATTAGCACTTAAATGTGCCCATGAAAAGGGGGACGCCTGGGTGGCTCAGTCAGTTAAGCATCAGACTTCAGCTCAGGTCATCTCATGGCTCCTGAGTTTGAGTCCCGTGTCAGGCTCTATGCAGTGACAACTCAGAGCCTGGAGCCTGCTTCAGATTCTGTCTCTTTCTCTCTGCCCCTCTCCTGCTCCCGCTCTGTCCCTCTCTCTCTCTCTCTCTCAAAAATAAACATTAAAAAAATAATAGAAAAGGAAAGGTGCCCATGAAAAGTTTTTTAATAAATTTATGTCGTGAAACTACAAAATCCTTAGGTTTGTTTTTTAACTTTAGATGTATTATGCATCTAAGAAAAACTGGGCATTGTATTAAAATACCGCTTTCAGTTTTTACCTTTATTCTTTTCACTAAGTTAAGTAATGCTTGCTCTTTATCAGGTTGGAAACGAGACTTTATATTCCTGGGAAGGGGCATGACTAGACTTAAGACCTGTTCAGAAGCCATGAAACAAAAGAAGCAGTTAATCCCAAGTGGACTGCTTGATGTGCATGCGGGACATTCAAACTGAACCCCCTAAAAATAGGTATGATGTGCTGTTAGAAACAAAGCAAGGTTTATAGATGGTGAATTACCACTTCTCCAAACTGTTTTTTTTGGTTATTTCTCAGATTTTATGTAAATGTAGTGGCTTTGCACCACATTTAAGTGTTAGACTTAAAAGCCATTTTGAGAGCCACTGCTTTATCATGTGCAGCCCTGGGACCAGGGATAACAGCATCACCTGAGACCTCATTAAAAATGCAAATTATTGGCATGGGGCCTAGCATTCTGCAATTGAACAATCCCTTCAGGTGGTTTTAATGCACAGTGAAGTTGAAGAACCACTGCTATAAATCAGAAATGCCAAAACAATCCTGAATGAACTAATATCTGACATTTGCCTGAGTTTAGATGAAAAAAGACTGGCCGTGAGTTAACAACTGTTGGAAAATGGGGGCGTCTGGGTGGCTCAGTCGGTTGAGCGTCCGACTTCAGCTCAGGTCAGGACCTCACAGTTGACGAGTTCGAGCCCCACATCGGGCTCTGTGCTGATGGCTCGGGGCCTGGAGCCTGCCTCCGATTCTGTCTCCCTTTCTCTCTGCCCCTCCCCCACTCGTGCTCTGTCTCTCTCTGTCTCAAAAATAAACATAAAAAAAAAAATTAAAAAAAATTGTTGGAAAATAGATGAGTACATGGAGGTTTTCATATTTTCTTTTTATTACAGAAAATTTCAAACATAAGACTTAAAAAAAAAAGATGGAAGTCTCTGAAATTGTTCAGAGTATAATGTACAGATAAAATTTTTCGCAAATTTTAGAAGACATTGGTATTTATTTGGTTGAGCAGCAGAGAAAGTTTCGAACCATATTCAGGAAAAACACTACATAAGAAGTTGCTACATTATTTGAATTAGCATTTACTTTTTTTTTTTTGCTGTGTGTCACAGAATTCAAGTTAGTTAAATGCATGTACACTCTAGGAGAGGAGGGTGCAAACTAAAGTAGGACAGTGAACTTGACAAACCTTCAGCACAGTGAGTACAAGAAACTCTGTATTGTGGATTGAAGACGTCACTAGGAAGAATTCTCTAACTTCAAAAAATGTAACACTCAGAAGGATAAAGAGATTGTTATTTTAAAAAATTGAGTCAGGGAGGCCAGGGAAGTAAAATGCTAATCAGGCTGGGACAGGGAGATCCAGCAAATCAAAATATAAGCCAGAGAAGAAATAAACAGTCTAATTCAAATACTGCTGCCATTGTTTGGTTATTCTTAAAAACTGGGCAGCTTTCCTTCTTTGTGTCTTATTCACTGTTTTCCAGTTTCACCAAATTTAATTCTGTACAAATACTTGCCATTCCCCTTTCGTCATGTGCTGTACAGACCTCCTTTAAGTTTCTGTAGAGTATATATTAGAACCTATACGTCTCTAACGAGATCTAAACTCCAAAATGCTGAAAACTCTTCACCTGCTCTCAAAGTGTGTATCTGTGCTCAGTGCTAAACTCACAAACATTCTGAATGACTTATACAAATGTTTTAAGACTTTCAAAATTCACTTGGAAACAGAAGTTGAAAATTGACAAATCTAGAAGCAAATTTAACAGGTATCATACCTTTGTACTCTTACAATTGTACCATCTGGAAAAATACTTTCTTCTTGTCCATCGGGAAATAGGTTTTTGATTGTCTGGTCAGGAAACGTGATTTCTTTTCTCCCGTTTGGGAAGTGTTTTTCTGTTTAAAAAAAATTACTGTAAATATTTTTATTTATTTTATTTTTCTGGGTTTTTTTTTTTTTAAGTTTATTCAGTTTTTAGAGAGACAGCGTGAGCAGTGGAAGGGCAGAGAGAGGGGGCGACAGAGGACGCAAAGCAGGCTCTGTGCTAACAGCAGCGAGCCTGATGTAGGGCTTGAACTCGCAAACCGTGAGATCATGGCCTGAGCCGAGGTTAAATGCTCAACTGACTCAGCTGCACAGGTGCCCCTTATTTTTTTTAAAAAGGAAACCATTTAATTAAGAAAGGGCAGAACAAGTTTTTACCTATTTGTCCACTTGAGAAATGTAAGACTTCTAGACCTTCTGGGTAAGTAGTGTGAGTGGTCTGGGCAGATGCATAGTAGTAGATCTGTAAAGACACAAAGTCAGTATGCCTTTTCTCTGGAGATGTTTGTTTTCTTTTTTTTTTTTTTTTAACGTTTATTCATTATTAAGAGACAGACACAGAGCGTGAGCAGGGGAGGGGTGGAGAGAGAGGGAGACACGGAATCTGAAGCAGGCTCCAGGCTCCGAGCTGTCAGCACAGAGCCCGACTCGGAGCTCGAACTCACAGACCGTGAGATCATGACCTGAGCCGAAGTCGTTACCTGACCGACGGAGCCACCCAGCCACCCCTCTCTGGGGATGTTTAAGCCATGGAGAAAAACACTGCTATGGAAACCTACCACTCTCTCATCTGGCATGACTTGCTTCACGTCACCATTAAAGAAAGTGACGGTGACAGTCTTCCCATCTGCACTCACTTCTTTTCGAGTTCCATTTGGAAACAATATAACATGGCACCCATTCTTATAAACCTTTTCTATCTACAAAAAAAGAGAAACAAGATTATCAATATGAGAGATTTCCTCCTGAGACCATATGATAAAAATGTCCCTAACTCTTTTCCAAATTGACTACTTTGATATCTCTCATAATACAAGCAACACTGTCACAAAAGAAGAAAAGTTAATAAACTCCCAAGTATCAACACACCACCATTCTTATGTCACCTATTCTACCAAAACCAACTCATTTTTTGCTGAATTTTCTTTTTTTAGAGTATAGTTGACTGTACACAATATTAGTGTCAGGTGTACAACATAGTGATCTTACAAGTCTATCCATTCTGCTCTGCTCACTTGTGACTTTCCCATCGGTCTCCAAACTATTACAATATCATCAACTATATTCCCTGTGCTGCACCTTTCATCCCCATCCCCATGATTTATTCATTCCCTAACTGGAAGCCTGTTTTTCCCACTCCTCTTGACCCATTTTGTCCATCCCCCGAACCCTTCCCCTCTGGCAACCATCAGTTTATTCTCTGTATTTATAGGTCTGATTCTGCTTTTGGTTTATTTATTTAATTTTTTAGATTCCACATGAGTGAAATCATATGATACTCAGTCTGACTTATACCATCCAGGTCCATCCATGTGGTTGCAGATGGCAAGATCATATCCTTTTTATGGCTGTGTGATATTCCTGTGTGTGTGTGTGTGTGTGTGTGTGTGTGTGTGTGTGTCTGACACACACACATCTTCCTTATCCATTTATTAATGTACACTTAGTTTGCTTCCATAAATTGGCTACTGTAAATAATGCTGCAATAAACATAGGGGCACATACATCTTTTCAAATTCAGGTCTTCGTTTTCTTTGGGTAAATACCCAGTAGTGGAATTACTGGATCATACAGTATTTCTATTTTAAACTTTTTTAGGAACCTCCGTACTGTTTCCACAGTGACTGCACCACTCTGCATTCCCATCAACAGTGTACAAAAGGGTTCCTTTTTCCCCACATCCTCATTAACACTTTTTTGTCTTTTATTTCAGCCATTCTGACAGATGTAAAGTGATATCTCCTTGTGGTTTTGATTTGCATTTCCCTGACAGTGATGATGAGCATCTTTTCATGTGTCATCAGTATGTCGTCTTTGGAAAAATGCGTTCACATCCTCTGCCCATTTTTTAACTGGATTATTTGTTGTTTGGGTGTTGAGTCGTATAAGTTCTTCATATATTTTGGATATTAACACCTTATCAGATATATAATTTGCAAATATCTTCTCCCATTCAGTAAGTTGCCTTTTGTTTTGTTATTGGTTCTCTTTGCTGTGTGCAAATGCTGTGTGCAAAAGCTTTTTATTTCGGTGTAGTCCCAATAGTTTATTTTTGCTTTTGTTTCTCTTGTCTTAGGAGACATATCTGGAAAAATGTTGCTATGTCCAATGTCGAAGAAAGTACCGCCTGTCTCTTCAAGTACTTTTATAGTTTTAGGCCTCACATTTAGGTCTTTAATCCATTTTGAGTTTGTTTTTATGTATGGTATAAATAAGTGGCCCAGTTTCATTCTTTGCTGGTAGCTGTCCAGTTTTCCTAACGCCATTTATTGAAGAGACTATCTTTTCCCCATTGGATATTCTAGCCTCATTTGTCAAGATTAACTGACCGTATAAGTATGGGTTTATTTCTGGGCTGTCTATTCGGTCCCATTGATCTAGGTGTCTATTTTTGTAACAAACTAATTCCTTCGTCATGGTATAACCTCCATGCTGTTTTCTCTGAATTCATGAAAAAGACTTTTTACAGTTTATTTGATCAAAACAGGGTCACATACAACACTTGATATATGTCTTAAATCTCAACCTTTAACAGTCCCTGCCCTGCCCCTTTTTAATGATAATTACTTATTAAAGGAACTGGGTCATTAACCATATAAAATTTCCCACATTCTGGAATTGGTTGACTGCTTTCCCATTATGGTGTCATCTACATGTTCTCATATATCCTTATACTTCCTGGAAACAAACTAGTAGTCACATCTAGAGGTGTGATTAAATTCTGGTTGAATTATTCTGACAAGAATACTCTCTAGGAACTGATGAGAGCTGCTTATAGCTACACATTCAGAAGGCAATCCCCTGCTGTCCTCATGAACTCAAGACCAACTGAGTCACATTAGTTAGATCTGCCTTGAAGCCCCATCAACCTGTCATCCATGGGTTCATGGTTTTTCATGACTACTGCCCAGAACCTGTATTTCAATTAGAGATTGCAAAGTAATGATTCTCAAGTTTTCTCATTCCTTTTCCATTTATTAGCTAGAATTCTTCTTTAAAAAAAAAAAAAAAAAAAAAAAAAAAAAAAACCTTTTCCTGTACCAACTCTGCTTTAGTATAACAAATTATTGGTGGGAAAGTCTAACTACTTCCTTGGACTATTGTTATTTTGTCCTTTCTCACTCCTCAAGACTAGCAGTGAATTTTGGCTTTATCATTTCAATTAAAATGGGTCAAATTAAGGTATTCAGAAAAGTAAATTTTCTATAAACCTGAGGAAAAACTACCTCATTCCCTCCCTGCTAACAAACCCTGTTTATGTCCCCCTTCCCTTTTCATTCTTACTTCTAGCTGGAACACTAAGCCAGGCGATTTCCTGCTCAAAACCTTTCCTAAGCACAAGAATAAAACTGTGCACCTAGAGATGGACAGAAAGGCTGCAGGAAGGATAAGGCCTAGAACAGAGGCTTTTAAAAAGTACCAAAGATTACAAAGGCTTTTTAGCTATGTTTAGAGAAAGAACAGAGTTTAAACAAAGAACTGTATTCCCTCCTTTGCTGTATCCCTAAACTAGAAAGGGCAACTAAATGCCTGTGTGTGTCTAGCATTTTTAGGAGTCCAAAGACTCAAGCTAAGGTCACACCCCAAGGAACTAAAGTTCTTAAGGTCCCTCAGTGGTCTGGAAGATCAATTATTTTAGAATCTTAAATGTTCCAATTCTACTTTAACCTATACTTATTTCTTATAATATTCATTATTTAAAAAAAAAAAGTTTAACCTTTCCATCAGGATGACTGATTTCTCCCTGGATTTCTTCTTTTTCCTCTTTTTTGTCATCCTTTTTATATTCAGGATCTGAAAGGTCCACTGATTCAGGGGGCTCCCTGGGTGAGGCAGTCTGTAAGGACAAAAGGCTCTCTTTCATCTGTCATAAAGGACGTGTAGTAACATTTCAAGCAGCTAAAATTTACATTTATTTCCAAATGCCAGATTCTCCTATTATAGGATTTGACAGCTAGCATTTGGTGTTTATAAAAAACATTTACAGGGCGCCTGGGTGGCGTAGTCGGTTAAGCATCTGACTTCGGCTCAGGTCATGATCTCACAGTTCTTGGGTTCAAGCCCCACATCGGGCTCTGTACTGACAGCTTAGAGCCTGGAGCCTGCTTCAAATTCTATGCCTCCCTCTCTTTCTGCTCCTCCCCCACTCATGCTCTGTCTCTCTCTCCTTCAAAAATAAATAAAAACATTAAAAAATAAAAAAATAAAAAAAACATTTACAATGTTAGGTAAAAAACCTTTATAAATGGTTTAGAAACTTAAGTCAGTTAACTAAGCAGTTTCAAGCCTGAGTAATCTATGTCTAAATATATAAAAATATAGAGATTTACTTGTCCCTTATCCAAACTGCCTAAGTCACGAGGAGGCACAGTCTTGGATCTTCGAGATGGATTACCTGTTAGAATATAATTGTCGGAGTTAGTTTTCATATTTAATTGCAAGTTTTAAATTTACTTAATATTATGGTCAAATATTTCCTTAGTTCATATCCTTTTGTGAACTACTATCCTTTACCCATTAGCTAAGGAAGTCTTAATGTTTTTCTTTACTAATTCATAGGAGTTCATTATAGAACTTCAAATATTTATTCAGGCACTTAAGTCCAGTGTGACAAGACAAGGACAATATCCAATTTCTGAGAATTTACAATCTGGAGGAACAGACAGGTGCTCAACTAACCTAACAGATGAACCCAAAGGTATTTTGGAGCTAATCACAGGGACTTTAGTTAGAGGTTAGATGTAGGGTAGATATAATAGAGGCATCCAAGAATACATCTCGAATTTTGCTTGACAAAATAACTGGGTATTAAAATCCAGACCTAATTGCTGTGGTTTAAACTGTTTAGGTTATGACCAGCACACCAATCATATACTATATTAGTAATACATACGTTATAGAATAAGTGTATACACATATACACACACTCACCAACAACAAATTAAGGTGAATTTTAAAAAATATACTGACATTCTAATATTTTTTTCCTATGTGCCAAAGGGCCATATTAAAAAGATGCCCAAGGGGAGGGTGGGTGATGGGCATTGAGGAGGGCACCTGTTGGGATGAGCACTGGGTGTTGTATGGAAAACAATGTGACAATAAATTTCATATTAAAAACAAAAAAACCATGCCCAAAATTTGCAAGTTTGTTTCAAGTACGTGCCACTAGATGCTACACAGAGAGCACACTAAGGAACAGAAGCAGAGTCCATTCAGGCAGTTGGCGGGCATCTGAGAAGGCTTGTGCAGTACTCAGGGAGACAGAAATGTTCTGACTGCACTGTGTTAAATCGCTGATAGGTTCCAAAGAGCTGGGTTTCATATGGTTCAACCTACTTAATCGATTCAGAAACTATCAACATCAGAAGGATTAGTTTAGAGATCCCTGGGAGTGCATTTTGGCTTGGGCAAACGGGTAGATGGTAGATGGTTCTGGGGACGAGAGGAATGCTCTGTTTTGATGTGATAAACGAAGAACAATTGCCTGCACCTTACTTACATGTGCAAAGTAAGCTCTGTTGGACCTCACTCCTAAATGTTTTAACCATCCTCCATAGAAAAGACTAATATCCCCATTTTAGAGGTAAGGAAAACGAGGCTGAGGTTAAATAACGTGCCAAAGTTGTCAGCTAATAAAGCAAACCAGGATTCAATCCTATGGAGCTTAATTCTTCTCTCAAGCTGTTCATGAGCAGAAACTGGAAGCCTCTAAGCAGAGACCCACTGAGAGGACCAGGACACATGAGCAGGAGCATGGAGCTCTGACTCCTGAGTCTGTGTTCACTACTTTGAGTATAAACATACCTTATAAAATTACATATCTTATAAAAGTTGGGACAGATTAAATTATTTAATAAACAGTGCTGGAATAGCTAGATATAGACAATATAGGAGGATAGGTTTATGACCGCAAGATAGGGAAGACTTAAGAGGCACCACCCGTAAAGTAAAAAAACTGAAATTCAACAACATTAAGTAAGAATCTTGGGAATTGTGGGGAACTATAAGGTACCATCAAGCATCATGGCAGTATAAGTCATTCCTTTTTTCCTTCTCTTTTTAAACAACTAATTAGACATCTATAACCAAATGAAAGTACCTCAGCACCTCACACCAAGGGATCTGGGAGGTTTCCTGCCCACCTGGGCATCCAAAAATAGGACCTCAGTAAGGGACGCAGATCCAAGGGAGTTAGTGAACCTGCCCCGTCCCCATTCACCATGACTGGAAAAGAAACCCAGAGAGCACAAACCTTGGTGGATACCCACAGACAAAAGAGAATTTGCAGAAGTCTAGTCCACCCTGAGGGGAGATTCCAACATGCCACTGGAAAAGGACAGCGATGAGTTTGGATGCAGAGAGGGAGGAACTTGCCAGAGCTGCTCCCCTCCCCAGGGAGACACAGCACGCTGTTGTTTGGCAGTGGCAGTAACAACCTCTCCAAAGGAAGTGATAGCAAAGCAAAAGCAAAAAGTGACTGCCCAGCTAGGCCAGTTACATGGGTTGTGGCTAAAGAAACATCTGTTTCCAACAGCACCCAGATCTCTGAGGAGAGACCCCCATGACTTGGAGAAGGAAAGAGAAAGGGAAGGAAGCATACTAGAATATCAAAGGTCATTACAGGAATGTTGTTCCTGCTGTCTGCTTCAGCACTTCAACATGAAGTCCACCCACAAGCCTCTGGTAGTACCCCACTCGAAGATCTTCGAGTGGCACCCCCAAAGCCCAAGTGCTAAACCCACACCTCTCCTAACTCTGCTACCAGCTCCTTATGTGCCCTCCCAACTACAACCAAAGAGCAAGATTCAGTAAACAGGGAGCATGCTCAGAAAATAGGCCACAGTTGGTGAGCAGGGGAATAACTACAAATTTGGGCCATTTTACCACCTTCTGGAATACAGAAGAATGGTTTCTAACAGCTAGACTGGTGAACTATAAAAACCAAAGAAATCATAAAAACTAAGAAGGTATCTGCTATTTCAAATGGGAAAGCAGAAGTCCATAGCTACAAACAGTATAAAAAATTAAGGAAACATGGCATCACAAAAAGAAACTAATAGGTCTCTAGCAACAAAACTCAAAGATATGAAATACCACATCTGATAAAGAATTCAAAACTGCTCTTGTGAAGAAATTCAACAGGTTACAAGAAAACTCAAAGACAATTCCATGACGTCATGGAACAAAATTAATGAACAGGAGTTCTTTACAAAACAGACTGAAATTATAAACAAGAACCAAACAAATTCTGGACCTGAAGAATTCAACAAATGAGATGAAGATGCAATAGAAAGCATCTGTAGCAGAGCAGAACACATGGAAGAGAAAATAAGTGACTTGGAGGACAGGAATATAGAAATAACAACAGAAGAGGCATAGGAACTAAGATTAAGAAAGAGTGAGGAAAGCCAACAAGAGCTATGAGATTCCACCAGAGAGCCAAATATTGGAAGAATTGGGGTTCCACAAGAAGAGAAGAAAAGGGACAGAGAGTTTATTTAAAGAAATCATAGCTGAGGAGAGCCTGGGTGGCTCAGTTGGTTAAGCATCCAATCTTGGCTCAGGTCATGATCTCATTGTTTGTGAGTTCAAGCCCCACATCAGGCTCTGTACTGACAGGTCAGAGCCTGGAGCCTGCTTCAGATTCTGAGTCTCCCTGTCTCTGTGCCCTTCCCCGACTTGTGCTTGCTCGCTCTCGCTCTCTCTCTCTCTCAAAAATAATAAATGAATAAACTTTAAAAAATAAAATACAGAAATAATAGCTGAGAACCTGTCAAACGTGGGCAAGGACTTGAACAAACAAGTCCATGAAATAGGACACCCTATTACCTTAATGCAAGACCTTCTCCAAGATACATTATAATGAAACTGTCAAAAATTAATCACAAAGAAGAATCTTAAAGGCAGCCAGGAGAAAAAAAAAAAAAAAAAAAGGTAACATACAACCCCCCCCACCCCAAAAAAAAAACCCCAAGACAAACCAAATGAGGCTACCAGTGGATTTCTCAGCAGAAACTCTATAGGCCTGGAGACAGTGGAATGACATATTCAAAGTGATGAAAGATAAATATTGCCAGCCAAGAATATTATATCCAGGAAAATTATCTCCTTCAGATATGAAGGAGAAATAAAGGCTTTCTCAGATAAACAAAAGCAGAGGGAGTTTAATCACCTGCTGTGCAAGAAATGCTGAAAACAACTCTTCAAGCTGAAACAAAAAGATGCTAATCAGCATCATGAAAACATGTAAAAGTAAACAACACAATGGTAAAGATGAAAAATTTATAATCAGGGGCGCCTGGGTGGCTCAGTCAGTTGAGCGTCCAACTTCGGCTCAGGTCATGATCTCACAGTTCGTGGGTTCGAGCCCCGCATCGGGCTCTGTGCTGACAGCTCAGAGCCTGGAGCCTGCTTCTGATTCTGTGCCTCCCTCTCTCCCTCTGCCCCTCCCCTGCTCATGCTCTGTCTCTCTGCCTCTCAAAAATAAAGAAACGTAATAAAAAAATTTTTTAAAAAATTTATAATCAAATACAGAAAACTCCAAATCTACAATAAGATGGTATATTAACCACTTAACTATAGTATAAAGGTTAAAGGAAAAGAACACTAAATAACTATCACTCGGTGAAAAGCTAAAAGCTTTTCTTTGGAGATTAGGAAAAAGACAAAGATGCCTACTTTTACCACTTTTATTCAACATAAAATTGGAAGTCCTAGCCACAGCCATTAGGCAAGAAAAATAAAAAGCATCCAAATTTATCCAATTTGAATTAGAAGCAAAAGTTTCACTATTTGCAGATGACGTACTAAATATAGAAAACCCTAAAGACTCAACCAAAAAATCTATTAGAACTAGTAAATGTTGTTGTAAAGTTATAGGATACAAAAATTAACAAAGAAACTAGCTGAATTTCTATCCACTAATAACAAGCTATCAGAAAGAGAAATTTAAGAAAACAATTCCATGTTACATCAACAAGAACAAAATATCTAGGAATAAATTTATCCAAGGAGGTGAAAGACCTATAGTCTGAAAACTGTAAGACTGGTAAAAGAAATTGAAGATGACACAAATAAATGGAAAGATACATTATGCTTCCGGGAAGAATTAAAATGTTCATACTACCCAAAGCAATCTACAGATTCAGTGCAATCCCATCAAAATACCAAAGACATTTTTCACAAAACAAAGAATGCTAAAATTTGTATAGAACCACAGAAGACCCCAAATAGCCAAAGCAATCCTAAGAAAAAAGAACAAAGCTGGAGGCATCACAATTGCTGGTTTCAAACTATACTGCTAAACTAGAGTAATTAAAACAGTATGGTACTGGCATAAAAAAGGACACACAGACCCATGGAATAGAACAGAAAGCCCAGAATTAAACCCTCACATATACAATCAGTTAATATTCAACAAAGGAGTCAAGAACACTCAACGAGGAAAGATAGTCTCTTCAACCAATGATGTGAAAACCGAACACATGCAGAAAAGTAAAATTGGATCTCTTTTTAGACCACTCATAAAATTAATTTGAAATGGATTAAAGACTTAAACATAAAACCTGATACCATAAAACTTCTAGAGGAGAACACGGAAGTAATCCCTTGACATTGGTCTTGGCAATGATTTCTTGGATATGACACCATAAGCACAAGCAACAAAAGCAAAAATCAACAAATCAAAAATCAAAAGCTTCTGCACAACAAAAGAAACAATTGACAAAATGAAAAGGCAACACACAGAATGGGAGAAAACTTTTGCAGAGTTAATATCCAAAATACAGAAAAACTCAAAAACTCAATAACAAAATAATGTAACTGAAAAATGGGCAAAGGAATTAAATAAGCATTTTTCCAAAGACGTACAAATGACCAACAGTACATGAAAAGATGTTCAACTTCACTAATCATCTAGGAACTGCAAATCAAAACCACAAGATATCACTTCACACTTGCCAGAAAAGCTATCATCAAGAAGACACGAGGTAACAAGTATTAGCAAGGATGTGGAGAAAAGGAAATCCTTATGCACTGTTGGTGGGCATATAAACTGGTTCATCCACTATGGAAGTTCCTCAAAAAAACAAAAATAGATCTACCATATGATCCAGCAATGCCACTTCTGAGTACATACTCAAAGGAAATAAAAACAGGATATTGAAGCCTATGTTTACTGCAGCATTACTCACAATAGCCAAGATATGGAAACAACCTAAGTGCCCCTCAGTGTATGAATAAAGATGTGATACAGATACACAACAGAATATTATTTTGCCATGAGAAAGAAAGATATACTGCTATTTGCAATAACATGGATGCACCTTGGGGACATTATGCTAAGTGAGATAAGTCAGACAGAGACAGACAAATATTGTATGATATCACTTACAAGTGGAATCTAAAGAAGCCAAACTTGTAAAACAAGAGTGAAACCATGGTTACCAGGGAGGGGGAGTTTGGGGGATAGGGGAGATGTTGTTTAAAGGTATAAACTTGCAACAAGTAGTAAATAAGTCCTAGAATAGTATAGTGAATATAGGTAATATTGTATTATAATGAACAATTTGGCTAAGAAACTAGATCTTAAACTCTTCAACCATTAAAAAGACATAATAACTAGGTGTGCCTGGGTGGCTCAGTCGGTTAAGCATCCAACTTCGGCTCAGGTCATGATCTCATGGTTGGTGGGTTCGAGCCCCACATCAGGCTCTTTGCTGACAGCTCAGGGCCTAGAGCCTGCTATGGATTCTGTGTCTCCCTCTCTCTCTGCCCCTCCCCTGCTCATGCTCTCTCATAAATAAATGAACGTTAAAAAACTTTTTTTAAAGATATAATTATGTGATATGATAGAGGTATTAATTATCACTACACTGGCAATAATAATATATAGATACATATATCAACATTATTATATACCTTAAATTTATACAATGTTGTATGTCAAATACATTTTCAATTAAAAAAAGGAAAAGAGTTTTGGTTCACCAAAAGATATCATAAAGAGTAAAAAGGCAGGCCACAGACTGGAAGAAGATATTTGCAATGTGTGTAACTCTTAAATGATTACAACGGAGGGAGGGGAAATCCCCCCACAAACCAATAACAAAAAAGACAACACCACAGAATGAGTAAAAGACCTGATCAATTTTCTCATAGAGGGAATCTAAATAGGTAATAAACATAGGCAATGGTATTTAACATATTTAGTAATCCCAGTAATGCAAATCAAAACTATGATGAGACAGTTTTCATCCGTACCAGACTGGCAAAAATTGAAGTCTGACAATACCAAGTATCAACAAGGTGTGGAGCAGTGCAAGCACTTACATTACTTTGCTGGTTAGGCAGTAAAATCATTTTGGAAAATGTCTTGGCAAAATCTATGAGTGTTAAAGATATTCTTACTGATTACCCAGTAATTGCAGTATGTGCCCTAGAGAAATGAATGTAACCAGAGACGTTTACGAATGTTCACAGCATCACTGTTTAACATCCCAAACTTAAAAAAAATTTAACCATCAACAGGTTAATTTTAATATATTCATAAACATTCAAACTGCCTTGCAGGAAAATTAGTGAACTAGAGTTGCAGATCAACATGACTCTCAAAAACAATGTACAGTAAAAGACAACAGAATACACACAGTATAACTATTCAGAAAGTTCAAAAAGCATTTTTGTAGGACTGCACTTATAAGAGTAGAAACTACACAGATAGGGAATATAATATGATCATGGAGGTGAGAGCTCTGGGGTGCTGTTACTCTCTTTATCTTGCTGGTATTTATCCAAGTATTTCCTTTACAACCATCAAGCTGCATATGTTATATCCACTTTTATAAATTCAATTCATGAAAATAATTTCTAAAAATTCCTGGTAAATGAAAAATCTAGTTGTGAAAACAAAAGTTAATGAGAGAATATATATATTTGTGACCTAAGGATTGAGAAGGATTTCTTAAAGTCATAAAAAAAGATGGATAAATTCCATATTAAAAGGAAAAACATGTATATAAAAAACACAAACCGAAAGCTAAACCCAGACTGGGAAAAGATCGTGGCAGTGTTTGTAACTGAGAAAGGATTGGTACGCAGAATAACTTCAATAAAGAGAAGCCACTCCCTAAAAAGTTCTAAATGGGCAAAAGAAATGAACAGGCAATAAACAAAAGAGGAAACCCAAATGCCCATTAAATATACAAAAAGATGCTCACATGACCTTACCAGGAATCAGAGAAATGCATATTAAAATTACACTAACCCACCATTTCATGCCCATCTGACTGGCCACAGTCTTAAAGTCCGACCAGGTCAAGGGTTGATAGGCACAAATAGCATACTCTGCTGACAGTAAAAAAACCGGCAAAGCCACTTTGCAGAGCAAAGGGAAAATCTCCTCCAGTAGCACAAACCTGGTATGACCCAGCATCCTACTCTTGATATGTATCCTGGAGAAACTCACATGACAGATATTTTCTTCAGCCTTATTCATTCTATTGACAAACTGGGGGAAAACATGAAGTCCATCAACAGGAAAACTCAATTGTGCAAATATACATGGAATCTGTATAGCTATTAAAATCAACAAACTAGAGTTTTATATGTATTAATGTGGGCATCAAAATATTGAGAGAAAAAAGCAAATTGTAGAGGGATACATAGAAACAATACTATATTGATTTATGGACATAATGTGGTAAAAGAATGAAAAACAAGCAAAGGAATGTTGTCAGGGTGGAAGTTGGGGAGAATACATAGGGGCTTCAATGATATTTTACAATGTTTTACTTCTTACATTAGGTGTAAATTCTCTATTCTTTAAATTCCTAATATATTTTGTAAAAATATCATGCAACTTCTTACCTTGTGTCGGCAAATGGTTTTTCTTGTATTTTTCTACCTGGGTTCCTGAAGAAATCTGACTCTTTTGTAATCGAACTGATGAATTCTATAGTATGAGATAATTTTGAATATAAAATTAGTACTTGTCTACGTATTAGTACAATGAATGAAACTAAAACTCAGCTTGCAAGGAGAATGGCTTAAGTTTGTTTATGTTGTTTTCATTTATCATCACTACAGGTCAGAGTGAACAAGCTATTATTTATGAATGTACTACACACACACACACACACACACACACACACACACACACCCCACCTTTGGAAAAACAGATGGCCCTGAACAACGCTGTGGGGGTTAGGGGCACTGATCTCCGAAGAAGTTGAAAATCCATGTACAACTTTGGACTACCTCAAAATTTGACTACTAATAGCCTACTGTTGACGAGAAGCCTTACTAACAATATAAACAGATTAGCACATATTTTTATGTCATATGTATTATACACCATATTCTTTTTTTTTTTAAGTAGGCACCACACCCAGTGTGGAGCCCAGTGCAGGGCTTGAACTCAACCCTGAGATTAAGAGTCAGACGCTTAACTGAGTGAGCCACCCATGTGCCCTATGTATTGTATTCTTACAATAAAGTTAGCTAGAGAAAAGAAAATGTTATTAAGAAAGTCATACACTCAGGGGCACCTGAGTGGCTCAGTCGGCTGAGCCTTCGACTTCGGCTCAGGTACTGATCTCCTGGTTCATGAGTTGAAGCCCCACGTCAGGCTCGCAGGTGTCAACGCAGTTGTCCCCCTCTCTCTCTGTCCCACCCCTGCTTGCACTCTCTCAAAAATACATAAAATGTTTAAAATAAATAAAACTTTTTTTAAGTTGAAAAAATGAAAAAAAATTGTACGGAAGAGAAAATATATTTACAGTGCTGTACCGTATTTATTGAAAAATTGTGTGCAAGTGGACCCACACAGCTCAAACCCATGTTGCTCAAGGGTCAACTGTATATTCATTCTTCAAGTGAGGGCATAACAGACAACATAAAATGAAAGTCTTCTGTAACTGTTGCCAGATTAGCCAGAGAAGAGGGCAGTTAGTTACTCCTCAACATCAGCAAAACCCCCTTATCTCTACCTCTCCTGTGAACACTTCCCAACCATCTTGCTCCACTTTGAGCCCTAGCTCCTTACTAAGATGGCTCACCACTGCCTCCTTCTAGGGATGGAAATTTCTCACCCTCAGAATTTACACCCCTAGGTTTAGAGGCAGGGTACAGGTAGGTCTTCCTTGCTCCCCATCACTGATTCCAACCAAATCTCTCTCCTGCCTAACCACCCCTGTCCTAGTTCTGTGTCTCATGTCCACAACTCACCCAACACGTACTCACCTTGCCAGGAGATAACTCCACTGCCTTAGCTTCAGTTTCCCAACCTACTCTATCCTCCCTCAGCCATGGACACCAATGGCAAACTCTACAACTGGTCATTATCAATATGTGCAATTACCAATAACTGCAAACATCTCATTTTCAAAGCCTTTGAATCCAGAATGTGGGGAATTCTACAAAATCATTAGCCTGGTCTACTGAAAAAGCCAATGCCATTTAATAAAATGCTATAGTATCCAGGGGTAAGATGCCATGATTTCTGCAATTAGCTTCACATGGTACAGCAAAACACATACACACAAGTGGTTAAATATTAACAGTGATTGAATCTAGGTGACTCTTCAGGTGGTCATCCTATTATTCTTTCAAATGTCTCTATTTGGGGAAGCTGTTATAATAAAAGGTTTGGGGAGGTGGGGAGAACCCCACTTTCTTCTGACTGCTATATCTAGCTCATTCCTCTAACACCCTAACTCCACCAACTGTACAGGGTCCTACAATTCATTAATCCATATCCATGTAGATTTTCTATGTCCCTCAAAACCTTATGGTCTTATGCAGCTTAAACCAAGTTTCACCACAGTGACTCTGGTTGCATATACTGTTGCCTCCATGCCCTCAACTCACTTTGTGGTATTCACCTGGATGACCACACCTCTTCTAAAATATAACTCTCCACCACCTTACAACCAAAATGCTGAACAAGAAAATAATGCAAACAACTCTCACCTGAAATATATGATCTCTAACCTACATAGGCTCCCAAAGCAGTCCAGGAACCAGACTACACTTCCCTAGTTCCTTTGCCTTTCACTCTCCTTCTCTCATCTCCCCAAACCTCCTACATCTTCACTCTCAGCTGACGACCAAGCTTTCACTTCACTGACAATACTAACATTAGGAGGGAGCTTCCTACCAACAGGTACCACACGTTGAGCCCGGGTTCCACACCTTCAACCTTCTGCTACCAGGCACATGCTGTCCATGCTCCTGGCCAAGGCCAGACCCTCCCTTCATTCCCTAAATCCCCCCTTCTCTCATTTATGAACATTGCTCCAACAATTTCTTCCCACCTTCTCCTGCATCGGCATTTTCCTCTTTACTGAATCAATTCTGTCAATACAGAAACACTTGTTAATTTTCCCATTAAAACAAACAAAACAAAAACAAAAAAACCTTTCCTACAGCCACTACCCCTTCTCTTTCCATTCACTGCAAAATCTCTCCAGAAAGTTCTTATTCTCTGTCTGAAACTTCTCATTCTCTCTTATCTAGTCAGGCTTTTACTTTCAACACATTCCTACGTGGTAAATCCAATGACCAATTTTCAGCCCTCATCTAACTTAGCAGCAACCTTTGACATCGCTGGCCACTCTCTCCTCTGGGAAGTACTTTCTTTACTTGGCTCTCAGGACACCACACTGGCTTCCTTAACTCCATCCTCTGGTTGTCAATTTTCCTCCCCCCGTCTTCTCACACTCTGGCTCAGTACGTGGATCTCTTTACTACCCACACTTTCAGCTTTGGTGAACTCCGCCAGCCCAAAGCTTTACCACACATCCTGATGACCCCTAAACTTTTAGCTCCAATCTGACCTTCTCCTGCTATGTACATAACTTCCCAGACAACATCTCAACCTGAGGGCTAACAGGCATTTCAAATTTACCCATCTAAACCTGAGATCCTAATATCCACGCTCCCAAGAAATACATTGCTCTTTTCTTGTGGTCTCTTACAATAAATGGAAACTCTATATGCCAAATCACTACACTACACTTGGAAGCCATTTTTTTTTTAAGTTTATTTATTTTTGAGAGAGAAAGAGACCGCATGAGCGGGTGAGGGGCAGAGAGAGAGAAAGAGAATCCTAAGCAGGCTTTGCACTGTCAGCAGAGAGCCTGATGCAGGGCTAGAACTCACGAAACTGTGAGATCATGACCTGAGCCAAAACCAAAAGTCGGATGCTGCACGAACTGAGCCACCCAGGAACCCTACTGGAAGCCATTCTTGACTCCTTCCTTGCTGTCACACCCAATATCCAGCTTATCAACAAATCCTATACACTTCTCAGCCCTCCACTGCTGCTCTTCCAGTCTAAAGCCCCTCTCATCTGTGGTGTGAATAACAGTAACAATCTCCTAACTGGCATTCCCAATCATGCCTATAACCTTCTCCTCCCCGTTCAGTCTACAGTCAGCAGCAGACAGAGTGACCTTACTAAAATAAAGGATCAGGCCCCCTCTTCAACCATAGCCCTCCATAGCTCCACTTCTCACTCAGAGGAAACACCCAAGTGCTTACAGGAATCAACTAAGGCCTAATGAACTCTGTCCCACCTCCCTCTATCACATCTCTGATCACATCCCCTACCATTCTCCCCACTTGCTCTGCTCCAGCTCTATAAATTTGAGGGCTCAAATATTTAATATCTCCCTGACTTGACGAAACTGGCTCCAAACCTACCATGGATCCATCTTTTTTTGTGGCAGTCACACACGGACCCATCCTTATGTTGCTCTCTGTAGCTTCTGCTTTCTTCCAGGCGTCTAATCGGAATCTTTCCATCACTTTTATTTCTTCCCTGAGGTCTGTGTTCTCTCTGACCAACATTTCTATTTGGCTTCTAAGACGGCCATGTGTGCTTGACCATTTTGCTTCCTTTCTTTTCAAATCTTCCTGTAAATCTGCTATCTGCTGTTTCAAAGCCTCTCAAAACAAAACAACAACAAAAAATTACTAGAATAACGCAATAGAAGAAAAGAGATACATCATCAAAACATAAGTGCTGCCATAGCACAGGCAGCAGAAAGGGAAGGCTTGGTCAATCACATTTCAAAAACATCAAGTTTTTCATGAAAAGGGAATGGAGTTCAGGGTAAAGACTCACCTCATACCATCAACAAAACTGATTCCAGAAGAAGGAAGGCACTACTAAGGAGTTCACTGCAATAACACTGCCATGAGGCAATAAAGGTCTACACTAAGCTATTAATTGAAATAGAAAGAAAGACAAATGGGAGATTATCTGGTAAAGAAAAAATTAACAGGAATCATGACTAATTGAATGAAGAGCTGAGGTAAAGGGATGAATAAAACATTCAAAGTCAGGGGCGCCTGGGTGGCGCAGTCGGTTAAGCGTCCGACTTCAGCCAGGTCACGATCTCGCGGTCCGTGAGTTCGAGCCCCGCGTCAGTCTCTGGGCTGATGGCTCGGAGCCTGGAGCCTGTTTCCGATTCTGTGTCTCCCTCTCTCTCTGCCCCTCCCCCGTTCATGCTCTGTCTCTCTCTGTCCCAAAAATAAAATAAAAAAAAAAAACAAAAAAAAAAACATTCAAAGTCAAAACCACCAGCCCTGAAAGCAGATTCTGTTCCAGATTCATTAGAAGAAATGGGTTTTAAGAAACGGATCTGTTTCAGATGGACTAAATGACATTTGTGAAGAAACTCCTAGAAATGTCTAGAAGCAATTTGCAACTGTACAAATAAAAATCAAGACCAATGTCAAAACTAAGGAAAAATTCATCACCTACATGGCTTATGTGGGTGCATGATATGGGGAGTGCCTGAAAGCTGAGGCAAGGAGCATGAGCAGAAGCAAGATCTCCTTGCCCACCACCTGAGAACTCACCTGAAGGCAGTGAGGAGCCTTAAGGAGCTCATTAATACGCATGCAAAACTTGATATAAAAAGATGAAATAAAAAAGTACATGGCAGCAAATGAAAATGAAAACATGACAGTCCAAAACCTTTGGGATGCAGCAATGGCAGTCCTAAGAGAAAAGTATATTGCAATCCAGGCCTACCTCAAGAAGCAAGAAAAGTCTCAAATACACGACCTAACCCTACACCTAAAGGATCTAGAAAAGGAGCAGCAAATAAAGTCTAAAGCCAGCAGAAGATGGGAAATAATAAAGAATAGAGCAGAAATAAATGATATTAAAACACCAAAACCCAGCAGAACAGATCAATGAAACTAAGAGCTGGTTCTTTGAAAGAATTAATAAAATTGATAAACCCCTAGGCAGACTTATCAAAAGTTAAAGAGAAAGGACCAAAACAAATAAAATCATGAATGAAACAGATCACAAACACCACCACAGAAATACAGACAACTGTAAGAGAATATTATGAAAAATTATATGCCAAAAACTGGGCAATCTAGAAGAAATGGACAAATTCCTAGAAACATACAGACTACCAAAACTGAAACAGGAAGAAATAGAAAATGTGAGCAGACCTATAACCAACAAAGAAATTGAAACAGTAATCAAAAATCTCCGAACAAACAAGAGTAGTCCTGGGCCAAATGGCTTCCCAAGGGAATTCTACCAGACATTTAAAGAAAAGTTAATATATATTCTCGTCAAACTGTTCCACAAAACAGAAATGGAAGGAAAACTTCTAAACTCAATCTATGAGGGCAGCATTACCTGATTCCAAAATCAGACCAAGACCGCACTAAAAAGGAGAATTACAGGCCAACATCCCTGATGAATCTGGATGTAAAAATTCTCAACTAGATATTAGCAAATCTAATCCAACAGTACATTAAAAGAATTATTCACCACGATCAAGTGGGATTTATTCCTGGGCTGTAGGGGTGGTTCAATATTCACAAATCCATCACCATGATACACCACATTAATAAAAGAAAAGTACAAGAGCCATATGATCCCCTCAATTGATGCACAAAAAACATTTGACAGAATAAAGGACCCATTCTTAACAAAAACACTCAAAAAAGTAGGAATAGAGGGAACATACCTCAAAATCATAAAGGCCATATATGAAAGACCCACAGCTAATATCCTCCTCAATGGGGAAAAACTGAGAGCTTTGCCTCTACAGTCAGGAACAAGACGGGGATGTCCACTCACCATTTCTATTTAAACACAGTACTGGAAGTCTTAGTCTCAGCAATCAAACAATGAAAAGAAACAAAAGGCATCCAAATCAACAAGGAAGAAGTCAAACAATCATTATTCGCAGACAACATGTTACTCTATGTAGAAAACCCAAAATACTCCACCAAAAAATTGCCAGAACTAATACATGAATTCTGCAAAGTAACAGGATATAAAAATCAACATACAGAAATCTGCTGCCTTTTTATACACCAATAATGAAGGAGAAGAAAAAGAAATCAAGGAAGCGATCCCAAAAACTAGCACCAAAAACTTTAAGATACCTAAGAACTTTAGCACCAAAAACTGTAAGATACCTAAGAATAAACCTAATCAAAGATTTGAAACCTACAGAACACTTATGAAAGAAGTTAAAGACAACACAAAGAAGTGGAAGAACATTCCATGCTCATGGATTGGAATAACAAACATTGTTAAAATGTCTATACTACCCAAAGCAACCTACCCATTCAATGCAACCCCTATCAGAATACTACCAGAATTTTTCACAGAACTAGAACAAATAATCCTAAAATTTGTATGGAGCCACAAAAGACCCCAAATAGCCAAAGCAATCCTGAAAAAGAAAAGCAAAGTGGGAGGCATCACAATTCTGGACTTCAAGCTGTATTACAAAGCTGTAGTCATCAAGACAGTATGGTACTGGCACAAGAACAGACACATAGATCAATGGAACAGAATAGAGAACCCAGAAATGGACCCACAAACGTATGGCCAACTAATCTTTGACAAAGCAGGACAGAATATCCAATGGAAAAAAACAACAAACAGTGCTGGGAAAATTGGACAGTAATGTACAGAAGAAAACTTTTTGGCTTTTCATAAATAAATAAATAGTTAAGAGCTTGCAAGTATTAATAACTGGGGGAAAAGAGGCCCGAAAGCTATGAGAAACATCAAAGACAAGCTAACTAAAACAGATTTTTACTACAAGACCAGAAAGTCAAACCAATAAGTGAAAGAGAAAGGTAACTATTAGAGAAAAACACACAAATGTAGTGCTGGGAAAGATTGGTGAGCAAGTGCTCTACCCAAAGGAAGAGTGCAAGATTTACAGTTAGTACAGAGGGCTTCAATTCATATAAATGAACAGAATTAACAGCATTTGGTATGTGGGACATTAAACAGGTCAATGCAACATGACACTGGTGAATTTCCAACTCTTGGCTTATTAATTCACCGATGCCGTTATTGTAGTCTTTTTTTTTTTTTTTTTTGGAAGACTTTGGTAAGTAAACAACTGATATATTTCACTCTAAAAGCCAGAACTACAAAAAATGTTCTTCACGTAGTATCTCAGATTATTTGTTGAGTCAATGAATGATTAATAAATTGATACCCAATTTCTCTTTGACACATCATATAACTCTGAGATCCTTACCAGACTGTCATCCTTACTAACTTATATAAGTATAACAAAAAGAACTGGCATACCTGTATTTCTTCACGTTCTTTTTTATCTGGAAAAGTTCTTGCAACTGTAGTATACTTTTCAAAAACTTTCCGTTCCTTTTGTAGCTTCCTCATTTCCTCCTTTTTAAACTCTTCTATCCGAGTCAATTCTTTTGCTTTCTGTTGTTCAAAGTCTGTAATTTCTCTCCTAAAATGACCAAACCATGTTATCATCTAAAGGGACCATCTTAATGGAGTAATCCACATGTGGTACAAAACAGAACACCAGGGACAGCCTAGGAATGTAGGAACTGCTGGTCTTAGTGAATCCATCTTCCATCCATCGTACTGAGACAGCTGTCAATTAATTCCATGAAGCATTCCCCCAATAAATATTCATTGAGCATTTGCTATGAATCAAGCACTACCCTAGGTACTGGAGAAACCACAGTGGAAAAAAACAAACATCCTTATTCCCATGAAGCCTCTCATTCTAATGGGAGAGACATAATAAACAAGATAAAATATATGGCACATTAGAAAAGTGTTAAGGAGAAAAATAATGTAAGTAAAGAGTGTAGGAAATAGCAAGGAGACTGAAATTATGGATGGGGTCATCTTGCTGAGATAATATTTGAAGTAAAATCTGAAGGGACTGAGAGAACAGCCACGATGGTATATGGACAAAACAGCTCGGGAAGAGGGAACACCACAGGCAAAAAGCCCAGAGGTAGGAATATGCCTGATGTGTTCAAAGATCAGCTAGGAGGCCAGGGTAGCTAAAACAGAGCGAACAAGAGACAGAACAGCAGGAAAAAGTGTCAAAAAACAAACAAAACAGAGGGCCCAGATGAATTCAGGTCTTATAGGCCAGTGTGGGGACTTTGGTGTTTAGCTTAGGAGAATGCTGATCAGAGAAACTGTCATAACCCAGGTTCATTCTGAGGCTCTGTTAAGAACATATGGAGAGTGACGCCGGCCAGATAGTGGAATAGGACGTCCCCAGCTCACATCTCCCTACACAAACAACAATCTGACAGCCAACCACAGATAAAACTGCTTTTGTGAGAGCTCTAGGATCCAGGTAGGAGGTTGAGAAACCCCAGTGAAGCCTAAGGCTGAGGACAGCCACTTTGAGAAGACAGTCCCATGGCCCAGTGGCAGGCTGACCAAACGTGGTCCTAGCTACAGGCCTAAAACAGCCCAGTCTGTCTGGAGGCTTGGCTCCAGCCCCATCTGCCAAAGGACCCAGGAGGAGCCACACCCAACTGTGTCCCTGGTAACAGGCCCACAGACCTCAGTCATGACTATAACATCGGAAACAGCTCTGTAACCTGGCTCCAGCCCTGCTCTATTGTGGTACTGGAGTCAGTCCTGCTCACCCAGGGACCCAGCAGGAGGACTGAGGAGCCTAGCAGGAAGCTGCTCAAAACCTGTAGGAGCCACACCCATTCTCACTCCTGGTAACAGACCCACTGTCTGCACACTCAACAGTGGACCTGAAAGCAGCCCCATGATGTAGCTTCAGCCCTGCTGGACTCTGGTCCTAGAGCAGTCCTGTGCAACTGAGGATCTGGTAGGAACCACATCCATCATGTCCCTGTTCACAGACCTGCCAATTAAGGACACTGTGCACTCAGCAGTAGGCACACTACAACCCCACTCAATTATGATCCTGGAGGCAGACCATCAGTCCAGGCATCCAGCAAGAGAAGGTCTTTACCTGCCAAAACTGGTCTGTTAAGACAAAAAGAGCTTTTTGGCCTTTCAAATGCAAAAATGTCAACACAAGAATTAGGCAAATGTGACACCACCAAAGGAAACTAGTAAATTAATAAGGCTCCAGTAACCAATCCCAAAGAAATGCAGATCTAAAAACTGACAAAGAATTCAAAATAATTGTTTTAAAGAGTAAACTACAAGAGAACACAGATAGGGGCGCCTGGGTGGCTCAGTCAGTTGAGCGTCTGACTTCGGGCTCGGGTCAGGATCTCATGGTTCGTGAGTTCAAGCCCCAAGTCGGGCTCTGTGCTGACAGCTCAGAACCTGGAGCTTGCTTTGGATTCTGTGTCTCCCTCTCTCTCTGCCCCTCCCCCACTCGTGCCATGTCTGTCTCTCAAAAATAAACATTAAAAAAAATTTTTTTTAACAAAAAAAAAAGAGGACACAGATAAACAACTCCACAAAATCAGGAAAATAATATCTGGGGAAAAAAAAGCAAACAACAAGTTCAACAAAGAACAGAAATCATTAAAAAAAAAAACCAAAACTATAATTACTTAAAACTAAATAAATAAATAAAACTTAAGGGGTGCCTGGTTGGCTCAGTCAGAAGACCATGTAACTCTTGATCGCAGGGTCACGAGTTCAAGCCCCACAGGGGATGTAGAGATTACTTAAAAATAAATAAAATAAATAATACAAAAACAGAAATTCTGGAGCTAAAGAATACATGAATAAAGTGTAAAATACAATAGAGAACTTCAACAGCAGACTTAAGCAGAAGAAAGAATCTGTGAACTCAAAAACAGATAATTTGAGGTTAGCCAGTCAGAGGAGAAAAAAGAAAAAGAATGACAAAGAGTGAAGAAAGCCCATGGGGTCTATGGAGCACTACAAAAGAACCAATACACTCATTATGGAAGTCTCACAAAGAAAAAACAAGCAAAATCAACAACCCCCTTAGAAGACTAAGAAAGACAGAAGACTCGAATAAAATCATAAATGAAAGAGGACATGTTGCAATAGATGCCCCAGAAATAAAAAGGATCATATTATGAACAATTATATCCCCAAATCTGGATAATCTAGAAGAAACAGACAAATTCCTAGAAACATACAACCTACAAAACTGAACCTAGAAGAACAGAAAGGCTGAAGAGACCCATAATAAGGAGATTGAATCAGAAATCAAAAACCTCCCAAGAAAGAAAAGTTCAGGACCAGATGGCTTCCCAGGTAAATTCCAGTACACATTCAAAAAATAATTAATACCAATCCTTCCTGAACTTCTTCCAAAAAAAGAGAAGAAACACTTCCAAACTCATTTTATTATGAGGGTAGTATCACTTGGACGCCAAAGTCAGACAGTGACACCACAAGAAAACTACAGGCCAATATCCCTGATGAATACAAGATGTAAAAATCCTCAATAAACACTAGCAAACCAAATCCAACAGCACATTAAAAGGATTTACACCATGATTTAGTGGGATTCATCCCTGGAACATAAGGCTGGCTCAACATATCAAATCAATTAATGTGATGCAAACTGATGCAGCCACTGTGTAAAAGTTTGGAAGTTCTTCAAAAAATTAAGTATAGAATTACCATATGATCTAGCAATTCCAACCCTGGGTATATACCCCAAAGAACTAAAAACAGAGACCTGAACAGATATTTGTACACCAATGTTAGTAGCATTATTCACAATAATCAAAAGGTAGAAACAACCCAAATGTTTAGCTGTGAGCCAAGAAATGCCAAGGATTGCCAGCAACACACTTCTCCTTCCCCACCCCTCTGCTGGCCCTCACCTTCCCCAAGAAGATACTCTCCTCCAATACAAAGGAGATACTCTCCTCCACCTCCAAAAAGAAGAACGGCTTCTCCCCCTCCCCCTCCTAAACAAAGGGCATTGCCATCTCCACCACCAAAGTGTGGGTTCTCCCATTCTCCACTTACCAAACAAAGAACCTCCCCAGTCACCAAGAGACATTCACATTCATTAATATCAAAGCATAGGAAAGGGTCTTTCCCAAGCCGATCTACCCAGGAGCCCCAGTTACCACAACCAAACAGCATTCACCCTCACGATGGCCTCGAGGTCCTCAGACCTCAAGTCCTCCACCTGTTCGAAGAGGAGCATCATCAATCACCCCAAAGAAGGCAGTCCCGATGTCCAAGTACTAGGCCCATCAGGAGAGTCTCCAGGACTCTGAAACCCAAAAAGACAAAACAGGCTGCCTCACCAAGCCCTCAGTCTGTAAGGAGGGTTTCATCCTCCCAATCTGTCTCAGGATCTCCTGAGCCAACAATTAAAAAGCCTCCACCAACTCAGTCTCCTGTCCAGTCTCAGTCACTTTACCAACTGGTCACCAGTGGTACCAGTCAAAAAGGCTAAAAGCCCAACACCAAGCCCATCTCTGGCAAGGAACTCAGACCGAGAAAGAGGTGGGAAGAAAAAGAAAAAGAAGGACAAGAAACACAAGGAGGATAAGAAGCACAAGAAGAACAAAAAACACAAGAAGGAAAAGGCCGTGGATGCACCTGCTGTGGCTGCTGTACCCCTGCAGCCATTGCTGCTCCCACAACCACATCAGCACAGCCAGAACCAGAGGCAGAGCCTGAGCCTAAGAAGGAGACCAAAAGCAAGCCTGAAGACAATCTCGACGACTGAGAAAAGCACTTGAGTGAAAAGGCACTGAGGTCGATGTGGAAGGCTCAAGGGTCCCCACAGTCTTAGGTGGGAATGTGTGTTATGATGTACATTTTATTTGGTCTGTACACAATTCAATTTCAAAATTGCTAAAATGTGTTTGAGCTTTAGACTATCACATTTGTTGTAATAACTGCTAGGTTGAAGTTCACCATGTAAAAAAAAAAAAAGGGCACGGATTTGCATTGCAAACCAAAGGTGTCCACAGTGTATTAGTGACATTCTTTCATTGACAGCTGACATAAATTCATTTCAAGTGAAATATTTTAAGCCAAAAAAAAAAATCCCATTTTAAAAAAAAAGGAGGGTTTCAATATTGTGGGCATTCTTACAGTTTCTTTAAAGGCCTTGGTTATTCCTAGAGGTTTTCCTTTTTTTGGTTTTTTTCTTTTCTTTATTTTTTCTTATTTGAGTCTTAGCACCCATTTAAGTTATGATGCTTGTAAACGTTGTAAACGTTGCAAGGACCACAAAGTACCAGAGACATCACTACAAGCATAAAACCTACAGTTAACACAATGACTCTAAAACCGTATCTTTCAATAATAACACTGAATGTAAATGGACTAAATGATCCAATCAAAAGACACAGAATATCAGAATGGATAAAAAAAAACAAGACCCATCTATTTGCTGTCTACAAAAGACTCATTTTAGACATGACAACACCTTCAGATTGAAAATGAAGGGATGGAAAACTATCTATCATACTATTGGAAGTAAAAGAAAGCTGGAGTAGCCATACTTGTATCAGACAAACTAGACGTTAAATTAAAGGCAGTTAACAAGAGATGAAGAAGGCATTATATAGTAATTACAGGGTCGATCCATCAAGAGCTAACAATTATAAATGTCTATGCACCGAATTCGCAGGCACCCAAATATATAAAAGAACTAATCACAAACATAAGCAATCTTATTGGTAGGAATGTGGTAATTGCAGGGGACTTTAATACTCCACTTACAGAAATGGATAGATCATCTAGACAGAGAATCAGTAAAGAAACAAGGGCCCTGAATGATACACTGGACCGGATGGACTTGACAGATACATTTAGAACTTTTCATCCTGCAGCAGCAGAATATACTTTCTTCTCGAGTGCACATGGAACATTCTCCAACATAGATCACATACTGGGTCACAAAACAACCCTCAATAAATATAAAAGAATTGAGATCATACCATGCACACTTTCAGATCACAATGTTATGAAACTTGAAATCAACTACAGGAAAAAGTTTGGAAAACCTCAAATGCATGGAGGTTAAAGAACATCCAACTAAAGAACGAATGGGTCAACTAGGCAATTAAAGAAGAAATTAAAAAATATATGGAAATAAATGAAAATGAAAATACAACAATCCAAACGCTTTGGTATGCAGCAAAGGAACTCCTAAGAGGAAAATACATTGCAATCCAGGCCTATCTCAAGAAAAAAAAAAAAATCCCAAATACAAAATCTAATAGCACACCTAAAGGAACTAGAAGCAGAGCAGCAAAGAAACTCCAAAGCCAGCAGAAGAAGAGAAATAATAAAGATCAGAGCAGAAATAAACAATATAGAATCTAAGAAACCAGTAGAACTGATCAATGAAACCAAGAATTGGTTTATTGAAAAAATAAACAAAATTGATAAACCTCTAGCTAGGCTTCTCAAAAAGAAAAGAGAGAGGACCCAAATAGATAAAATCATGAATGAAAATGGATTTATGACAACCAATCCCTCAGAAATACAAGTAATTACCATGAAATACTATGAAAAATCATATGCCAACAAACTGGACAACCTGGAAGAAATGGACAAATTCCTAAACACCCACACACTACCAAAACTCAAATGGGAAGAAATAGAAAACTTGAACAGACCCATTACTAGTGAAGGATTAAATCAGTTATCAAAAAATCTCCCAATAAATAAGAGTCCTGGACCAGATGGCTTCCCTGCAAAATTCCACTAGACATTTAAAGCAGAGTTAATACCTATCCTTCTCAAGCTGTTCCAAAAAACAGAAATGGAAGGAAAACTTCCGGACTCATGCTACGAAGCCAGCATTACTTTGATTCCCAAACCACACAGAGACCCAACAAAATAGGAGAACTACAGTCAAATATCCCTGATGAACATGGATGCAAAAATTCTCAACAAGATACTAGCAAATCGAATTCAACAGCATATAAAAAGAATTATTCACCATGATCAAGTGGGATTCATTCCTGGGCTGCAAGGCTGGTTCAATATTCACAAATCAATCAATGTGATACATCACAGTAATAAAAGAAAAGATAACAACCATATGATCCTGTCAATAGATACAGAAAATGCATTAGACAAAATACAGCATCCTTTCTTAATAAAAACCCTCAAAAGTCGGGATAGAAGGAACATACCTCAACATCATAAAAGCCATTTATGAAAAGCCCACAGCTGATATCATCCTCAATGGGGAAAAACTGAGAGATTTCCCCCTGAGATCAGGAACACAACATGGATATCCACTCTCACCACTGTTGTTTAACATAGTGTTAGAAGTACTAGCATCAGCAATCAGACAACAAAATGAAATAAAAGGCATCCAAATTGGCAAAGAAGTCAAACTTTCACTTTTCACAGACAACATGATACTCTACATGGAAAACCCAACAGACTGCACCAAAAGTCTGCTAGAACTGATACATGAATTCAACAAAGTCACAGGGTACAAAATCAATGTACAGAAATTGGTTGCATTTTTATACACCAATAATGAAGCAACAGAAAGACAAATAAAGAAACTGGTCCCATTTACAACTACACCAAGAACCATAAAATACCTAGCAATAAACCTAACCAAAGATGTAAAAGATCTGTATACTAAAAACTATAGAAACTTTATGAAAGAAATTGAAGAAGACACAAAAAAATGGAAAAACATTCCATGCTCAGAATATTGTTAAAATGTCAATACTACCCAAAGCAATCTACACATTCAATGCAATCCCAATCAAAATTGCATAGGCATTCTTCTCAAAGCTAGAATAAGCAATCCTAAAATTTGTATGGAACCACAAAAGACCTCAAATAGCCAAAGTAATATTGAATAAGAAAACCAAAGTGGGAGACATCACAATCCCAGACTTCCCTCTATAAAGCTGTAATCATCAAGACACAACAGACACATAGACAATGGAATAGAACAGAGAACTCAGAATTGGACCCACAAATGTATGGCCAACTAATCTTTGACAAAGCAGGAAAGAGCATCCAATGGAAAAAAGAAAATCTCTTTAGCAAATGGTGCTGGGAGAACCAGATAGCAACATGCAGAAGAATGAAACTAGACCACTTTCTTATACCATACACAAAAATAAACTCAGAATGGATGAAAGACCTGAATATGAGACAGGAAACCATCAAAACCCTAGAGGAGAAAGCAGGAAAAAACCTGTCTGGCCTCAGCCGCAGCAATTTCTTACTCAACACATCTCCAAAGGCAAGGGAATTAAAAGCAAAAATGAACTATTGGGACCTCATCAAGATAAAGAGCTTTTGCACCGCAAAGGAAACAATCAACAAAACTAAAAGGCAACCAAAGGAATGGGAAAAGATATTTGCAAATGACATATCGGACAAAGGGCTAGAATCCAAAATCTATAAAGAACTCACCAAACTCCACACACGAAAAACAATCCAGTGAAGAAATGGGCAGAAGACATGAATAGATACTTTTCCAAAGACATCCAGATGGCCAACAGACACATTAAAAGATGCTCAAGGTCACTCATCACCAGGGAAATACAAATCAGAGCCACACTGAGATACCACCTCACGCCAGTCAGAGTGGCTAAAATGAACAAATCAGGAGACTATAGATTCTGGCAAGGATGTGGAGAAACAGGAACCCTCTTGCACTGTTGGTGGGAATGCAAACTGGTGCAGCCACTCTGGAAAACAGCTTGGAAGTTCCTCCAAATATTAAAAATAGAACTACCCTACGACCCAGCAATAGCACTGCTAGGAATCTACCCAATGGATACAGGAGTGCTGATGCATAGGGGCACACGCACCCCAATGTTTATAGAAGCGCTTTCAACAATAGCAAAATTATGAAAAGACCCTAAATGTCCATCAACTGACGAATGGATAAAGAAGATGTGGTTTACATATACAATGAAATACTACTTGGCAATGAGAAAGAATGAACTCTGGCCATTTGCAGCAACGTGGATGGAAATGGAAGGTATTATGCTAAGTGAAATACGTCAGTCAGAGAAAGACAGATACCATATGTTTTCACTCATGTAGAACTTGAGAAATTTAACAGAAGACCCTAGGGGAAGGGAAGGGGAAAAAACAGTTACAGAGAGGGAAGCAGGCAAACCATAAGAGACTCTTAAATACAGAGAACAAACTGAGGGTGGATGGGGGTGGGGGAGAGGGGAAAGTGGGTGATGGGCATTGAGGAGGGCACTTGGGATGAGCACTGGGTGTTGTATGTAAGCCAATTTGACAATAAATTATATTAAATAAATTTAAAAAAAGAAAAGAAAGCATAGTTCCACTGGATGCCTTGACTTCAGACTTCTGGCCTCCAGAACCATGAAAAAATAAATTCCCGTTGTTTTAAGCCACCTCATTTGTGTGTACAGTTGATCCTTAAACAACATGGTTTGAACTGCATAGATCCACTCATAAACAATTTTTATAGTACAGTACTATAAATGTATTTTCTCTTCCTTATGACTTTAACATTTTTTTTTCTGTACCTTACTTTAATCATGAGAATATGTATATAACACATATAACAAACTGTGTTAAACAACTGTTATTGGTTAAGGCTTCCAATCAATCATCAGTAGATTATTCCTAGTTAAGTTTTTAGGGAGTCAAAAGTTTTATGTGGATTTTCGACTGTGCAGGGGTTTGGAGCCTCTAACTCCTGCATTGTTCAAGGATGAACTGTACGTTATTACATTAGCCCTAGAAAATTAATGCATTGGCCAAGGTAGCACCTGAAATCACAGCTCCAAAATGCTTGTCAAATTTCAATTTATGAACTCATCACTAAGAAAATTCCCCTTTTAACACACTTCTGATGACAGTGGGTCATTTTAATTAAAAAATTCTTATGTGGTGGGGTGCCTTGGGTGGCTCAGCCGGTTAAGTGTCCAATTTCAGCTCAGGTCATGATCTCACAGTTCTTGGGTTCTAGCCCCACACTGGGCTCTGTGCTGACAGCTCAGAGCTTGGAGCCTGCTTTGGATTCTGTGTCTCCCTCTCTCTCTGCCCCTGACCCACTTGTGCTCTGTCTCTCTTTGCCTTTCCAAAATTAACAAATGTTAAAAAAAAAAAAAAAATCTTTTTTTTTAATTCTTATGCGGTAAAGGTTTCACTTCCTTTTCCTTTTTATTGTTGGATCGACAAAACTTATTTCAAATATTCTAGATAAAATCTTAAAGATAAAAGTGAATCATTGTATCTTTTCCCAACATATATGCAAACTTACCTAAGTTTTTCCAAGGCACTTTCCCGTTCAATGCGAAGTTTAGCTAAAGATGTGTTCTCAGCTTTAAATTTTTCTATTTCTGTTTCCAATTCAATTACTTTCTCTCTCAAAACTTGAGATCGAGCACTGTCACCTATAAAATAGGCCATATATATTGAACTTCACAAAAGGTCTTCAGCAGCAGAAACCAGCTAGCTATTAATACTAAGAGCCAAAAATATGGTAAACATCTGTACTATTAAAATGCACAAGAAACAATGCCTCTGAAAAAAAAAAAACAAAACTATATGAACCTGACTTTCCAGATAAAACCAATCTAAATTTAAAAAAGACATTATTCAACTGAAGAGTAACAATCTACCAATGAATTAACATTGCATATAAAAAGAAATCATTCAAATAATTTTTAAAAAGCTAATACATATGTTTTTTGTCTTTTTGATAACAGCCAATATTGTAATAACTGTATGGTGACAGATAGAAACTAGACATATCATGGGATCATTTCATAATGTATAAAAATACTGAATCACTATGATGTATACCTGAAACTAATACTGATGTTGTACATCAATTGTACTTCAATTTAAATATGTATATATGAACAGGAGTAAGTAATTCACAAGACATCTAAAGCAAATAATTAACATCAAAATCAAAGTTTACTCCCACTAATCACGGAAATACAAATTAAGATGTTTTTCACATACCAATTTGCTATTTCAAAGAGTAAAAAAGCCAACACTTCTGTTCTTCCACTACCCTTTTGAAAAATTGATTTCCGCACAAAAATATGCATTGCAACGTGATTTCTAATAGTGAAAAATAATTTAAGTATCCAACATTAAGGAAATTACTGAATAAAATGATGCTGTATTCACATAGTGTTCTGCAACCTTTTTAAACAATTTTTTAATGTTTATTCATTTTTGAGAGAGAGAGACAGCACAAGCAGGGGCAGAGAGAGAGGGAGACACAGAATGTGAAGCAGGCTCCAGGTTTTGAGCTGTGAGCACAGAGTCGACTCAGGGCTTGAACCCACAAACCATGAGATCATGACCTGAGCTGAAGTCAGATGCTTAACCAACTGAGCCACCCAGGCACCCTATGTTCTGCAACCATTTTTAAAATACACAAAAGTGTTTTAAAGAAATGGCCAGTGCATATTATACACCTGGTCAAAGAAGATAAGGTAATTTTTTTGTTTTTTGTTTTTTTTTTTTAAGTTTATTTATTTTGAGAGAAAGAGACTGGAGCACGGGGGCAGAGAAAGAGAGAGAGAGAATCCCAAGCAGGCTCCACACTGTCAGCACAAAGTGCAACGTGGGGCTCAAACTCACAAACTGTGAGATATGACCTGAACCAAAACCAAGAGTCAGATGCTTAACTGACTGTGCCACCCAAGCACCCCAAGAAAGAAAAGCTAAGTTTTTTTACTTTTTTTTTTTAAGTTTATTTGAGAGAAAGAGCAGGGCAGCGGGGGCAGAAAGAGAGAGAGGGAGAGAATCCCACAAATCCTGAGAAAAGACCTGAGCTGAAACCAAGAGTCAGATGCTTAACTGACTGAGCTACCCAGCTGCCCCAAAAAAGATAAAGTCAGTTTATGTTTTTTATCATTTTTTTAAGTTTATTTATTTGAGAGACAAAGACAGCACGAGTGGGGAGGAGCAGAATGAGAGGCAGAGTGAGAATCCCAAGCAGGCCCCATGCTGCCTGCACAGGGCCCAACACGAGGTTCAGACTCACAAAACCGCGAGATCACGACCGGAGCCAAAACGAAGAGTCCGACGCTTAACCGACTGAGCCACCCAGGCACCCCAACATAAGTTTTAACAAATGTCTGTACCATATTAAAAATACATAGGAAAAATGACTGGAAGGAAAAATTCCAAAATGGTATCACAACTACCTTCGGATAGTTCAGTTATAAACATTTTTCATTCTATACTTAAGCTTTCAAACTTTCTGCAAAAAGTACTACTTTTAAAATCAAAGTATTTTTTTAAATAGTTTAAGTTAGGGGCATCTGGGTGGCTCAGTCAGTTAAGTGTCCAACTCTCTTTTTTTTTCATGTTTGTTAATTTTGAGAGAGAAAAAAAAAAGAGCACACGTGTGGGCAGGGGAAGGGCAAAGAGAAGGTGAGACAGAAAATCCCAAGCAAGCTCTGCCCTGTTAGGCCAGAGCCCAATGTGGCGCTCAATTCCACAAACCATGAGAGCATGACCTGAGCGGAGATCAAGAGTCCAACACTTAAATCAACTGAGCCACCTGGGTGCCCCAAACATCCAACTCTTGATCTTGGCTCGGGTCTTGATCTCAGGGTCATGGGTTCAAGCCCTCTGTTGGGCTTCACACTGGGCAAGAAGCCTACTTACATAGCTTAAGTTATAATTTACATTTTTTTCAATGTTTACTTATTTTTGAGAAATAGAAAGACGGAGTGCAAGAAGGAGAGGTGCAGAGAGAGAGGGAGACACAGAATGTGAAGCAGGCTCCAGGCTCCCAGTTGTCAGCACAGAGGCAGTGCGGGGCCTGAACTCACAGATGGTGAGATCATGATCTGAGCCAAAGTCGGATACTCAACCGACTGAGCCACTCAGGCACCCCTACAATTTAAAGCACCTGTGCTTTGGTAGGTATTCACAGTTTACTACATGATATGATGGAAAGGAGTTTTCCATATAAGTTTTAGAAGTCCATCGCATCAACTATACAACCATTAAATGGAACGTGGCAGATGTGTAAGCGGGAAAAAACAATCTCCAAAATTTATTATAAGGTGAAGAATGGCCTATAAAAAACGTGTTTTCAAAGTGTGTGGATTGCTCAGTCAGTTAAGCGTCCAACTTTGGCTCATGTCATGATCTCACAGCTCCAGGGTTCCAGCCCCACATCAGGCTCTGTGCTGACAGCTCAAAGCCTGGAGCCTGCTTTGGATTCTGTCTCCAGTCTCTCTGTCCCTCCCCTGCTCACACCCTCTCTCTCTCAAAAACTGAATAAATATTAAAAAAAATTTTTTAAGTGTTTTCATTTGTGTAGAAAGAAGATTACATACCCACTCCCACATATGCTTTCATATGCACAGAATCTTTTTAGAATATACAAATGAAATGGGAATGTAAGTTCCTCTAGGAAAAGGAATAGGAACCCAAATATAGGGAAGAAAGGAAACTTCAATTTTACTGTATTTCTTCTTGGTCCTATCTAGCAAGTTAGCGCATGAGTAGTAAAAAAAATAAAAATAAAAAAATAAGTAAATACATAGTCATTTTAAAAAGTGCACACACAAAGGTTCACCTCATAGTGACACAAACCACAAAATGGATACTCTAGTTACAAAAGAAACTTATGTTACCTCAATTCATAATGAAGCAATTAATGTTACAGCCTTGAGAATAAGACATAGGCTTAAATTAGAAAATCTGGGGGCGCCTGGGTGGCGCAGTCGGTTAAGCGTCCGACTTCAGCCAGGTCACGATCTCGCGGTCCGTGAGTTAGAGCCCCGCGTCAGGCTCTGGGCTGATGGCTCGGAGCCTGGAGCCTGTTTCCGATTCTGTGTCTCCCTCTCTCTCTGCCCCTCCCCCATTCATGCTCTGTCTCTCTCTGTCCCAAAAATAAATAAAAAACGTTGAAAAAAAAAAATTAAAAAAAAAAAAAAAAAAAGAAAATCTGAAATCAGAATGCATCCATATCTTTTGTACTAGCGGCCATTACATTATTTAGACCCACAAAACAAATCAAATTTTAACAATCACCTACTTAGACTTCTACTGAGCAACTAGAACGATTAGGATTTTAAGTGTTCTGAGAAGATACCCCTACTGATAAGATAAATGTTAAATTTATAACATTCTGACACCTATTTTATAATGCTGACTTACCAGGTGGTTGGTCTTGACTTGGGTTTAACTTGGGTTCACTTCCCAAGTGTGAATCTGATTTGGGTTTCAGTTTCAAAGCAGGAAAGAATTTCATCATGAGGTCTGACGTAGGAGGAGGGCTTGTGCTCCTACTGGATTTCCTCAAGTCTTCTCCCTTCTTGACTGGTGCGACCTTCCTTTTTATTGCTTTGTCTGGTACACATATTTCACTCTTATTAGGGTAGGCTGCCTGAGGAGTCCCATTAGTGACCTCTGTCCCAAGAACAGCATCATGTTTAAATGAATTCTCTTCAAGGTCAGTCCAAGTTCTTTCATCGTCAAAGTCAATTTTACTCATACTTACAGATGAGGGTCTTCTTGAGGACTCAGAAACTTTGTTTTTCAAGCTTTCTATTATGATAGACTCATCACTACTATAATCTTTATCAGACAAATCTAAATCAACATCTCTCCTTTGATCTTCTTGCATCCCAGTGTCCCTAAAAGGCCCCTTACCATCACAGACCTGTGGACTGTCTTCTCTGCTGCTGAAACCCCTCTCTTTATCGTCAGTTGATGGTTTTATGGTAACATCAAGTTGTTCCTCAGAGTCGGTGCTACTGTCACTGTCCATGGCACCTTCGTCATCACCTACATTCCACCGAGTCTGATTTTCAGAAGTGCTAGTTTGGAATGCTTTCCTACTGACTTTACAAGACTGTTCCTTATGTGCTTCAGGTGAGGACACTGAATCAGTCTGTTTGGGTGCGACCTCACACTCACACACATTATCAGGTTCAGTACAGTCTGGAGCCTCATTGTGGTTACACTGAAGAATGGGATCCAGTGTCACCATCTTCTCCTGCTGTACGGCTTTGACAGGGGTGGAAGACAGCCGGTGCCCTTTGCAGATCTGCTGGTCCCTCTCTAAGATTTTCAGTACAAATGAAGAATTACTGGAAAATGAGATTTCATCAGCAGCTTGCTCCAAAAACAAAAATTCATCTAACTCCAAATTTTCCTTTTCCTTTTCTCGTTCCCACTTTTCTAACTTTTTCTGAAGAGAAATGTCAAGAGAAGATTCTGACTTTTTCAAGGTCTCATTTATTGGGCTCTTAGAAGCCATGCAGCTGACCAGCCCTGCTGAAAGAGGAAGTCTGTCTCTACCTGGTGTCTTATTCCAGACTTTGCAACCAACATCACAAGGTTTTGCACACTCGGGCATTTCTCTACTATTAGATTCAACTTTTTTTTCTAATTTGATCTGGTCTCTAAATTGCCCATCACATTTCTTCCCTGCCAGTATTTTCAATCCTGATGGAGAAAGACTTTTCCTGTTGTTACCCTTAAGCACTTTTGGCTTCTGACTAAGTGTGACAAAACCACTGCTGGCCCTAGCTTTATTGTTCTTTTTAACAGGAGGGTTCTCTGTACACAGTTCTTTGTTTATTAGAGCAGTTTTCCGCTGGAATTGCTGTCTATCCATTTTAAACACAGGTTGGTCCTCTGAAATGCTCTGATTAGGCACTAGTTTACTTTCTCTCCCTTTCTGAGACTTAGATTTAGCATTAGTAAATCTAGCTAAACCTTCTCCTCGTTTCAAAAATGGTTGTTTTGGCTTTGCTTTGATTGGCAATGATCCTTCTGCTTCCTAAAATAAAGAATATTTGAATTAATTCTGGTATATCCAAGTTATCTCAATGTTCTTTTTAAAGCAAATTATAAATAAATCTCTAAAGCCTCATCTAACTTAATCAAGATAGTGGCGATGCCTACCCTTAGTTGTTTTCGTTTCAGTTCTTGTTCTTCCAGTCGAATTTGTTCTTCTAAGTAGTCTTCAAATGTCTGTTTCCTCTCTCTGATAGCAACTTTAATAGGCCTAAACATAAAAATAAAGTTATTTAGCATGCAAGTCAAGATGTGGTGAATATCTGCCTCAGTGTGCCTGACGGAGATACCCCTGATTACACTGAGAACTAACCGTTTTCAAAGTCACAGACCCCCGTATGAGAATCCAAAGAAAGCTATAATCCTACCCCATCTCCCAAAATACAGAAAAATACAACACTCTACACATGATTGGAAAAAAAAAAAAAAACCCTTCTGAAGTTCATTTTTTGCCTATAGATTATACAACTTTAAAATATACTTTGAGGAGCGCCTGGGTGGCTCAGTCATTGAGCATCCAACTTCAATTCAGGTCATGATCCCATGGTTCATGAGTTTGAGCCCTGCGTCGGGTTCTATGTTGACAGCTCAGAGCCTGGAGCCTGCTTTGGATTCTGTATCTCTCTCTGCCCTCCCCCACTCACAGTCTGTCTCTCAAAAATACATTAAAAATTTCATTAAAAAAATAAATAAGAATAAAATATATTTTGAAAATACTTCATCAAATAAGCACTTTAAGAAAGATCCTTGACAGGGGCGCCTGGGTGCCTCAGTTGGTTAAGTGCCAACTTCAGCTCAGGTAATGATCTCACAGCTTGTGAGTTCAAGCCCTGCGTCAGGCTCTGTGCTGACAGCTCAGAGCCTGAAGCCTGCTTCGGATTCTGTCTCCCTCTCTCTGCCCTTCCCCTGCTCACACTCTGTCTCTTAAAAATAAATAAACGTTAAAAAAAATTTAAAAACAAGATCCTTGACAATGTAATAGAGCAATAATCAGAAGTAATTTGCCCATCCATAACATCTATTAAAATATGTCAAGTATTTAAGAAAATAAGAAACAATCTCAATATTGATAGTTTATATTTGTCATAAGATTTTTAAATTCTGTAACTAAGCTTACCCAATTATAATTTATAAGTGACACCAAATGTGAGACTCAATATTAATTTGTTTTTGTCTTTGCCAAAATAGGATTTACCTAACTATTTGAGAGAAGATTAATTTTATCCAGATTTCTTCTCTTTGGTGAAAAAAGTTTGCTCAATTCTTCCAAAACAATGCAAAGCTATCTGAACTGACAGGTCTCCCCGACCACTGTCTGTTGCTGACAACATGTGGTAAGTTGTAACTTCAACATTATATTTAAAAGCATATTCAAGCAAAAACAAGAAAACCATGGGTCTTTTTTAAAAAGAAAGTGCTCTACCATAATAGCCGGCTATTACATTAAACTGTCACACTTCTTATTCCTTTCAACATGGATGATACCTTTCTTCAATATTAGCCACTTCTGAAGAATCACCAATTTTTTTTACATTCACATCTTTCCCTTCCTGAATAGGTTCGGCCACTTTCTCCCAACATGGTGAAACACCTTCTCCTAGGATAAAAATTAGGAACAATTTAGTTCCAAAAAATAAAGAATAACATCTTAAAACCTGAGAATTTTACAAGTTACTATGCTAAAGTAATATTTATCAAAAGTAATATATGCCAAAGATTTTAGAACCCTCAAGGATTTCTTTATTATGACTTCTTTATATGACTTTTTAATATTATTTCTTTAATAGGAGATAAACTACAAAACCCTAATTAAAACATGACACTGTTCACAAGGTAAATGTTATGGGCTTCTCTAAATTAAAAAAGACTAGGAGCACCTGAGTGGCTCAGTCGGTTAAGCATCAGGCTCTTGATTTCGGCTCAGGTCATGAATTCATGGTTTGTGGGGATCAAGCCCCACTTCCAGCTCCACACTGACAGCATGGAGCCTGTTTGGGGTTCCCTCTCTCCCTTTCCTGCGCAGGCGCTCACTCTCTCTCTCAAAATAAATAAATAAATTTTTAAAAAATTAATTCATTAAAAAAGACTAAAAAGAGAGCTGTAACAACTGAATGTAACAGATGAACTTGATTGTTCCTGGTTTTTTTAAAAAAACACATATTTGGGACAATAGTGGGAATTCTAAAATGAATTTAAATATTAAGGAATAGTATTAGAGAATACTATCTATACAGAAGAATATCTTAATTTTTACTTGATGTGTGCTGAAATATTTGAAGTGATGTAACATAATGCCTGCATATTATTTGCAATGAAATGACTGAGCAAGTTACATTTAAATGTAGGCAGAAATACAGATGTATAGATATACATACACACATAGAAAAATATGTAGACAAAGTAAATACAGCAAAATATTAACTGCTGAATCAAGGTCTATTATTAATCATTGCAGTAGTCTTTCAACTTTTCTGGATGTTTGAAATTTTCCAAAATAAAAAGGTAAGAGAGTATACTGCTTAAAAAAATTTTTTTTTTTCAACGTTTTTTTTTTGTTTTGTTTTGTTTTTTTATTTATTTTTGGCACAGAGAGAGACAGAGCATGAACGGGGGAGGGGCAGAGAGAGAGGGAGACACAGAATCGGAAACAGGCTCCAGGCTCTGAGCCATCAGCCCAGAGCCTGACGCGGGGCTCGAACTCACGGACCGCGAGATCGTGACCTGGCTGAAGTCTGACGCTTAGCCGACTGCGCCACCCAGGCGCCCCACTGCTTAAAAATTTTTTAAAAGGCATGTGACCTTTCCATATTCTAAATCAGAAATAAAATATTATGCACAAAGGTGCCCAATCCTAACTAGTAAGGGTAGACACCTTTTGTCATATTTTCTGCACTTTTTTAGAACTTTCTCCAAAGAACATATTCATGAAAACACCATCAAAATTGAAAATAAAATTCAAATTAAAAATATTGGAAACAACTCAGCCCTACTGCAAAGAACATTAAATACTGATATATTATTTGATGACCAGCATGATGACAACCATTAAAATTATGGTTATGAAACTATGAAATTTACCATTATGTTTGAGTAGGAAAAGAACACATTATTTTCCATCTTGGCTGGGAAAAGAACACAATTATACAATATTTTACAGTTACAAAATGTAAAAACAAAAAAAAGTGGAAGGGGGAATGGGGCACAAAAACAGCACTTTAAAAAAGGAAAAAAGAGACCAGAAGAAACTACACCAGAAATGCCACAAGACCTCCATGAGTTTAGACCATCAGATGCTGCCAGTTCTCTGGCAAAAACATGTTGAGTGCGAGGAATACAGAGGTACAGTGAGGGCAAACCGAGTGTCTGGGAGTGGACAGAATTTCTCTCCTGAATAATAACTGCCACCACCAACCTATTTCTCACATTTCACATCTTCAATCATGTGCCCCTCCACTACCACACATACTACATAACCTTAAACTATTTCTAAGCTCTCAGAGAAAAATAGTACACACAGAACCCACCATCCCCCTTTTTGAAGACCCCATGCTACCTTGAGAGGTTTGAAATCAGTATGAGTATTGCGATTGTTCTCAGAAAGTCACAAAATTCTGTGTCCAGTTCTGTGTCCAATCCAGGCTCAATGGTTATGCAACATGTAGGGGCTCATAATTAAAGCCACAGGAACGGGGGACAGGGGAAAAAAATGCAGAAAGGACTTTTCTTGTCTTAGCACAGCTTGGTAACACTGCTAGCTAAGTACAAAAGAGAGAAATAGAAGTAACTCACCTATAGGATAGTCATGGTTTTCTTCCTTCAAATCATTGTTTTTCACAAGTGCTTCTTGATATTGTGCCTCAAAAAACAAAGTGAGAGGAGCACCAGTTTTTGCAGTTAAGACAAAATCTGGATGAGTAGTTCTACAGAAGTTGTTTTGTTCATCAGATAAAATGTTGGAAGTGTGTGTTTTTTCTTGGGTTTGATTCTGGTAGACATGTGATGGTAGGAAGGGCGAGGTTTTCTCTACAGTGGTTGAATTTCCTGGAGATCTATACTTCTGGCTCTGACCATCAGGCAGTAGGGTTAAACCTTGCAATTAAAAAAAAATAGTTGAAAAAGAAAAAAAAACTATCAAAACTAATGACTTCCTAGAACATTTTCGCTTCTACCTGTTAGTGATCCCTACCTACCAGGTTTTCTCCAAAGTGATAAAAGTATTTTTTCCTCCTTATATTAGGAAACTCTATTTAACAAAATGATGAAATTTAGAAGTCCAAAATGACCGCTGCATAATTTGAATCAAGGGTATGTTCATACGACAATTGATGTGCAGACAGTGTAGACCTGGCACAGCTGCAACACAGCCTGCTTCTGGAAGGCACCATTCATCTTCCATCTGTGAGAAGCACTGCTGGAATTCTCAACTCTGCAGCCCCACAACAAACACAGAGAGCACCAATGCCAATGGCTGTAAATGATCTGAAGAGTTCCCTAAAGACAAATAAGCTCCCTAAAGACACCCGGGGTGCCTGCGTGGCTCAGTTGGTTGAGCATCCACCTTTGGCCCAGGTCACGATCTCATGAATTCAAGCCCCACATCGGGCTCCGTGCTGACAGCTCGGAGCCTGGAGCCTGCTTCAGATTCTGTGTCTCCCTCTCTCTCTGCCCCTCCCCTGCTTGGACTCTGTGTCTCTCCCTCAAAAAAAAGTAAAAAACATTGAAAAAATGTAAAATGTTAAAAAAAAAAAAAAAAGTGAAGGGGCACCAGTTGGCTCAGTCAGTGGGGCATGTGACTTTTGGTCTCAGGGTTGTGAATTTGAGCCCCAAGTTGGGTGTAGAGATTACTTAAAAATAAAATCTTAAAAAAAAAAACAAAAAAAAAAAACAGAAGGGGCACCCAAGTAGCTCAGTCAGCTGAGCATCCAACTCTTGATTTCAGCTCAGGTCAGGATTTCAGGGTTTGTGCGTTCCAGCCCCAAGTTGGGCTCTGTGCTGACCACATGGAGCCTGCTTGGGATTCTCTCTCGCTCTCTCTATCCCTCCCCTGCTCACACACTCTCTCTCTTTCTCCCTCTCTCTCAAAATAAAGAAATATTTAAAAATATATAAATCGAAGAAGAGAAGACACAATGTGAAGGGTTTTATAAGAGCCATGCCACCCATCTCTCAAACCCTCTGCCTCATCCCAGATCACAAATAAAACTGGAAATGAGGTAGGTCTTCATAGACTATCAGGCTCAAACTCCTTTCTTTTATAGAACAATACTCTCTCCATCCAAAGATTTTTTTAAGTTTATTTATTTTGAGAAAGAGAGCATGAGTTGGGGAGGGGCAGAGAGAAAGGAAGAGAGAGAGAATCCTAAGTAGGCTCTGCGCTGCCAGTGGAGAGCCCAATGCGGGGCTTGAACCCATAAACCATGAGATCATGACCTGAGCCAAAATTGAAAGCCAGACGCTCAAATGACTGAGCCACCCAGCATCCCCAAATGTTTTTGACTTATAGTCACCTCACTTCAGACTGAAGATGTCTTTGATAAAAGTGCAATATCCCAAAGTAGCAGTTCTCAAAGTGTGGTCTGTAAACCCCTGAAGGTCTCTAAGATTCTTTCAGTGCATCCACAAAGTCAAATCTATGTTCATAAAATATTAAGATAGCATTTGTCTTTTTTACTTCATGCACTAATGGTGCAAGAGCAAAACAGAAACTCGTGGTACCTTCACTCAAAAGCAGGACAGCAAAACAGTGGCACTAAACTGTGCTAGCAGTCACTGTATTAGTCACCACAAAAAACAAACAAACAAACAAAAAACAGGGGCGCCTGGGTAGCTGAGTCAGTTGAGCGTCTGACTCTTGATTTTGGCTCAGGCCATAATCCCAGGGTCGTGGGATAGAGCCCCACATCAGGCTCCATGCTGGGTGTAGAGCCTGCTTAGGATTCTCTCTCTCCCTCTGCCCATCTCCCCTGCTGGTGCTCTCTCTCTCTCTCTCTCTCTCTCAAAACAAACAAACAAACAAACAGTTTTATTTAAGAATGTCCTAGATAGGAGCGCCTGGGTGGTTCAGTTGGTTGAGTACCCAACTCTTGGTTTGGCTCAGGTCAAGATCTCACGGTTGTGAGATTAAGCCCCATGTTGGGCTCCATGCTGAATGTGGAGCCTGCTTGGGATTCTGTCCCTCCTCAGCGCACTCTCTCTCTCAAAAAAATAAAATAAAAAGGTCCTAAAGTTGCAAGAATTATTAATTTTTAAACTGAGTTTGAACTGTTGAGTTCAAGTGTCATTTCAACATTCTATAGGACAAAACAAAAAGTGCATAAATCACTTCTACTGCAAACCAAGACATAGCTTGGTTTGAGATGTAAGCTTGACTAGGCACTTCTCTCAAAGAACATCATTTTTACTTGAAAGAATAAATGACAAAACTATGATGATTTAAACCTTCGTACTTGGCAGACAGTTTCTCAAAAATTAAACAAGCGAGCCAGTCACTTCAAAGAAAATAACTACAGTATTTACTAGTAAAACTTGAAGTCTCTAGTAAAAATTAGAATTTATTAAACAAACCTACCACCATGAGCTTGACAGCTTCATAACACTTCAAGACTTAAAAAAAAAAAAAAAAAGACTTAAAAAAATTTTTTTAATGTTTATTTTTGAGAGAGAGAGGGAGAGCACAAGTTGGGGAGGGGCAGAGGGAGAGAGAGAGGGAGACAGAGGATCCCAAGCACCTCAGCACTGACAGCAGAGAGCCCCATGCAGGCACTGACTCAAGAACTGTGAGACTATGACCTGAGCCTAAGTCAGACACTCAACCAACTGAGCAACCCAGGCAGCACCCTGCTACTTCAAGACTTTTACGATGAGCTCTGTAGTGGTATTAATGGATATAATTTTTTGATATTATATGATAAAATACACTTAAGTATATTTTAAAGACCTACATAACTCAGTGAACCACTACTTTGCAAATAACCAATGCACAATTTTACTAAATCATGCATGATAAAAGAGCCATTCAAAATGCCAAGATATTCCAATATATTTCATGTACTAGAGTATAAAAAAGTTCATTAATATAGTTTCAGACTCCATACTTTGAACTATCACTAAGAAACGGCCAATTGTTAGGTTTGGGTGCAATATCAAAGAAATAACTACAATTATTTGAAAAGGCTATTACAGTACTCTTCTTTCCCTCTTCCAAGTAAACATCCATGTGAGGCCGAATTTTTTTTCACATGCTTCAATCAGAACAACATAACTTAAGAGAATGAATGCAGAAGCAGATAGGACTATCAGCTGAGCTCTTTTAAACCAGAAGTTAAAAGAGATATTCAAAAATATAAAACTATGCCATTCTTCTAATTTTTTAGAAAAACCTCTTCATTAAGTTAGTTATGATAACATGTAACTGCTTTTTATTTTAATGCATTAGTTTTTTAATTTCTCCAATTTAATTTCTGATAGTTAAATATCAACAGCCATAGCCCACAGAACAAATACTCTGGAGTCCTCATTAATTTAAGAGTGTTCAGTGGTCCTGAGACCAAACAGTGTTAAAAATCACTGTCCTAAAAGCAATGTGCCATAACTGAAAGGCACTAGCTTTTATATCAACAATGTTGAAACTGCTTCCTTATTGCTCTACCGTAGTGCTATTTCTACCTTAAAAAGTATCACAGGCTGTTATTGAAATGATCTGGATTATCCTCTTATGTATTCCATAAAGGAACCCTGACCCATTCAACTATTTCAAGACACACACCACGTTCTCTACATTTACTAAGATAAACGTCCTAATTCCCTAAACCACTCTTCATCTGATACATTTCTCATCACTACCACTACTACTATTCCCTGAATCCCATCCAGCTACTTTGCACATTCATCTGCCAATGTCTTTTATTCTTCGTATTCTCAATGCCCAGTGCAACCTCTGAACAGAACAGGCACTTTTGTGAATCAGCACTGTGTCTCTGGGAAGGTGCCATCAAGAAGCAAACACATGTTCCAGATCACTATTTCTCAAACTAAGGGATACAATCCATTAGTAATGTTATCATCAGAATCATGACTGGTACTTTTTTCAATGAATGAGATTAGGACAAAATAAATAGAAAACCTCCTTACAACATGCCAGGCACACCAATAACGACTGATTTATGAAATTTCTTTGAAATTATGAGTCACGATTTTAAATGTTTTTGTTATAATGTGGTATGGTGAAACATCTCTCAAAACCACTACTAGAGATCAAATTTACACAGGTTTACAGTCCCCTGATAAGCACATCGTGTTTTCTGTTAACTGATCTAGTATACAACAAAAGATCTGTCATCTGCCACCACAGAAAATATTTTTGGTATGGCTCCTCTGCTGACCAGAGTAGCCTCTACACATATTTTACCATTATGACCCTGAGGAGTTTTTCATTCTTTTTTTTTTTTTTTTTTTTTTTTTTTTTTTAGAGAGAGAGAAAGAATCCCAAGTAGGCTCTGCTTTATCAATACAGAGCCTAATGCAGGGCTTGATCCCACAAACCAGGAGATCATGACCTGAGCGGAGACAAGAGCCAGACACTTAACTGACTGAGCCACCCAGACACCCTACGGAGTTTTTCATTCTTCAGGCAGGGGTTGTAAGCCAGTAGCCCTAGGCCAAATTTGGCTCTACATCTTTTATTCTGCTAGGTCTTTTTAAAATTTTATAGGGGCGCCTGGGTGGCTCAATCGATTAAGCATCTGACTTTGGCTCAGGTCACCATTTCACAGTTTTTGAGTTCGAGCCCAACACAGGGCTCTCTGATGTCAGCACAGAACCCACTTTGGATCCTCTGTCCCTCTCTCTCTCTCTCTCTCTGCCTTTCCCCCTCTCCCCACTCATCTGCTCTCTCACTCCCTCTCTCTCTCTAAAATAAATAAACATTAAAAAAAATCCTTAGGGGTACCTGGGTGGCTCAGTCAGTTAAGCGTCCGACTTCAGGCTCAGGTCATGATTTCACGGTTCATGGGTTCAAACTCCGCATCGGGCTCTGTGCTGACAACTCAGAGCCTGGAGCCTGCTTTGGATTCTGTGTCTCCCTCTCTCTCTCTGCCCCTCCCTCTCTCTCTCTGCCCCTCCCTCTCTCTCTCTGCCCCTCCCTCGCTCATGCTCTGTCTCTCAAAAATAAGTAAATGTTAAAAAAAAATTAAAAATCTTTAAACTTTTATTTTATAAATAAATATGACTGCCGTTAAGCAGGGCACACATGCTCCAGAATGGCCCAGCTCCCACCTGTCCCAATCATGTAACACCACCACCATTTCATAGTTATCTGCAAGGCCCCTAAAGAAACTGGGGTTCACCACATATGATAGAGTAATGGTAGAAAAAACCTGTCAAACAACTAAAGGTGAGAAATGTCAGTGTTCACTGTTGAGCTGACTGAAGGCTCTGTGTAAGCACAAAGTACCTGGGAGTGGTTGGTGCCCAGACACAGTAGTGAGCAGCTTCTCTTGTTCTTCCAGAAGTCTCTGTAGTTGCTCGAAATGCTGCCTCCTCAGCTGTTCCTGCTTCTTCTGTTGTACTTCTTTCAGCTTTTTAAACATAAAACTTGATTAAACTAACTTTACATTTCTTTAGGGATCTTTGCTCCTTACATTTATCTTAACCCCTCTCATCTCCCTTTTCGTATCATCTCTAATACAGAGTTTCAAAGAGTGATCCCTAAGTAACTACATCTGCCACCCAAACTCTAAAATCCTATTTTTTATGAAGGAAACATAGAAACAGAAAAAGTCATTTGAATCTGTAGATTCTTACAATACGATAGGTATCAGTACATTTATGATCAACTTTTCCCCTTTAATATCTAATCAGCCATTTCCAATTCAGTTTTTGCCAAACGAAGCAGAAACTTAAAAGACATTGTTATCTCAAGTGTTGTATGTTACATATCAAACCTGTGTTAATGTTTCACATTAGATAAAAGGCAAAATTTGGTATTTTGAGGATTTCCCAGGCAAGGGGAAGAAACTGTTCATCAACAGAAACTTGCAATAATGCAAATACATTAGGCCAAATCCTGTTGTACCTGTTCAAGCTTTTTAAAAAGTGGGTCTTTATAAGGCACTTCTTTGCATTCACTTGAAAGATCTGAGACAATGTCATTTTTGTTATCTTCCCAGTGTCCAGGAGCACCCTGACATGCCACTATTTGTGCTTCCTCTTTAGTTAAAGGAAACACTGCATGTGTTTCAGACTTATTTGATTGTAGTTTATAAGGGCTGTTAGAGTCCAACTTCTGTTCTTCATGAAGTGAATCTTCTTCACTTATAAAGGTGAAGCTATTTGAAAAATGAGTGGCTTTAACAGGAAAGCTGGTAGAAGTGTCCACACTTGCTTGCTGCTCTTCGTCTGCTTCCAAAATAGGAAATCCACGATTTAATATGACCCCAGCCCGAGAAGGATTGGTCATCCACTGGGTTAGGAAGCTCTGCCCACTATTTAACTCTGAAGAGGCTGGCATCAGGAACATTTTAGTCCAACGACACTATTATATTTAAATAATATACAAGCTGGAACTGCTATTAATTTCCAAAGCCTGTAGAAAGAAGATGCCAACAAAAAACATCGGTTAAAGCTGTTCTACCCAAACCGCGAACCAGCACAAAAATCTACTGGATATTTCAAATTCAAAAGACTTAATCAGCAAAGCAACTGCGCAAGAAGTTACGTGGTTTGTTTTTTTTTTTAAGTCTTAAAAATATCCAAATTGAGTGAATCAAAAACCTAAGTTCCTTGCTGACAGAATCAGGATATAGATGTTATTTAAGGCCTTGACACTGGGCGAGATCACTAAGTGACTGAGGGTACAAAAAAGAGAAGATGTAGAAAGTAGTGTCCTGGAGACCAAGTGAAAAAAGTGTTTCAAGGAAGAAAGAGACGTGTTAAATGCTGTTAACAGACGAAGGGTGAGAACTGAGAACTGATCTTGGAATTGAGCAATGTAAAGGTCATGATAACTTTGATGAGAGCAGCTGGAAGGGAGAGGGACGCTGCCAAAGCTTAAATGGAGGAAATACATGAAAGAATGAGAAATTAAGGACAGCTAACTCTTCCCAGGAGTTCTGTTATAAAGGGAAGGAAATAAATGGAACGGTGGCTGTACAGGGAAGCATGGTGAAGAATGATTTTTTAAGACAGGAGAAATAAAAGCATGTCTGTAGGCTAATGAGGATGGACAGAGGAGAGAATTAGTATAGCCATGTCTCTGAAGTGAGGGGTGAGAAAATCTAGTACCAAAGCGAAATGACGTTTCACATTATTTTTCAGACACAATTCTAGATTTTAACTTTATCAATATAATACAAAAGGAAATGAAAAATGGCAATTTGGAGGCATACATGTATTTATTTAGCTTTGTACCTAGTGTCTGAAAAAAAAAAAAAAAAAGATACAAGCAGAAAAAGAAATATAGATGCACAAACATTACAATATGCTCATACTCACTCAAGTGGAACAGAAATTAAAACAGTAATGACATACCAGTTTCCACATACCAGGTTGGCAAAAACTAAAAAACTGATAAACCCCAGTGTGGAAAAGAAATCTTCCATAAAGCGTCATTTGGGAATGTAAACTGGTAAAACCTTTTGAAGGGCAATTTGACACTATCTATCCAAATCGTAAATGCACAGAAACTCTGACTTAGCAATTTCACATCTAGGCATTGCGTGCTATATTGGCACAAGCTCACGTTTGTAATAAACCGAGATTAACTTAAATGTCTATCAAGAGGGGACCGACTAATTATGGCTTTTATATTATGCGACGGAACAGAACAAGCAAGACCAGGTACTGACTGATATGGCCGTCTTGGAATACCCAAGACACATTGTTAAGTTGACAAAGGCAAAGTGCAGAGCAGTGTGCAAGAGATAAAGACAGGAAAGCAAGGTTACCTGGACCTGTGCTGTCCATTCTGGTAGCCACTATTCGGCACTTGAAAGTACTCAGTATGACTGACGAACTGAAAGACAGATGGTGTCTATCAAAACCGGATTTAATGGAATTTTAAGTCAAGTGACTGCTGTTTCCCTTGTTGCTTCACTGCACTCAGCGACCTACGCTGAAAATACTTGTCCTCCATCTTCTGAAGCACAACCCTGAAACAGCGTCATGAGTCGAGCTGTTAAAACTCCTCGGTGCATTAGGTACAAATGCTGTGAATCACCAGTTTGTACAACTGTCCAAATAGAAGACAAAACGACTGCTCGCAAACTACTCAATAAGCAAAGACCAAAGTGGCGGTGTGATTTTTACCACTTTTGAGAACCACAGCTACTGAGACATTAAAAAAAGAGAGAGAGGGGCGCCTGGGTGGCGCAGTCGGTTAAGCGTCCGACTTCAGCCAGGTCACGATCTCGCGGTCCGTGAGTTCGAGCCCCGCGTCAGGCTCTGGGCTGATGGCTCGGAGCCTGGAGCCTGTTTCCGATTCTGTGTCTCCCTCTCTCTCTGCCCCTCCCCCGTTCATGCTCTGTCTCCCTCTGTCCCAAAAATAAAAAAAAATAAAAAAATAAACGTTGAAAAAAAAATAAAAAAAAAAAAAAAAGAGAGAGAGACAGACAACACAGATGAGTAATGTTGAGTCCAACTCTCAACAAATTCACACCTGTATGTTCCCATTTAATATGAAGTTCAAGAACAGGCAAAATAAATGTATAGGTACAGAACTCAGACTCATGGTTATCTAGGAAGCTGGGGGTTGGCATCATTGACTGAGAAGCGGCTTTTGCCTTTGGGGACGATAGGCAGTCTTATTATCTTTAACTAGCGGGGATTACTCTGGTGTATACATTTGGGTAGTACACTTAAGATTAGGGAAGATTACTTAATATCTGCTATTCCTGAATAATTTTTGAAACTCTGTTCTAAGCGAAGTAATTCTAATTATTTTTGAGATGACGCCTTTTGAAAAAGGACCAACATTTCATCAAAACCAGCCAGGTAATCTTTGTTAAACTGAAGTGACTTTAGCAGGAAACTTCTGAAATCCGAATTTAGAGACACAAGCTACAAGGTTATTCTGTAACATTGAAAACTAGAGAAGTTCCCTACTAGACTCACAAGCCCAAGTCCCCTTGTGCTGCAGCATTCAAGGCATCTGCGTCTTCCCACACTCAGCACCTCTGTTCCTTCCTTTCAACTTCGTGACTATGATCTTCAAAGTATATTTACTGTCAGCATGAATAAAAGTAGTTTCACTTCATCTGCTATTTATTGCTGGGAAGGCCTTGCTAAAGGGAACATACATATATATAATATAGCAAAATGTCTACCAAGGGTTAGTATGTGGACTAGGATTTTCTAGACATTAAAATCTGTTTGAAACAAGCGGACAGCCTTGCAACCCCCAAAGACTGCTATGTAAACGTTCTTAAAGCAGTCTGGGGGGATACATTTTCTGCATTCTGAGGGGAAAAGTGGATACAAACAGTTAACTCAAAGCCATCCTCAGACCGTATAACTAGTTGGTTAGCGAGGTGATTTAACAGTCTCCCAAATACGAGTCCTCGAACGCCACGAATGCACAGCAAAGCTTTGAAAGGCGAGGAGGACTAGGGTGATGACGGGCCTACGTAAGGACAGAAAGCAAACCAACTTTACACTTTCTCGAACCCACTGTGTCCCCCGCGCCTCTGAACAGCTGTTTGAAGTAAAGCCCAAACCACAGGCGGTGAGAGTCCCTGAAAAGAAGGCTCCCCACAAAAACAGCGTTAAGCTGGGACGGCCACAGAAGTGTTGGCCACCGTCGCACGGCCGGCGAGCGTCCCGCTCGCTTGGCGCCCAGCTGAGCCAGCGCTGAGGCCGGAGCAGATCCCTCCCACGCACCGCCAGCACTCTTAGGCGCAGGGCGACAAACACACTAGCTCCCCCGCTCCTCTGCCCACACATTACCGCGCCGCAGGCCTCTGGCCCCTCAGTCCACTCACACCACAGCGAAAATCGCCACCGCATTTATGAATGAGCCGCCACAACCAGCACCTCCGGCCGGAGCCCCGCCCCCAAGTCCGGCTCCGCCCCTGATCCGAGGGCTCCTGGGAAATGTAGTTTCCACCGGCCCCCTCGGCGCTTGCGCAGGGGCACGGGAGAAACCCACGTAAACTACCACTCCCGGCGGTCTCTCAGGGACGGACGTTACCTAGGGTCTCACTGAGAGGCGCCTTCCGCCTGGGCCGCGGGGCTAGTGGCTGGAGTAGGCGGGCTGCTGGGCGGGAGGGGAAAAAAAAACCGTTCTTAAAGAGAACTTCCTGGGCAGAGCTAGCCCGCCCCCAACCCCAGTCCCGCCTTGGAAACTAGGGATAGCGCTTTAACGAGAAGTCGATCGCCGCGTTGAGAGAAACGCTGGGAACCTAGAGATTCAGAGCTAACAACCTACAGACCAGTGCTTTTAGAGGTGATGGGCGCGGGGGAGGTGCTTTTTGTTTAACGTCCGTCTATTTTGTTTTCCGATTTGGCTGGCTGTGACAGTGCTCACAGGCACTCACCAGACCAAGGTAAACGGGTGAGAATTCACTCCAAAAATAGTCATCACTCATCATTTCTCGTACAGCTAATACATGGTTTGGCTGTGTGTGGCCATTAGATGTTAAAACTCTTTATTTTAAACACTGAAAGTGCAAAATTCAGAAAATGTTTTCCTTATTGCCACCACAGAGGGTTGTGTAGGTAGAGAACAATGCGGTGCAACTTACCGTAGCCTACACTACCCGGGCTTCGTGTCTGTTTAATTAAACACCAGTAAGCCAAGTGAAATTTGTAAAAAAAAAAAAAAAAAAAAAAAGGTCAAATAAAGTGCCATTTATAACAACCAGTGTAATCACTGAAATAAACTACCACTGGTTAAAGATAATTAAAAAACTTTCGCAGAAATTTGCCCCCCAAAATTGTTTTGCTTCCACCCTCAAAAATAGACTTTCCCTAAAGCAAGGTTTTGGATTTGCTTTTTTCTCTTTTTTTCATTATGGATGAAACCAAATCCCAAGACTTCCAAGATCACAAAACTATTTAAGATGCCTTGTGAGGATCCAAACTCTCATCTTCATTTATAACAGTCCTTTGGCTTGAAAAAGCATGCCCAAAGGTTCGTTGTTTCTCTTAAAATGTTGTGTGTCTTTTTTTTTTTTTTTAATTTTTTTCAACGTTTTTTATTTATTTTTGGGACAGAGAGAGACAGAGCATGAACGGGGGAGGGGCAGAGAGAGAGGGAGACACAGAATGGAAACAGGCTCCAGGCTCCGAGCCATCAGCCCAGAGCCTGACGCGGGGCTCGAACTCACAGACCGCGAGATCGTGACCTGGCTGAAGTCGGACGCTTAACCGACTGCGCCACCCAGGCGCCCCTGTTGTGTGTCTTTTAAGATAGTCACAATATCCTCTAATTTTGTGCCTGTATTTTATTGCTATATTCTTATTCCAATGTGGTATGTAGTACCATATTGCTTGTTGGCTGAATAAAAATAAGACTGTTACCACACTCAAGTCTTAATCGGTTGTTAAATTAAGGTTCTAATACCTAAATGTTCATCTATAGCCCAGGCAATTCTCAAAACTGCCCACTAAGTGTGAAGTGTCCTCAGAATCCGTCACAAGGTGGGAGGGGTAGAGGGGAGAAACTTCCAACTTCTGTTGTGCCACGCAGTGAAAGATTCACCCTCATCAGCTATCTTGTTGCATCTTCAGTATTGATGTGGAGAGAAATTAGACTAAGAGCTCCCCTCCAGGGGGTTCAACCACAAATTATGCATTCTGATACCATCCTTTATGCCATCATAAGAGGAGGCGGACACTATAATAAAATGATTAAGAGCCCATGCTTTGAAATCAGGCATTCCTGGGATCAGATCCTACCTTGAGGACTTACAAAGTGCTTTGTAGTCTTCAGTACTGCACCGTTGAGAAACTCAGTCTTCTCATCTGCAAAACGGGGATGATAACAATGCCTACCTCACAGAATCATCAAGAAGATTAATTTAAAACGTTATATAAAAACAGCATAACATCTTGTCAAATTTAATGAGCAGGAGGTGTTTGCACTTTTTAAGAAACCATTTTTTGAGGTATGATTGACATACAAAAAGCTATACATATTGAATGTATATAACTTGATGAGTTTTGGAGGTAAGTATTCACCCATAAAACTATCACCAAAATCTGTACCATAAACATGTCCGTCAAGGTGCTTCCATCCTTGTCATGATTTCAACTCGATGAACTCACTTTGTTTGCCAGGCCCAGCTCTCCAGGTCATGTCAAACGGTTTTGTAAAATACAAATTGATACCATGTTATTCTCAAGTTATTGGGAATAATATTTTAACACAGCTGATCTGGCTATGAAAGATGTTCAGAGAGTTGAAAATCCTTCATTGCTGGGCTAGTAATAGTAGTAACTTCTCTGTCAAGAGAGGATAGAATTGCAGGCCTGATCAAGGGGTGATCCCCATGCTGGAATCATCCAGGCTAGAAAGGATGACTCTAGCAGGTTAGAGGTAATACTGAAGAGATTCAAGTAGTTTCCAGGCAAAAGCAAGAAAACCCATGGCCCACTTCACCTATGGGGAAGAGAGGGAATTCCTTACCAGTTCCCAAACTCGGATTTCTGGAATTTTATTGCAGTAAAGAAGTTTCCATCAACCATGTTGGATGCCAAAAGAACAGCTTTTTAAAAAACCTTGTTGTTTTAATAAAGATAAAACTATTGCTGGTGCATTGGATTGCAGCAAAAGATTATGGAAACCTGTGAGTCTAAGTAACAAAGGGATTATCACATCTACTACATTCTAGAATGCCTGAGCCATAATGTTGAATACACAGGAAAGGGGAATAGTAGCCTGAATCATTGCTATAATCACAGCAGAGCAATACTATGATACTTGTCACACCTATATTTTTATTTTACCCTCTTCTTGAAAATAACAATAATTAAGGTTTTTATTTAATTGTCTGATGGTTTCAAAGCATTCTACAGGTTTTTATTGCACATTTTTTTGTATTTGAGAGAGAGAGCATGCGAGCTGGGGAGGGGCAGAGAGGGAGACGGGGGATCCAAGGGGGGCTCTGTGCTGACAGCAGACAGCCCGATGTGGGGCTCAAATTCATGAACCTTGAGATCACAACCTGAGCCAAAGTCAGATGCTTAACCAACTGAGCCACCAGGTGCCCCTACACATTTTTAAACTAGCACATTTACTTTCCACAAATATGAAAATTACCAGTGATTTGCATATCCTAAAAATTACATTAACTACAATAGGCAGGGCTATCCAAAAACTTCCACATGTGTTCCATTGCCCATTCCTTAAAATATTGAGTAGTTCCTATGTGTCAGGCATAGGAACTTCTTCTTTGACTATTTAGTAGAATTCACCAGTGAAGCCAGCTGATTCTGGGATGCTTTTCTTTGTTGGGTGGTTTTTGATTACTCAATATCTATTCAGATTTTCTATTTCTTCCTGAGCAAGTGGTGGTAGTTAAGAGTGTTCTAGGAGTTTCTCCATTTTATCTAGGTTATCTAATTTGTTGATGTACAATTGTTTGCAGATTCTCTTATAAACCTATTTCTATAAGGTCAATAATAATGTCCCCATTTACATTTCTGATTTTAGTAATTTAAGTTCCCTCTTTTTTCTTTGTCAGTCTAAAATTTTGTCAGTTTTGTTGATCTTTTCAAAAACCAACTTTTTATTTCATTAATTCTATTTTTCTATTCACCATTTCATATACCTCTGTTCTGATCATTATTATTTCCTTCTGCTGACCTTGGGTTTAATTTGTTCTTTTTTTTTTTTTTTCTAGTTCTTTTAGGTGTAATTTGGGTTGTTAGCTTGGGATCTCCCTGCTTTTTTCATATAGGCATTTACAGCAATAAATTTCTTCTGAACACTTTCACCACATCCCATGAGTTTTAGTATGATATGTTTTTGTTTTAACTCATCTCAAAGTATTTTCGAATTACCCTTGTGATTTCCTCTTTGACCCACAGGTTAAGTGTGTTTTGTTTGATTTCCACATATTTGCTATTTTTCCAGTGTTTTTTTTTCTGTTACTAATTTCTAGCTTCATTCCACTGAAGTCAGAGAAAGTACTTTGTATGATTTCAGTTATTTAAATTTACCAAAAATTGCTTTGTGGCTTTACACATGGTCTATCCTAGTTTTGTGTTCTTTTAAAAGAATATGTATTATGCAATTATTGTATGAAGTATTCTATATTTGTCTTTTTTTTTAATTTTTTTTATGTTTATTTATTTTTCACAGAGAGAGAGAGACAGAACATGAGCAGGGGAAGGGTAGAGAGAGAGAGGGAGACACAGAATTGGAAGCAGGCTCCAGGCCCTGAGCTGTCAGCACAGAACCCAACACGGGGCTCGAACCCACGAACCACGAGATCATGACCTGAGCCGAAGTTGGACGCTCAACCGACAGAGCCACCCAGGCGCCCCTGTATATTTGTCCTTTAGGTCTTATTGGTTTATAGTGTCTATTTCTTCATTAATCTTCTTTCTAGTTATATCAAATAGTGAAATTGGGTATTGAAGTCTTCAACTATTATTTTAGAACTATCTTATTTCCCCCCTTCATCAGTGTTTACTTCAGATATTTTGGGGCTCTGTTGTTAGAAATGTATATATTTATAAATGTTCTATTTTTTAATGTATTGACTCATTTATTAATATATAATGTTCTTTGTTTCTTATAACAATTTTTTAATGTTTATTTATATTTGAGAAAGGGAGGGGCAGAGAGAGGGAGACAGAGAATCTGAAGCAGGCTCCAGGCTCTGAGCTGTCAACACAGAGCCCGATGCAGGGCTCGAACTCACAAGCCATGAGATCATGACCCAAGCCAAAGTCAGACACTTAACCGACTGAGACACCCAGGCTTCCCTCTTGTAACCAATTTTGACTTATATTTATTTTTTTTCCCCAGAAATTCTAAAAGGTTTATTTTGTGTCTGATGCTGGATGGTGGAGCTCAATGGTCAAGAAAGAATTCTTAAGATGTTTTATGGTGCAGTATGGTTTCATTCTTATGTGGATCCTGAGAAACGTAACAGAAACCCATGGGGGAGGGGAAGGAAAAAAAAAAAAAAAAAAAAGAGGTTAGAGTGGGAGAGAGCCAAAGCATAAGAGACTGTTAAAAACTGAGAACAAACTGAGGATTGATGGGGGGTGGGAGGGAGGGCAGGGTGGGTGATGGGTATTGAGGAGGGCACCTTTTGGGATGAGCACTGGGTGTTGTATGGAAACCAATTTGACAGTAAATTTCATATATTAAAAAATAAAAAATAATAAAAAAATAAAAAAAATTTAAAAAAAGATGTTTTATGGTGCAGGGGTGCCTGGGTGGCTCAGTCCGTTGAGCATCTGACTCTTGATTTCAGCTCAGGTCATGATCCCAGGGTCATGGGATCAAGCCCTGCGTCCAGCTCCATGCTTAGCATGGAGCCTGCATAAGATTCTCTCTCTTCTTTTGCCCCTGTCCCCCAATAGTGTGCTTTCTCTCTCTCTCTCAAATAACAACAATAATAATAATAATAATAATAATAATAATAAAGATGTTTTACAGTGCAAAAAGGTGTTTTTATTATAGCATGGGGACAGAAACTGTGGGCAGAAAGATCTCCATTGTGATTGTGAGGAGTGACTGATTATATGCGTTTTCTATCCTATGGAGGGGAAGGTGACATTAGGGCTCCAGGAAATTGCATCTATAGGTTCCTGGAGATCTGACTGTGTTTTTCTTGGGGCACCAGGGTGGCTCAGTCAGTTAAGTGTCTGACTCTTGATCTCAGTTCAGGTTTTGATCTAAGGGTTTTGAGTTAATGCCCTGCATTGGGCTCCACGCAGGGCATGAAACCTATTTCAAAAAGAAAAAAAAGGGGCTCCTGGGTGGCTCAGTCAGTTAAGTGTCCGACTATGGCTCAGGTCTTGATCTCCCAGTTCATGAGTTCAAGCTCTGTGTAGGGCTGTGTGCTGACAGCTTATAGCCTGGAGCCTGCTTCAGATTCTGTCTCTGCCTCTGCCCCTTCCCCACGCCCACTCTCTCTCTCTCAAAAATAAACACTGAAAAAAATTAAAGGAAAAAGACTTTTTCTTGTAAATCATTAAGATTTACAAACTATAGTGGAGTTTCACATTCTGCATGGCTGCAATCTTGACCAGTTGACCATTTGTTTCTCCCCTTCCTTTGTTCTTAAGCAGTCACCAGTGCTGAAGGAATTGTTACACATATCCGCCTTAAGGAGGAGGGGGGTTGTGGGGAGTCAGTTTGCATTTTGCTCTCAGCTTGCCTTTTGCTCTCATCAGCATTAGGCAGCCTAAAGATCAGCCAGAAATGGAAACTTATGGTGTTCTTAAGTCTTTTCTGAGCATGAGTCCTGGGCATGTGTGAGCTTTCTAGATGCACCTGTGTACCCAGCTTTTCAAAGCCCTTATTCCTCTAGGAAATCTCATTCCTGGCTGTTCCTCTCATGCTTTTCCTCCCAGGCCTTCAGCCTGTCTGTACTTTGTACTAACTGTTTGTTGGGATTTGTTGTCCCATGCAGCAAGTTTGCTCACTTGCCTTTCAGTGTTTTGGAGGTGCGTGCCCGAAGTAGCTATTTATCCGCCCTGAGAAAGTTTGAGTTAGGGGAAACAAAGGCAAGCCCATTGTATCAGTCCTTCACGGAACCCCCAGACAGGTCAAAAGAGACAAACATAATTCCTTAGGACAAAGTCTGCTCTGCTCTGCTCCCTCCAGAACCAGATTATCTACACTGGGAATGAGGGCTGGCAAAGGGAGCAGAACGGGTTAAAACATGTAAGAACCTCCTACCTTGTTTCCTCCGCCTTTCTCCTGGTTACACATCTGCTTGTTTGCTGTCAACTTTTGACTATTGTCTGGGTTAAGATAAGGTGGTTTCTGAGTTTTCGTCTGGTTTTTTAAAATGTTCTTGGGGAAGGATGGACCCTGGGACTCCCTATTATACCAGTTTTGCTTAATGTCACCTAAGCTGATTCATATACCACTCTGTAAGGTAATGATGGGGCGCCTGGGTGGTTCAGTCAGTTAAGCATCTGACTGTTGGTTTTGGCTCAGATCACGATCTCAGTTTGTGAGATCCAGCCTCTTGTTGGGCTCTGTGCTGACAGCATGGAGCCTGCTTGGGATTCTCTCTCTGCCCCTCCCCTGTGCACACAAGTATGGATGTGCGCTCTCTCTCTCTCTCTCTCTCTCTCTCTCTCTCTCTCTCTCTCAAAATAAAGAAACATTACAAAAGACAAAGGAAATGGAGGTCCCAGTAAAGTACCTTGTTGGCAATCCCGAGTAATAAATAGTAGAGTCTGGATTCAAACCCACACCCTCTCTACATCTTTTCTCTTCTCATTTAATTCAGTAGCTGGTGAATTTTATTGTTTTCCTATTATTTTACCCCCTACTCGATGAATCTCAGCCCCCACTTCTCCGGAATGGCAGGTATATATTTATACCTCCGTGAGAACACTACCACAAGCTTCAAACTCAGGAAGTCCTAAACTAAGTTTCATTATCTTACCCTTTTGCTCCTCCAATCTCACACCCTCCCGAAATTTGCTTCTCTTCTGTTCCCAGTAATTACTCTCACTTCTCAGTTAAATGACAGCACCAACCACCCACTGTCACCAAACTGCAACTTTGGAGTTACCCTCACTGCCAAATCCTGACGAAAAAATGAAACTGAAAAAATGCGGAACCCTCAGTCCGATCCAGGAAGAGAAACCCTACCCGAGCCCAACGCCTCACTCCTGGGCGACCGCCCGCAATCTTCAGGCTGGGAGCCCTAGGTCCTCGGGGGCGCGGCCTTGGGAGGCAGCCAAGGGCGGGCTTCCGGCAGCGTTCTCACTGGCTGGGCTTGGCTGCCGCACCCCGGTTCAGCGCCGGAGCCTGGAGCCGGGAATCCGGAATCCGGAAGCAATCCCGGCAGGAGCGCTGGTAGCCGAGAACGGCGGCTGCGGGGACGTCGGAAGCCGGGAGCACCAGGAGCCGGGGGCGTGCAGAGTGGGCGGGATTCCCTGGCAGGTGCGTTGGCGCCCCTGGGTGGCCGACCCGGCCCGGCGCAGGCCCGCCGCCCTCCGGGTGGTCCTGTAGTCTAGGCCTGAGGGTGGTCGTGTCGACGCCGCGGCTGCCCGTGGTTTCGCAGTTGTCCTCCCAGCCCTGGCTACTGCAGCGCGCGCCCCCCCGGGGGGGAGGGGTTGGAGTGTTCTCGTGCGAGTCGCGGGCCCAGGTGACAGGACACAGGTGGGGCCTCCACGGGGAGCTGGCCCTCAGAGCGGGTGGGGGGGGGGTAGGTTTCTGGGCGGGGGGATGAACAGATCGCAGTAGAACTCAATGCTTCTTGTTTCCCGTGTGCAGACAGCCTTTCTTCTTCAAGTTAGGTATCAAAGGAAACTTTTCATAAAAATACAGTATTTTGGTGAATAAGCAGGGAATGTAATCCGACTTCATAATTAGGAACACCGTGATAGAAGTATTTAATGTTTATGTTGAAGATCAAAGTTGAAAACTTGGAAATCCGTTAAATATTTCCTGCAGGGAATGCCGAATGACTCATCCAGAGGACTGAGTAGGTAGACGTCAGCTTCTAGAATAACAAGGCTTTGCTGAGTGTTCAACCTTTCGATTCTGGATTGCAAAATAACAATAAACATAAAAATATTTAAAGTGCAGTATTGTGAAAAAGGAGGATTCACTCTCAATATGTGTGTGTTGTGGATTTTTTAGGTACATTTGACTTGATCGTTTATGCAGTAAACATTTATTTACGTTCTGTCTGTGTGCTTAGAGGTATAATATTCCATGGGAATAGAAGCAGTACCAAAGTAGGTGGTCTTTGCTTTTTAGGGGTTTATTAGTCCCACTAGGGGAGTGTGGTATTGAGGCAGTGCGGGTCCAAATATGCAAATAATTAGAAATAGAAGTCTTTTCTATAATCCTAGGCTTTAATTGATGCATGAAAGACTTTTTAGTAAGCAGACATTTATTGAATGCCTACTGTGTACCAAAAGTGAGCTAGATTCTAGGGATATAAAGATAAACAAGGCACAGCCCCTCAAATAGCATTGATCCTCGTAGAGAAATTGATTAAGAGTGGAGAACAGCCAATGATTATCCACAGATGTGTGATGAAAGCTGCCAGTCTGTAGGGTTGTTGAGAGGGCCAGAGCAGGGCAGCAAATCAGAGGGAGAAGGGTTCCAGAAAGAGCCACTGTCTAGGGAGATACTGAGGCTTTCAAAGAGGAAGAAATGCCATTTGTAAAGACATGAAAATGCAAGGCAGTAAGCCTCTTGCTTCCAACTGCACCACTGGTTTTTGGGTAGAGTAGCTGGAATTTGGGAGGAGTTGCTCAGGAAATTTCTCAGTTGCTGGAGATGTATGCTCTAGCCCTGTGTCCCTAACACAGGGCCTGATGGATGGAAGACACTCGGAGATCTCATATGTATGTAGTAGGCCCTGGTAAAAATATGCAGAGATGCTGACTGTTGTTTAGGAAAAGCTTGGAAAGCAGGGAGAGACTGGTGGCACATGTCTCTTGGGAGAGCTGCTAGCCAGGAGAGGCCACACATTGCAGAGAGACACCACATACAATCTGTAGGAAGACAGAAGTCAAGGCCTGATTTGAGATTGCATAGAACTTAGAGTCTGTTTCTCTACCTCCTCTGTGGCCCCAGCTGCTAAGAATGGGCCAGAGTTTGATAAAATGTTTGTTTAGGGGTGCCTGGGTGGCTCAGTCAGTAGAGCGTCCAACTTTGGCTCAGGTCATGATCTCACAGTGTGTGAGTTCCCTTCGGGCTCTGTGCTGGCAGCTCAGAGCCTGGAGCCTGCTTCGAATTCTGTTTGTCTCCCTCTCTTTCTGCTCCTCCCCCACTCATGCTCTGTCTCTCTCTCTCTCTCTCTCTCTCTCTCTCTCAAAAATACATAAACATTAAAAAAATTTTTTTAATGTTTGTTTATACTTTGATTTCACAAAATGGTGAATGTACTAAATGCCACTGAGCTGTACGCTTAAGAATGGTTAAAATGGTAAATTTTGTGTTAGGTCCATTTTACACCAAAATAAAGGCTAAAAAATATCTATGTAACAAGTTTAAAACATTTTCTTCAAAGTGTATTTTCTAATGAATAATTTTCACTAACCAAATATCTGATGACTTGGGGAAAAGTTAAATTACACATAGCCACTACAAATATTTTCAAAGAATATTTAGTGATATGGGCAAATTCTCATTACAAGGTGGCTCAGTAAGTTAAGCGTTAGACTTTGGCTCAGGTAATGATCTCGCGGTTCTAGGTTTGAGCCCTGTGTCAGACCCTGTGCTGGCAGCTCAGAGCCTGGAGCTAGCTTCAGATTCCCTCTCTCTCTGCCCCTTGCCTGCCCATACACTCAGGCTCTCTCTCTCTCTCTCTCTTTCAAAAATAAACATCTAAAAAACATTTTATTAAGTTAGATAAAAGAAGCGCTATAAAATACAATAAATAATATTCACAAATATATATTTTTATAAAAATAATTTGTAAAATATATTGATACAGGAAAGAATAATATCAAAGATATTGAAAGAAATATCAAAATATCAACAGTGGAGTTATTTCCCGATAGAGGGATCATAGGTACTTTAAAATTTTTTTTAATGTTTTTATTCATTTTTGAGACACAGAGAGACAGAGCATGAGCAGGGGAGGATCAGAGAGAGAGGGAGACACAGAATTCGAAGCAAGCTCCAGGCTCTGAGCTGTCAGCACAGAGCCTGACGCAGGGCTCAGACTGACGGACTGTGACATCATGACCTGAGCCGAAGTTGGATGCCCAACCGACTGAGCCACCCAGGCGCCCCTCATAGGTACTTTTTTAAAACAACTTTACAGACATATAAGTTATATACCATTAATTTCACCCATTTTAATGGCATGATTCAAAGATTTTTAATAAAGTTACCAAATTGTGCATCATCACCATAATCTACCTTCGAACATTTCCATCACTGTATGTGCTCTTTATTTTTCTTTGTACTGTTTAACCTACTTTGGGGGAGAAGTTATTTCTATAAAGACAAATTCATAGTAATTTCCTAAGAACTTTAGGCAAAACTGAAAAGTAATACAATTTAAGCTAAATATAAATTAACAAGAATAAAAATTATTTGAACTCTGACTCAGTATTGTTTAGGATTTTAGGTCTGTTCTCTAAGACAATCATGGGAGTTACAAACAAAGATTTACATATAGGGATATACATTTTAGCTTTGGTTTTGATGCCAAAAATTAGAAATAATTTACTTGCCCAGCAATATAGAAATAGTTCATTTATGATACATATCTCAGATAGTCTCTGTTAAAAATGTTTTCCAAGAATGTTTAATGATTTAATGCTAATGACAAAATGCTGCCATAATGCAAGATAAGTATTGTGAATATGGTATGATTTCAATTTTGATAATAAAATAGTCAATTACAGTACATACACGTAGAAAAAAAACCTGGAAGAAAAAGCAAAAGAAATTGTTAACATGACCTCTATGTTTTGAAATTATTTTGCTGTTATGTAGTTCTGAATTTTCCACATTTTCTTTTTTTTTTTTTTTTAACGTTTATTTATTTTTGAGACAGAGAGAGACAGAGCATGAATGGGGGAGGGTCAGAGAGAGAGAGGGAGACACAGAATCCGAAACAGGCTCCAGGCTCTGAGCTGTCAGCACAGAGCTGATGTGGGGCTTGAACTCACGAACCGCGAGATCATGACCTGAGCCGAAGTCGGACGCTTAACCGACTGAGTCACCCAGGCGCCCCTGAATTTTCCACATTTTCTAAGATGAGCACGAATGACTTTCTATTAGAAAACATTTTTGGGGGGGCGCCTGGGTGGCTCAGTCGGTCGAGTGTCCGACTTCGGCTCAGGTCATGATCTCACGGTCCGTGAGTTCAAGCCCCGCGTTGGGCTCTGTGCTGGCAGCTCAGAGCCTGGAGCCTGTTTTGGATTCTGTGTCTCCCTCTCTCTCTGACCCTGCCCCATTCATGCTCTGTCTCTCTCTGTCTCAAAAATAAATAAACGTTAAAAAAAAAATTAAAAAAAAAAAAAAGAAAACATTTTTTTAAAGACCAGGTGAGAGGACTTAAGAACTCACCCAGGAGAGATCTGGAGAGGTGGATCCGAGCAGCCACGCCCATCCAGCCTTCCCTGTCCAACAGTGGCAGAATGCATTATATAGAGACTTTTCTGAAAATTTTTAAAGATTCATTAGAGAGTTTTAGTGTTTTGTTTGTTTTTTAACTGTCAGAGATTAAAAGCAAGACAGATTAATCTGAATGACATAGTGTGATAACTTTCACAGTATCCATCGGCAGCTCTCCCATCTACAAACCCTGACAAGTATGAACCAATTCAAACATAAAAGGCAATCAATACACAGGAAGTAAGTAAATATTAATGCTATGGAAGGGCAGAATTAGATCAAGGGACTTCAGTTTAACCAGATGTCATAAGAAAAAAATTTGAACCCCCTTTGTTCGTTTACTGGACAGATACTACTAGGTCCTGGGTAGGATACACAAGTGTAGGGTGGGGATAGGGAGAAGAGTCCCAGGGAGAAGGAACAGCATGTGTGAAGGCCCTGAGGACCCAACTTGGGGTTTTTGCCAACCTGGAGAAAAAAGCCAGTGTGGCCAGGGCAGAGTGAGAGGTGCAGGAGGAGGCTGTGGGGAGAGTGGCCAGGCCTTGAACCATAGTAAGAAACTTAAATTTCATTTGAAACATAATTTTAAGAAAAAAAGTTCTGCAGCTACGGCGTGGAGATTAGAAGCAGAGAGGAGCAGAAGTGGGGAGAGGAGTCAGGACTCCACTGATGGGGGCATGGGCCAGGGTGACAACGGAGACGGAGACGGGGAAAGTGGATAGGTTCCACTTATGCTTAGGGGTGGTGAGAAAGAGCTGCTGATCACCGAAGGGGGTAAGACAGGGAGAAATCAAGGGTAGCACCCAGTGGCTTGAGGGGCCAGCAGCACCCGGCATCCACTTGCCTAGAGGGGAACAGGGGGAAGGCCTAGGTTGCGGACTTGGTAAGTCTGGGTGCCTGAAGCGCACACATGGGGGAGGCAGTGGGCATTTTGTCCCAAATGAGGGGTGGTCCTCACGTAGGCGGTATTTAGGGCCTTGAGAAATGGGCACCATTGCCCATCGAAGGAGACTGGAGTGGGGACTCCAGCCTGGGAGAACTGGGCGTTCGAGAGGGAGGTGGAGTTTAAGGAGAAACCCGGAACCCCGAGCTCTGGGTCTGGCGGGAGGCTGGGCCCCCGTAGGCGCCCTGGGAGACTGGCGGCGTCCCGTGGTCCTAGAGCCCGCCAACTATCTGCCTCCCTCGGAGGTCAGACCTGGGAGCCGCTTTCCCCAAACATCAGCTTATTTGGGAGAACCTGTTAGAGATGACTCCAGTTTTAAAAAATTGACAAATAGCTACTGTGAATTAAATCAGTATCTCACCATTTATTAGTTTATTGTTAAATACCCATAAAATTTCTTTCAAGTCAAAATACGCTCATTTTTCTTAGGAGTAATCTTTAGTGTAATTTGGAAAGTATGACAATAAAAGAAATTGAATTAACATACAGATATCTTTCTCTTTAAACATAAATTGTATATGTTTGTTACTAATTGCTCAATTTTTCTCCAGAATGACTTAACGGAAACCGACATAACTAATGGGTCTCTTTGATTTTATAGAATTATATATAAATATCCATGGATTCATTATCACATAGTATTTTTAATTTAGAAATAAATGCTTCTATATTCTTAAACCACACACTTGATCTGTAACTAAAATCTGTACATTTTCATTTAGCTATATATTATGCACCTATACCAATGTATTTCAGGTGTCATAATATCAGACGTAAAAACTAGAAATGATTCTAAAACTAATATCCTTATTGCAGGTTTGACGATTGTCCAATTTTTATGGTTAAATGTGATTGCAATGCCTTTTTAAAATGCCCAGCTTCCCGCAGTTTGCATGTAAAGCAATTCTAGATTCAGTCAGTTGTATTCACTGAAAAGAGAATCCTTTAAAACTATGACTTGAAACTTTTTTTTCCTACAGGATGACCGTGGGGATCTTTGCAAATTGTACCTTCTGTTTGAAAGTCAAGCACTTACCTCGTCAACAGAAGAAAAAGCTACAAAATGACATTAAGGAGAATGGTGGAAAATTTTCCTTTTTATTAAATCCTCAGGTATTTGCAGATTTTGTAAGAACTGTGTGGTAAACACTGTGCATTAGGGGAGGGTAGGTTGGGGAGCCAGGATAGCTCAGTGGGTAGAGCATGTGACTCTTGACTCGGGGTCTTGAGCTCAAGCCCCACATCGGAGGTAGAGCTTATCTTAAAATAGTAAGATTAAGACATTTTTTAAAAAAGGGAGAGCGGGTCATGGTTAGAAGAGTAAGCAGAGAAAATTGGCAGCAGGAGAAAGTCACCGAAAGCAGGTGAAATTGTGACATTGCCAACAGGGAAGTGGACTGGAGAAAGGCAGAGGAGGGAAGACCATCATCCCACCTTCTCTCCATTGCTGTGAGCTGTAGGGAAATCCTACATGCCCTGTGAATCTGAGGATATTAGAGCACAGCCAAAGATATAAACAGAAATAATTTCAGACCAGCCAAATCTATTCTCGAAGGAGAAAAGTTATGGGGTACAGCGTTTTGCAAAAAGCCCTCTATCCAGGGGCACCCAGGTGGCTCAGTTGGTTAAGTGCCCGACTCTTGATTTTGGCTCAGGTCGTGATCTCATGTTTTGTGAAGTAGAGCCCTGCGTTGGGCTGTGTCTGCGCTGATGGCATGGAGCCTGTTTGGGATTCTCTCTCTCTCTCTCTCTCTCTCTCTCTCTCTCTCTCTCTCTCCTGCCCCTCCCCCATGTGAGTGCATGCTTTCTCTCTCTCAAAATAAATAAGTAAACATTAGAGAAAAGGGCTCTCTGTGTAATCACTCACCAGTCTGTCAACCCTGGAGTGTCACCTGTACAGTGTGACCTGTAAGGGACAGAGAGGAAAACATGCATTGCAGACTGATCTTTGTGATACAGCTTGTATTGCTTGTTTTGTTTATTTAAAAGCTGAAGGGAGCTTCCCTCTTTTGAAATGAATTGTAGGCCTGACAGTTTAAATATAGAATTTTGGCAGCTGGATGAAATCTTAAAAATAATTAAGGCTAACCTCTTCTTTTATAAACACTTCATCATAATGAAATTGAAGTCTGAAGTCATTGGATCCCAGGCTTCCAAACGCCAGGCTTGTCCCTGTCTGTTGCTCCTTCCTGTGTTGCTGAACTGATGGGTGACTTCAGCCGGCCCCTTCGTGGACCAGATCCCTGGGGCTTGCTGCCAGCGAGTGTGGTTTTTCTGTGAAGTATGTTCAACTCCAGTGGGATGCTAGGTGCTTTCTGGCACTTAAGTAGTTTGCCTGTGGTTATCAGAAACGGAATGTCTCTATTTACCTCCAGTTTAAGCAGAACTGCATATACTTTCCTTATACAGCTTCCCTCACTTGCTTGTCTCACCATTTCTTTGGGTGGATGGATGATTCATGACTGTTACACCTTCTCAGTTTATCTTCTGGGTAAAGAATAAAGAATAGCATCATGGTCTCTCCTTATTCGGAATTTCCCACATACTTTGAGTGCAACCTTTTTGAAAGTTATGTTGTCAATGTACATACATTTTTGAAATGTGCTTACCAGGTATTATAACCAAGGAGACAGCTGGGTGTGTGTTGTTGAGGAATGAGCTCCAAGATAAATTGCCAAGTGGAAAAACACATTCAGAGCAGAATGTTTAGGGTGCTGCCATTTGTGGCTAAACACAGGGCTGTGTGCTTACATGTGTGTTGCCTATGTGTACAATAGCTCTGGAAGGATACTCAAGAAGTTACATGAGGTGCCGCTGGGGAGAGTAACTGGGAACAATGGTGGGGAATATGTTAATTTATTATTATTATTACTACTGTACTTTTTAGATTTTCTACAATGTACATATACTCTTTATTGCAAAATAAATTAATAAAATTACAACTTAATGGGGCACCTGACTGGCTTAGTTGGTTGAGCATCCAACTCTTGATTTCAGCTCGGGTAATGATCCCAGGGTCATGGGATTGAGCCCTGTGTCAGGCTCCATATTCAGCATGGAGCCTACCTGAGATTCTTCCTCCCTCTCTCTCTCTCTCTCTCTCTCTCTCCCCTCCCTCCCTCTCCCCCCCTTTACCCCTCTTCCCTGCTCATACTTTCTCTCTAAAATAACATTTTTTAAAAGTTAAAAAAAATACAGTTAAAAAAATAAAAATAAATAAATAAAATTACAAGTTAGCAAATTAAATAAATAATGAATACCTTTTGAATCTGCCATTCCACTCTTAAGAAAATAATTAAACAAGTGTACAAGAAGATATTCAGCACAGCTTTGTTTAGAGGAGTGAAAATTTGGAAATAACCCCTAGGGTTGGTTAATCCATTGTGGTACGTTCATATCCATACTCTTTATTTTTTACATTTTTAATTTTTTAATTTTTTATTATTATTTACTTTAATTTTAATTTTATGTTTTTATTGGAGAGTGAGAGAGGGCAAGCGCTAGCAAGGGAGAGGGGCAGAGGGAGAGAAAGAATCTTAAGCAAGCTCCACGCTCAGCATGGAGTCCAATGCGGGGCTTGATCCCATGACCCTGGTATCATGATCTGAGCTGAAATCAAGAGTGGAATGCTGACTCAGACACTCAGACTCAGACCACTCAGGCACCCCATATCCATACTCTTTAAAAACTGTGGGGGCACCTGGGTGGCTCAGTCAGTTAAGTGTCTGACTTTGGCTCAGGTGGTGGTCTCACGGCTCATTAATTCGAGCCCTGGGTCAGGCTCTGTGCAGACAGCTCAGAGCCTGGAACTTGCTTCAGATTCTGTCTCCATCTCTCTCTGCCCCTCCCCTGCTTGCTCTCTGTCTCTCTCTCTTTCTGTCTCAAATATAAGTAAAACATTAAAAATTTTTTCAAAATAACCTGTTGATTTTGGGGGCACCTGGGTGGCTCAGTTGGTTAAGTGTCTGACTTTGGCTCAAGTACTGATCTCACGGTTCATGAGTTCGAGCCCTGCATGCACTGTCAGCACGTGCTTTGGATCCTCTGTCTCCCTCTCTCTCTGCCCCTCCCCTGTGTGCACACTCTCTCTCAAAAATAAACATTTTTTAAAAAACCTTGATTTTTTTTACCTTTTATGTAACTAAAAGATATTATTTATAAGGGTTTTAGAAAGCTGAGAATGATTACTACAAATTATCTTCAAGATTCTTTAAGGGTGAAAATTACAGATACAAGTAATATATTTAGATATTATTTTTACAAGTACATAATGATTTGGTTATTTTTTTTTCTAAGTGCACACATATAATCTTAGATAATGCTGATGTTCTGAGCCAGTATCAACTGAACTCTATCCAAAAGAACCATATCCATATAACAAACCCAGATTTTATATGGGAATCTATCAAAGAAAGGAGACTCTTGGACGTAACGAATTATGATCCTCATAAGTCACCAGACATCACACCACCTCCTTGTCAAAAGGCAAGCAGTTCTGGTAAGTATTTTATATCAAGTACTTAATATATTATAGGTGCTATAATAAACATTTTGGTTTGTCCAAGATAGTATAGTCAAAGGATTGTCCAAAAATATTACAAAAATAGGGGTGCGCGGGTGGCTCAGTCAGTTAAGCATCGGACTCTTGATTTGGGTTCATGTCATGATCTTACAGTTCATGAGATTGAGGCCCGTGTTGGGCTCTGTGCTGACAGAGCAGAGCCTGCTTTGGATTCCCCCTCACTGTCTCTCTCTGCCCTTCCCCTGCACGCATACACATGTGTGCACTCTCTCTCTCAAAATAAATAAGCTTAAAAAAAAAAGAAATATGACAAAAATAATTAAACTTCTTATCTCAGAATATAGGCAAATAGTGAAGGACAAAAGACTACTTTAGCAATAGGAATAAATTTCTTAATATCCAATCTAATGTGATCAGATTCAAAAAGACTACAAAAACACTGATAATCTCAGAAAACTTGATGTGTAATTTTATCTGGGAAGGGGAAGAAACTTTGTGTTTAAAAAATTATGACTGGAAATTTTATGATTAGCATTTTGCTAAATAAGTTCTTTCCAAAAGATGATCTCTCCAAAGGAAACATATCTCCTTTATAGACCAGATTTTATTTTGGAATCTGGCCAAGAAGCAAGACTTTGGACATAGAGAAATGCAGTCTTCATGAGACACATCAAAAGTCAAGCAGTTCTGATAAATAATAATTTATAGTAAGCACATGATATATGTTAGATACCATATTGTGTATATAAATTGTATTATTTATGAGAATTTTAGAAATCTAAATGTTTGGTATGGTGCAGCCTCTTTAGACAAATGATTGTCCAGAAATGCTGTCATCAGACTTTCTTGCTCTCAAGATAATGGTAGCTAAAACAAAATAGGCAGAATGGTAAACTCCTCCAGGGGTGCCTGGGTGGTTCAGTTGGTTAAGCATCTGACTTCAGCTCAGGTCATGATCTCATGGTTTGTGAGTTCGAGCCCCCCATCAGGCTCTGTGCTGACAGCTCAGAGCCTGGATCCGGCTTCAGATTGTGTCTCCCTCTCTCTCTGTCTCCCTGCTTGCACTCTGTCTCTCTCTCTTTCTCAAAAATAAATTGACATAAAAAAAAAAAAAAAAGAATAGTAAACTCCTTTTACATTGAAAATGTTTTTCAACATCCAGAATAATACCCTCGGATTTGGAATTACTATAACTACATTGACGCCTTTTGATATCTTGATAGCATATATATATATATATATATATATAGTTTTAGAGATAGCATGCAAGCAGGGAAAAGGGGCAGAGAGAAAGAGAGAGAGAGAGAGAGAGAGAGAGAGAGGGAGAGAGAATCTCAAGCAGCTCCACACCCCAGCATGGAGCCCAACATGTTGCTCGATCTCACCACCCTGGGATCATGAGCCAAGCCAAAATCAAGAGTCGGATGCTTAATCGACTGAGCCACCAGGCACCCCTTGGTAGCATAATTAAAACTGGTAAGAAATCCTTTTATAAAAGAAGTTATTCCGTATGTATCATAATGCCATAGACAGTGTTATGATTCTTTTATAAGAAAAACATGAAGCAAAAATTGCTTGGCTTCACATAGGAACCCTCGAATTTCCCTCCTTTAAAACATCCCAGTTCCTTCATTTGTGACATGATGGCACTGGGGAACCACTCTGATCCTGCAGCATATTAGAAATGCATTTCATGTTGGGGCACCTGGGTGGCTCAGTCGGTTAAGCGCCAGACTTGGGTTCAGGTCATGATTTCGCTGCTCATGAGTTGGAGCCCCGCATTGGGCTCTGTGCTGACAGCTGAGAGCCGGGAGCTTAGAGCTTGCTTCAGATTCTGTCTCCATCTCTCTGCCTCTCCCCTACTCGTGCTCTCTCTCTCTCTCTCTCTATCTCAAATATAAAATAAAACACAAAAAAATTTAAAAAAGAAAAAAAGAAATGCATTTCATGGGGCGCCTGTGTGGCTTAGTTGGTTAAGTGTCTGACTCTTGAATTCGGCTCAGGTCATGATCCCAAGATTGTGGGATTGAACCCTTGGACTCTGCTGGGCATGGAGCCTGCTTGAGATTCTCTCCCTCTCTCTCTCTCTCTCTCTCTCTCTCTCTGCCTACCCCTCCCCCACTTGCATGTACATGCTCTCTCTCTCAAAAAGAAGAAAGAAATGCATTTCATAACTATCCTCACCATAATCTTCAGAAGAGAAAAATGCTATTTGAAATTGTATATCTATCAATGAGTTTCACATAATACAGATTTTATTACAATTGTCCTCACATGCCTATTAAAAGAGAATTATAATGTATTCTCACCATCTTTTGTCTTTAATCTTTTTGTCCCACCTGCTCTGTCCTTAGATCACCAATTTCTATAGCTAATTTGAGGACATCTTTAAAAAAGATAATAGCATGGTAAATATTACCTATACTCAAGAATCTTAACAATTCCAGGGTTTATCGTTGATAATTTTAATAAATCTTTGAGTAGCAAACAAGTGTTTTGTTTGTTTTCTCTTAGAAATGACAACAGATGATCTGTCCCAGGACAACTCCACTGAGAAGGAAAACGTTGTGGAACTCACAGAGTAATCTACTTCTGATCATTAAGACTCTCCAGTTTTGCAAAGTATTTTGTAAACGTCAAACACAGTTTTAAAATACTATTAGTACCTCACGTTTCTTGTAGTATTTTTGTTTATCTTGCTTATCTAATTCTAGGCTTTTATTTATTTAAGACTTTTTACTTCAACTAGTAGAGTGATAATTATTTCCATCTTAGTATTATACAAGATTGGACATGATAGTTGGATTGATTTGAAAAAAGAAAAGGTTTGGGCAGTCTCCTCACCCTGCTACCTTACAGAGAAGCCTTTAGAGTAGAGACAGTCCCTTACTCCCTACCTAATATGTCAAAAACTGGAAATGACAGCCTTCTGCAAATGGACCGTGTGCAGCTTCTTCCAGCATACCCCAAACTGTAATGTCAGTTAAGGGTCACATTTAGCCTCATTTTATTTGTTAATCGTAGTGTTAAAAAAGAGAGCAAATACCAAAGATAAAAGTACAGATTATGAGAAGTCTGACACTTTTATTTCAAAGGGTTGTTGACTGTAGTCCAGACAATCTCTGGTGTGAGCCTAAGTGATTGGTTCCTAAGGGTCAGAACCCAAGAGGATGCAGGATTGGTTCTCTCTCCAGTGTGCTGGCCTGCTTCTCTTATTTCCTGCCTCTGCTTCAGGACGCCCACCTTCTGATGCAGACACTCAGTATTTGGCATGAGAACTCTAAAGTTACACACAGGAGGAATCCAGCTCATTCCATAAGACTTTCTAACCGTTTTCAGAATATCTAAGGAGGCATTAGGGACTTAAAATGTATTTTGTATGGGATTAGGAGACATCCAAGAAAAAATTTATGAAAAGGCTCTTTAGTTTAAAAGTCCATTGTAATGTTTCATTTTTCTTATACAAATTTCAGGTCTTATACAGAGAATGCTGAAATTCCTCATTTTCCACAAGATTTCGAAGTTGCAAAATATAACACCTTGGAAAAAGTAAGAGCCTGATTTGTAGTTGAAAAAAAAAACCCCGAATGTCTTCTGATTACTTTTCCTGTTTGATAATTTTCTCATTGTTTTGGAAAATTGTGCATATCCTGAATAAATATTTAATAGATGAGTTGATTTTTAATAGTCAAAAAATTTTATATTTAAAATGTAACATTTAACTTCTTAGTGTTTTTATTATAAAAGTAATACCTGCTCACAATAAAATATAAACAGTACAAAATATTAATGGGACTTTAAAAGTAAAGGACTTCTTCCGTGTTTATTAATGGCTTCTTGTATTTTAAGAGTAGATTTGACACTATTTACATTATGTTGAATTTCCATTACCACTCATTAAAAAGAAAAGGAGATAATTCTTTCTCCAGTGTCGTGTAAATGAAAACCCTCGCATTCAAAATGATGCCCCATTTGTATTTTTTAGATATTTTAATGAAATGTAACTTGAAAACAACATTCCTTCTGTGATAGAGAAAATATAAAAAGTGGTATAGTTTAAACACATACAGATATATCTGTAGTAAAAATACAGGCAGGAGATATACCAAAATATTAATAGTAATTATATCTGTAGTGTGCTTTCTGGTAATTTTTATTTTTTCTTCATACTTTGTGCATTTTCCGAATTGTGTCTCCCGTGAACTTGTGTTGGCTTTATAATCTACATTTTTAAATGGTGCGTGCGGCTTGTTATTTAACGGACACACAACCTATTTTCCAGGTTGGGGTGGAGGGTGGTAAGGCAGTGGCGGTGGTGGAGCTGCAGTGCTCCCGGGAGGAGCCCGGGGACGCCGCCTTCCTGATATCTGCACACTTCCTCTCGGCCACCGGCGTCAAGGTATCGATCTTTATGTTGATTCGTATGTATTTATCCACCCTCGTTCGTAACTAGTTTCCTTAACACTGGTCAAGGTACCGGCCAATCTGTTACCCTTTTTCTTTTCACCTGGTGAATGGTTTTGAAAAGTTGAGCCGTGTTCTCCCTTGCAATGTAGCCGGTGAAGGAAAGGGGGTGAGAGCCGCGCCTTGACTAGAGCCGCACGGGGTTCTTCAATGTCAGTAGGGGAATATTCAGCGGGTGCAGGGCACGTGGGCTTCCTGCCCCTGTGTTGAAGCACTTAGGGGAACTTGCCTAATGCACACACTGCTAAAAACCACCCATTCACACACTTGGTTAAGTACCTGCTGAGTACCAAGTGATCTACCAGAAGCCAAAGATAAAAATTACTTAGGCGCGCGTGGGTGGCTCCGTCGGCGAGGAGTCTGACTTCAGCTCAGGTCATGATCTGGCAGTACACGAGTTCAAGCCCCGCCTCAGGCTCTGTGCTGACAGCTCCAACCCTGCAGCCTGCTTCGTTCTGTGTCTCCCTCTCTCTCTGCCCCCTCCCCCTTTTGCATTCTCTCTCTCTCTCTCTTAAAAATAAATAAACATTAAATTTTCTTTTTTTAATTACTTCAAACCCTGCCCCTCAGAGGTAGATCACCACCAGGGAAGATTCATGATTGTAACCCCCTGGGACAGAACTGATACTGAAATGTAAAGTATTGTAGGCTCACAAACAACCAGGAAGCCTTTGCAGAGCCCGAGACCTTTGCATTAGGTCACTGTCAAGTCAAGGGCATGGTTCCCATTTGAAACTATTATGACACAAAAATAAATTCAGAACTAATACCTAAAGTTCAAAGCAAATGCTGCCACACCACCAGGATGTCTTCCGTTTAGACAGACTTACAGGCAGGAAGCACAGCACCCACAGGGCACACAGACCCTCTTCAGGGGGAGTGGTCCTCGCAGCATGTTACTCGGGCTCTGGATGCTTCTGGCTTTGCCCCCGCTGGAGGTGCCAGCTGTGGTGCCAGGAGGGAGGCTCACATCAGGAGGAGGCAGGATCTACCTGACGTAGAAAGTCACCCACAGTAGCCCGTACCTGTTGTAACATGGGCCTAGGTTGGAGATGTCTTGAAGGGAGATGCCCATTGCTCGCATCACTGCCCTCAGGGAAGCCCAAGGCTCAGGTTTCCCACCCACCATTTAAGTTTCATTCATTGAACTCCTGGTCCTGATGCAATTTATTAATGAGAGGTCACTAATACCTAAGCAATTTTGCCTAATGTTACAGCATCCCACCCTTATCAGCTTTCCACAGGAACAAATATAAAAAGTTAATCCAGGGGCACCTGGGTGGCTTGGTCGGTTAAGCGTCCGACTTCGGCTCGGGTCATGATCTCACGGTCCGTGAGTTCGAGCCCCGCGTCAGGCTCTGTGCTGACAGCTCAGAGCCTGGAGCCTGTTTTAGATTCTGTGTCTCCCTCTCTCTCTGCCCCTCCCCTGTTCATGCTCTGCCTCTCTCTGTCTCAAAAATAAATAAATGTTAAAACAAATAAAAAAAAAAAAAAAAAGTTAATCCAAGTCGAATGTGTCCAAGGAGGAGAAGGGGTTTTGTTAACCTTTTACCCAAAAACATGTGCTCTGTTTTGTGGAGGATTTAGTTGTGTGGGTAAAAAGTAAGGAAACATCAAGTTGAAAACCATGATAGAGTGTGTTGTCACTGGTTTTCTTTACTGAAAACTATAAGGCTGCATCAGCCACTGTGTCCCCTCCTGCTTACTATCTCGAGAGCCCTTCCTGAGTGCCTTCCGCCCTTAGCAGGCGTGAGTCTGAGACCACAAGTAGAGTGCTCCTCCGGTGAGTGTGTTCACTTTGATAGAAATTATCCTCACCAACTGTGAAAGAGCTGTCCTGCAGAAGAGGCTTTTCTAGTTTGCCCCTCTCATAAAAAGCCAATTTGATGGAAACCTTCCAAAATTGTGTTAAACTCTGCCTTCTCAAATGGAGTAACTTGAACATGGTATGCTCTTTTCTCTAAGCTTCAGAGGTGTCCTGTGGCCACCAGAGCGGGAGGGCAGTTGAGCAGTGTCATGAGTAGCCTGGCTTCTTCCCGGGGCGGCACACTCCAGAGCCAGAGGCTTGGCTGACACCCAAACCGACACCCATGGGCAAGACCTCCCCCGTTCTCTGAGGTTAATGACTTTGGGATAACTGCTCACTACAGGAGCACGGATTTCCAGGAAAAGCAGAAGAATGCCACATCCATGGGCAGGTTGGAATGAGGGAGACAGTTTGCGTCTATCCACAGGATGCCTTGTTCCACTCCCTCAACATTATTTGCGTGACCTGAGAGCTTTCTGCCTTTCTCCTTGCTGTGGTAGTATCATTTCATTTTGACGGTGTGCTTGTCCCTAACAGTACCTCATTTCTGAGCTATTTTTCTTTTCCTCCCTTCCCCTGATTTATTTTTCCCATTTCCAAAAAGCTTGAAAGCCAGATTTCAAAGCTAATTAGAATAGTATGTAAATTAAGAATGTGTAGTCTCTGAACAGACGTTTGAGTGACTCTCCAGTGAATCAAATGTGCCTCTTCTGCATGTTGGGCCTGCTCAAGCTTTTCTCCCTTTCAGGTTTTAGGCTGTTTTGTGAAGGATTGAAGATTTAAGTAATTCTTTGAAAATAGTTAATAAACTTTTTCATGGCAGGGATCCAATGCCTATTTACATTGCTTTCCCCTGTGGTACATAGGAGGCATTCGGTAAAGACCCGTATGTGAATAAGTTAGTACATCCTCGCATCCTGACATTTTGCTGCACGCTATGATTCACAGACTAGAAGACACTTCTCTGTAAAGAAAACCTCTGCAGACGCAAGTGAGCACTATGAAAATTACATTGAAGAACTGAAGAAACAAGGATTTCTGCTAAGGGAATATTTTACACCCGAAGCAACCCAGTTGGCATCTGAAAAACTGCAGGCGGTAAGACTGACTCATATGTTTAGTTTTTGTGACTGACTGAGTATGTTGAATAGAAATGTTTTCTTTGTGACAAATAAAAACTTGGCAGGAGGGAAGAGTGGGAGTTAAGAACAGGAAAGGTAAACTCACAAAAATGCACGGCAGGGCAGCCGGTGGGGAGTGAGTTCCAGGATAAGCCATGAAACTTCCTGCTTGCTTCAGCAACAAACCCTCATGGCTTTCAAAAAATTTGATTATAACCTGGGCCAGGAATCAGGGGTCCTTAACCCTTAATGCTGCTTAACCTTTGATGCCACTGGCAGGCCTCAAGCTGATAAAGTGAAGGAAGAGTCAAAAGGAAACATAGAGTGGGAGTAAAAGAGAGAAGGGGAAATGAGGAGAGTGTAGGGAGGAAGTGGAAGCTCAAAGTTATCAGTCACTTGACTGCCGGTGACTCTTTGCCTGGCTGAAATTAATTATTTCTTCTCTCTTGGTTTTAAACCAGTCCACTTACGAAACTTCTTGTTGGTTTTTCAAATTTTGTTGTTGCAGTTGCTTTTGGAGGAGGTAATGAATTCAAGCACTCTGAGCAAAGAGGTGAGCGATTTGGTGGAGATGGTCTGGGCGGAAGCTCTCGGCCACCTGGAGCACACACTTCTCAAGCCTGCGAACAGGATTAGTCTCAATGACGTGAGTCACGTGCCTCCTCCAAGCAAACCTCTATCGTGACAGACCCGCTTTCTGGCTCACTAGCTTGAATGATAGCACGTGTGTTTGCGCACCGGTCTGGTTGTTCTGGATGCGTTCCTGACATGCTTTTTAGTACCTTGGAGAAGGGGAATGTGGAGAGTGCTGAGAGGAAAACAAGCTTCCGGGAAAACTAGATGTTCCTGTCTCTCAAATGTCAGACCCAAGAACTGCTCCAAGCAGGCTTTTTGGTGCCAGCTCTGTAGGAGGCCCGCTCTCCTAGGTCCCGAGGTTTGTGGCAGGCCTGAGGGACAGGGATGCTGTTGGTCCTCAGTCGGATGCTCAGACCCTATTCTGCTTCTGTCACTGCTTCACAGTCTTGGAACTTGTGACTGTTGTAGAGAAAGACAGCATGCTTCCAGAAGGTACTCTTCTTAATTTTACATGATTGAAGGAGCAAGTGAAGACAGTATTCCCAGTGGTACAATTGCGTTGTCGTAGTAAAATAGTACAGTCTTCTTCTGTGGAACTAAACTAATTTATTTCAGGGAGAAAAAGGTTTCCTGGCACAAGGCTCAAAATGCACTTGTGTAATTAGAAATACATTCTGCTGAATTTTGTTCTTACTTTGATTCTTTCTAAATTTCTAAATTTCTTTCTAAAATCTTTCTAAATTTCTTGTGTGAAAAGCACATCTCCTATGGTTGTGCTAGAATTCCTCTCTCTGTGAATATAGACATAGCTGTGGATGCAGTTATAGCTATAGATACAGATGTAGATGCAGGTATAGATATAGATACACAGATACAGATATTTAAGACTCTGGTTCTTTCCCTTAGTTAAGCTGAGCCCATTTTTGGAAACCTTCTCATGGCATCATTGTCACAGCTGAGATACATCTCCCATAAACGTGGCATTTGTTTTATGGCTGGTGTCCAGTAGAAAACTAATAGTTATGACATATCTAACAACTATTTTAGGTATTTTTATGCATGTTCCTTCACTTTCTCTTTGATTGTAAAGATTCAATTTTAATAAGAGTATATTGTTGTCCACTTAAAGGTGAGCAAGGCAGAGGGAGTTCTCCTTCTAGTAAAGGCAGCCCTGAAAAATGGAGAAACAGAAGAACAATTGCAAAATATGATGACCGAGTTCTACAGATTAATACCTCACAGAGGCACAGCAACCGAAGAAGTGAACCTGAGACTATTAGCTAAGAAAGAGGACCTCTGCCAGGTAAATCTCTGAAATACAGAATTCAATTTAAAATATGTTGGGGAAGAATCTTTTCAAATCTGATTAATAAGGTAGCACTGAATCACAAAAGGTGGCTCAAAAATAAATGCTGAGTCATTTTAGAATGCTTTGGATCCTTATGGAAGTTATCTGAACCATGTTCCCAAACATGAATGTGTTGGAATACTAGTACAAAGGCAGATATGTTTAGAATTGCTCCACGGTAAAGTAATTTTCTACATTAGGATGATGCTGGCCGGCCAGGTCTGAGGACCCAGAGCGGCTTCCTGGCTGCTCACAGGATAGAAATCAGCGGGACTGATGGGGTGCCTGGATGGCTCAGTCAGTTAAGTGTCCAACTTCGGCTCAGGTCATGAACTCGCTGTTCATGGATTCGAGCCCTGCATCAGGTTCTGTGCTGGCAGCTCAGAGCCTGGAGCCTACTTCTGATTCTGTCTCCCTCTCTCTCTGCCCTTCCCCCACTTACTCTCCATGTCTCTCTCTCTCTCTCAAAGATAAACATTTTAAAAAATTAAAAAAGAAAGAAATTGCAAGATAGAAATCAAAGGTGGGCCAGCGGGAGGTGAAAGCAGAGGTTACTGAAGGGAGAGAGAGTGCAGGTACAGGCAGTGTCTGGGAGAGGGAATCTTATCTTTGCCTGAGGTCTGGGGTTTCTGTGGAGGGTCGTGGTCTGGTGTACATGTCCTCTCAGGCATGCAGGAACTGCTCAAAACAAAGTGGGGGCTTAGGTGATGTTCCTTGGAGCCAGGAGGGTTGTGTGAGATATGTAACTCTGGTGATCTGGAATGCGCATATACTGGCTTCTCAGGTCTTCTCACCTGGTCCTGCCTTAGGTATTATCTCTTCTACAGAAATCCTTAACTCCTGGTCCCATACAAGGAGGACATGCACTATTTGCATTCTGACCTGTGTGTAAAGTGGGGGTCCTAACAAGAATAGAAGCAGGAAAAGGAGTAAAAAGCAGATTTTTATGGAGTCCTTCAGTTTCCCTATCTCAAGGAGATGAGTTGGGATTGTGTTTGTAAAAGAAACAGAAAGCTGTAATTGCCTTGAACAATGAGGATACTTACCCCCCTGTATAACAGGAAGCCAGCTGTAGGGTGACGGCTGGTCCAGTCGCTCAAAGGTAGCATTATCATCAGGGGCCAGCTTCTTCCCATCTCTGTGCTCCCTTCTCCACCTGGCTCCCCTTACATCACCTTACAGCTACAGTGCTTCCTAGCATCCCATCCAGAGTATTTCTTTTCTTGTCTCTTAGAGGAGGCTCCCCCTACCCCCTGCAATCCAAAATAAGTGAAGAACCAACAGATGAGATGAACCAGTCCGCAGGATGAGAAAGGAGTCTTCCAAATTTAAAGTTTCATGATTTGCCTAACCAGAAGAAAGAACCTCAGTGGCTGGTTTTCGTATTGAGCAGGTGTCTGGGATGCCCATCCAAATGCTTTTTCATTTAACTTTTCTATATTTTCAGTAGGTGATGCATCTGCATTATTCAAAAGTCAAAATTATATATTTTTTAAAGTTTATTTATTTTGAGAGAGAGAGAGAGAGAGCAGAGGAGGGGCAGAGAGAGAGGGAGACAGAATCCCAAGAAGGCTCAGCGATGTCAGCCCAGAGCCCGATGCCGGGCTCGTGACCTGAGCCAAAATCAAGAGTCAGATGCTTAACCTACTGAGACCCCCAGGTGCCCGGTCAAAATTATATTTACAAGGAATACTCAGAGTAGTCTCTGTTCTACCCTGTCCCCTCCACCCATTGCAACTCCCCAACTCGATAGATAACCATTTTTACTAATTCGTTTGTCTTTGCAGTTTCTTTATGCACAAAACTGTAAATATTCACATGTATACTTATTCCTCTTCTCCTTTTTTTACATAAAAAGTCATATGCCATCTTTGCTGCTCTGCACCCGCTTTCCCCACTTAACATATCCTGTACATAGAGAGCATCTTCACTCACCACATTGTGGATTGTTTCCGGACTTTGCTACTACAAACAGTGCCACAGTGAATACGCTTTTGTATTTGTCATTTCGTACCTTCAGAGGAGTGTCCCTGAGACATGTCCCAGGAATAGAAGTGCTAGCTTACAGGGTGAATGCATCTGTAATTGTGATAGATTTTGTCCGATTCCCTCATAAAGGTTCTACTGTTTGCCCACCCATTATCAGTGAATGAGAGTTTCTATTTCCTGTAGTTTTACCACAAGTGTATTTGTCAAACTTTTATAGATTTTACCAATTTTGTGGATGAGAAATGACCTCTCGGTTCCAGGATTTGTATTTAGGGGACGTTTGTGTGTCTTTTTCTGTGAACTGCCAATTCATGACCTTTGCCTCTTTTTCTTTTGGATCTTGATATTTTTCCATGATTTTTAGGACATCTTAAGAAGTTAGGGAGCTTAGTCTGGGATGAGTTACAAATATTTGCTACAGTTTATTTGTTTCGTTTTGCTTTGTTCTTTACTTTGCTTATGGTGAATTGGGGTGATGGTTGACGTGTTCTATTTCACCACACAGAAATTTTTGACTTTTATATAGAAAAATTCATCAGTCTCTTCTTTTCTGGCTGGTGTATTTGAATTGAAATTAGCCCCTCGCCACGCCAAGGTCATAAGGATGCATGGCAAGTAGAGTGAATAGGGCTCCCCTGTCAATGTCTCCTTAGCCTCAAAGATGGTGAAAGCAATACATTCCTGTATAAACGTAATTCAGATTATCCAGGAGCTGTGTTCCCTCCTCCAAGCTCCATGACCTATGAGTATACTAAGTATACCAGGGTTCCCTTTCAGGGAAGACACCTGTTTCTTCATCATTTTTGTGTCTTTCAAACCTAATACCAGCCTGGCATAGAGAACATGTTTAATGAATTTTTTGGTAACAGAATTGGACTTGAGTCCTGATGAGCTGAGTTCCTATTTAGTCACTATCCCCTCTCTGCTGTGGAGTCATGAGCAATTAATTCAGCTTCTCAGAGCCTCATTGTCCCCATCTATCCAGTGAGGATAATAAGATCTAATAAGACCAGTGTAACAGTGTGGATTAAAGGAACAGTGTACCTGAAAACACTTTATCAACAATGATGTGCTGTCCTAAAGTACACTATTATTATTATTGTATATTATGCTATCACTGAGGGCACAATACATACTAAAGGTATTACCTTTAATGTTCCACTTACATATTGATCAAAATATTGATCAAAAGCTTTGGGGAGGGGCACCTGGCTGGCTCAGTTGGTGGAACATGTGACTCTTGATCTCTCTGGGTTTTGAGTTCAAGCCCCACATTGGGTGCAGACATTACTTAAAAGTAAAACCTTTGGAAGAAAAAAAGCTTTGGGGAAATAAAACCTTATTTTTCCAGTCTTTTTGAGAAAGTGTAATGTGCTATAAATATTTTGATATGTAGTGATTCTAACGTCTTACATCATTTCCATCTACAGCTAATAAGAGACATGGTTAATGTCTGTGAAACTAATCTGTCCAGACCCAACCCGCCTTCTCTTGCCAAATACCGAGCTTTGAGATGCAAAATTGAGCATGTTGAACAGAACACTGAAGAATTTTTCAGAGTTAGAAAAGAGGTTTTACAGAATAATCACAGGTATGCATAAAGGAAATGTCTTAGGATCTGTTATTATGTAATACTATTTCAGATTCTGTTGAAAAGCTACTGTCCAGGGGTGCCTAGGTGGCTCAGACGCTTGATTTTTTCAACGTTTTTTATTTATTTTTGGGACAGAGAGAGACAGAGCATGAACGGGGGAGGGGCAGAGAGAGAGAGGGAGACACAGAATCGGAAACAGGCTCCAGGCTCCGAGCCATCAGCCCAGAGCCTGACGCGGGGCTCGAACTCACGGAGCGCGAGATCGTGACCTGGCTGAAGTCGGACGCCTAACCGACTGCGCCCCCCAGGCGCCCCCCAGACGCTTGATTTTTGCTTAGGTCATGATCTCATGGCTCCTGAGTTCAAGCCCCCTGCAGTTGGGCTCCACACTGAGAGGGCGGAGCCTGCTTAAGATTCTCTCTTTCTCCCTCTCCCCACCCCCCACATGCATGTGGGCATGCTCCCTCCCCCCCCCCCAAAAAAAAAAAAAAAAAAAAAAGCTACTCTCCACAATTACCGGTATGATTTAATCCTCTATAACAAGGTAACTATATTGTGATGACAAATTTCTTTCTTCAGTGTTTATAATATAACTTGGGACAGTATTCTATGCTTGAAAACTCTCCCCATTCACTCTGAGTTCAAGCTTACCTAATCTTGCTGAGAATTAAATTTAAAAATTTTAAATCACAAGGCTTTTTTGTGTTTTGAAGGGTGTTATATAGGAAAACCCATTTAAATTAAGATTTTAAAATGCAGCTGTGTGCATGGTAGCTTCTAAGACGCCCACTCAATGGCATGAAAACACTCAGTTGAAAATCTGGAAAACATGGCCAGAGATATGGCACCCCTAACCGTCAGTCACATCCGTTATCTGTTTCCTCACTGATGGTGAGACTCCCTGTTTCTTGTGCTCACGTGTGTTCTACAAGCCAGGACAGCAGCAGGAGCAACAGGAGGCTGGATCAGCCTCTCAGACCAGCCTTCACTGGGTGTTAGTTTCCTCTGAGATCCTGGACCCAGTTTCAAGGTTCAGAAACTAATTTGATGGATTATTCTTAAGGGTGGGACTGACTTCCATTGGATTGGTCACTCAGCCCACTAATGTAACTTCCCAGCACTCCTCTGCCTGAAGTCTTTCTTCTGGGTGTTTCTGGCATCTCAGCTCTCATTAGGTACAATGGGCCAGGTTAACCTTAATCAGCCTCACACACTGCTTGGAGCCAAACCACGGGGGCCATTTGTTACATTTTTAGGAATTTTGTGAGCTGAATACCATTAGTAACTTGACATCGGCTGTGGTGGGAGGATTTATACCATAGAAACCAGCAAATGCCACAAATCGGGGTCCTGTGTGGGTTTTGCTATTGCTTTGAGAACTGGTTTTCCGGCAGCTAGCTAGAAGCACCCCCCTTATGGACTAATTCAGACCTGTCTAAAACGGTGTTCTGCCTTCCTTGATCAGTTGCCCTCAAATGCCATTACTAGCGTTACTTCACACCCACCAAGATGGCTGTATTTTTTTTTTTTTTTTGAGAAAATGAAAATATGGGTAATTATAGTGTTCGTGAGGATGCGGGGAAATTGGAACTCCCATAAAATGGTGCAGCCGCTGTTTGGCGGTTCCTCAACAAATTCAGCACAGAATTACTATCTGCCCCAGCGATTCCAGTCCTCGTTAGATACCCCAAAGAAGTGGAAACAAGTACTCAAGCAGATACGGATACATGAATGTTCATAGCAGTGCTATTCACGATAGCCCAACGGTGGAAACAACCCAAATGTCCATCAGTGGTTGAATGGATTAGCAAAACGTGGTATGTACACATAATGGAATGTTAATCACCAAAAATGAGTGAGGTACTAATACATGTTACAAGATGGGTGAGTCTCAAAAGCATTATGCTAAGTGAAAGAAGCCAGACATGAAAGACCACATATTGTATGATTTCATGTATATGCAATATCTGGAAGAGACAAATCGAATCCATGGAGACAGAAAGCAGATTGCCAGGCTCCAGGAGAGGGAAGAATGGGGACCGACTGCTAAATGGGTATGGGCTGTTCTTCTGGAGTGCTGAAATGTTTAAGTAGAAGCGGTGGCTGCACATTTTAATATGCTAATTATTACGGAAGGGTGTACTTCAAAAGGGTTAGTTTTGTGTTATGTGACTTTTACATCAGTTAAAAAAATCCTTTCCTTTAGATCTTTTCCAGATTTTGCTCTTATATATAATCAAATTACTTTTCCTTCTTTTGATTTGACTTTTGACCCACCCCTAGATATCTGCTAGGATCTAATACTAAATTAGAAACTACTAACAATGAAAGCAGAATCAGGAGGGGAGTAACTGACTTTCTCCAGGGAGTCAAAGAGAAGGAAGAGCCATGTCTTCAAGCCCTGGGGAGGGGGGTGCAGTTCAGTCATCTAATGTAACTCAAGCCCTTAGAGATCTCACCTCGCACCCTAGTAATGTCATACAACAAAAGTGGACCTCTCTGTGTGGAGAGATTCTGCTGCTGTTAAGAAGCACAAGCAGAAGAAGCAGAAGAAGAAGGAAAAGAAGAAGCAGAAGCAGGAGAAGGAGAAGAAGATTTTCTCCATTTCATTTCACTAATGATGATTTTTTCATATTCATTTTTTCTAGCTATAAAATTCATGTTCTTTGCTGAAAGTTTAGACAATGTGTGAAAACATGAAGAAAATTAAAGATCACCCAAAATCTCACCACCCAGAGATAACCCAGAGATAACATGACCACTGTTAACATTTTGGTGTAGAATAAATATATCCCAAATTGAATTATTGATTCTTCTCCTCACCTAGTGGTGTGTTGGTAAGCCAGCTCTCTGAAATAAAAGTCCTGACTTGTAACAACTGCTGATTTCTGTGGTATAAAAATGCTCCCACCATAGCTAATCTCAGGCTACCAATGTGACACCAAGAAACATGGAGTTGGGAAGACATACTGGATAGACTCTCCTACGCCCTCCACCCCACAACTCCGTCTCTCCGTAGTGCCCCAGTCTTTCCCCATGCCTCCCCATCTAGTCACCCACCCAGAGCCATTGTCCACTGTCCCTCATCCCCACATCTCCATTCCTGTCACTTCTGCCTCCAAAATGTCTGTAATGCATTGGCTTCTTTCGTTCACACTGCTGCCACCTTCAGTCCAGACACCGTTGTCTCATCTCCTTCCTGACGTTCTTCCCGCTCCTGCCACATCCAATTAAGTTTCCCATAACAACCAGTTAAGTCTTAGAATACACACTGTATTATGCCATGTTGCAGTAAATGTCACCTTCAAGGATAGGCCTTTCTTGACCATCCCGTCTCTGAACCTGGTAGAGTAGAACTTAAAATCAGTTATTTGTTAACTTTTCATTTTTGTCTCGCCATTAGGATGTAAGCCCCATGAAGCCAGAGACCGTGCTATCTCACTTCTAGTGCCTGGCAGAACACTCAGCACAGAGTGTATTTGTGAATGATTGAGTGCAATGAATTCAAGCTATTTATTCTATATGTTATATATTTGAAAAACTTTGGGATCATACCATCCATAAAGTTTTGTAACCTATTTTTAAAATTCATTTTACAACAAGTCTTACTTCATATACTTATTTATTTTTTAAGAGTGTGATTTTTTTTTAATGGCTACATAGTATTTGCAAGAAATGTTATGTTGTGACTCGCAGAATCCATTCCATAATAATGGACGTTTGGGCTGTTTTGGGTTTTCTCCTGCTAATAATGATTTTTTATTTTACTTTTGATTGTACAGTCTCAAGATTTTTCTTCTGCTTTTTACAGTACAGGTCCAGTAGACATCTTGCAGATATTTAGAGTTGGCAGAGTGAATGAAGCCACAGAGTTTTTGAGCCAGCTTGGCAATGTGAAGCCCTTACTGCATGGATCTCCCGTACAAAGCTTTGTAGGGATCCTATCCCGGTAAGAGGACACCATCTTTATTTTCCAAATGTTTCAGCCTCACGAACGAAGTGTTTTACCCTTTTTCCTACTTTCTTTATACCCTACCTGGGTCTCTTCAGTTAAAACCAGCTTACTGCATTCCAGAGAAAACTGAGCCCTTTAAATTATAATTAAATATAATTTAAATTATTTATTATTATATGTATTTTAAAGTGTAGTACATGGGTATGAATTGCTTCTTGAAGACAGTATCATATGAAGAAAGGAGATTCTCTATTTCATGGCTCTTCTGTGTGTCTAATTTGGGAATGTCCAATACTTAAAGAGAAGGGTCTACAAATTAGAGTACCTAGATGCTATGAGTTATCTATTCAAAACGTAACTCTAATTTCTGTTTGCTTTGAATAATCACTTAATATTAAAGCCAAACTGCAGTCACAGAGAGCAGGGGAGAATATGATTACATCTGGGTCCTTAACTAAATACCTAAGAGGAAATATAAAAGGAAATATACAGGATACATCTAGAAAAAACGTTCAACTGCTGTTGAAGGACCCAAAAGACACTTACATTAATCGGAAGGATGCCAAGTTTCCTTAAATTAACCTATAAATTTAGAGCTATCACAATAAAAGTGCTAACAAGATGTTTTTTTAAGAAATAAAAAGCTGATTATACTACACATATTTTTCTTTTAATTTTTTTTTTTAACGTTTATTTATTTTTGAGACAGAGAGAGACAGAGCATGAATGGGGGAGGGTCACAGAGAGAGGGAGACACAGAATCTGAAACAGGCTCCAGGCTCTGAGCGGTTAGCACAGAGCCCGACGCGGGGCTCGAACCCACGGACCGTGAGATCATGACCTGAGCCGAAGTCGGACGCTTAACCGACCGAACCACCCAGGCGCCCCAACACGTATTTTTTTTAAATTTGACTTTGCCAGAGTAATTTTGAAAAAGAAGATTAATGAGGAAGAATTAACCAGACACTAAAAACATGTTATAAAACTGTGTTAATTAAAACAGTGAGGTGTGCCCAAAAAGATGATTCTACAGAATAAAGAATCCAAAAGTAAATGCAAAAACATAGAGGGTTTAGTACATGATAAAAGTAGCTTTTATTTCTGTGGAAGAAAGATAATTTCTTCAATACTATGTATTGGGACAGATTAGTACCTGGAAAAATACAAAGTTGGATCCTTACCTCATTCCTCACACGTAGATAAACCCCACATGGAACAAAGATTGAAAAATGAAAAATGAAAATATAAAGGTACTAATTGAAAAATAGGACAGTTTTTTTAATACTCTTTAAGTAGGACTAAAACCCAAAAACCACTTTACAAAGGTAATTACATTTCATAACACAAAATTCAAACTGGAGATGTTCATGTAATAAACGCAGAAGTCTCCCTTTACCCACCTTCTCAGAGACAACAGGGTTTAACTTTGATTGCAGAGAGTTCTTAGCAATGCTAGAAGGCCTGTAGGATATGTGTAAGTTCTTGAGCCAGGGAGAAACGCAGTCAGCATTGGGCCTAAACATGGTTCTGTTGAGTGCTCCACATTGGCAGGTTGGAGTCAGAACCCTGACCCAAGGCAGGAAGAATGCCCAGCACCTCCAGGCTGGTCAAGACAGGGATGAGAAACTGACCATAGATTGGGTCATGTGAATAGCACCTAGAAATCCTTCTGTGAGATTCCTTTGAAATACATTTTTCTTTTCATTTCATGCTCTTTATTTATTTATTGTCTTTTTAATTGGTGTCTTTTTTCCAGCTTTATTAAGGTGTGATTGACAAATGATAATTGTATATATTTAGGTTGTACAAGGGGATATTTTTAAATGCATAACATGATGATTTCATGTACATGTACATTGTGAAATGATTATCACAATCAAGTTAACACATCCATCACTTCATATAGTTATCTTTTTTTCTTGTGGTGAGAACATAAGGTCTACTCTTAGCAAAGATAATTTATTTTTATTCTTTATCTTAGAACTGAAAGTTTATACTTTTAAGCCACAACTCCCCATTTTCCCCAGCCCCCACCTCCTAGAAACCACCATTCTGCACTCTGGTTCTGAGTTCGACTTTTCTAGATTCCACATATACGTGAGGTTATGCAGTATTTATCTTTCTGTGTCTGGCTTATTTCACTTAGCATAATGTCCTCCTTGAATAGCACCTGTCTTTGCTAGAATTATGACCCTATAATTAAAAATACCCTTTCTTTTAGTAAATCATTTTAATGTCCTTTTCTTTTTAGTGGGTTGCTTTTACCCAAAGTAGTTGAAGATCGTGGCACAAAGAGAACAGACACTGGAAATCTTGGGAGTGGGATATATTTCAGCGATTCACTCAGGTTAGTATATTACATATACTATACATGATGTCTTAACCATGTTACTCACACCCATCACCAAGGATTTATACCCAAGTAGTTGCTATGTGGTTTCCTCCATCTTTCCTTTGTAAGGGATTTCTCATCCAAGAAACATATCGGTGAAAGCAACCAGTTTTCTCAGTATACCATAGAAATATGTCTTTTGTGGTGGATATTTGGGAAAATTTTATTTTAAATCACCTTGATTTTACTATCCTGAGAGTCTTTACATATATTTACCTGCTTAATCCTTACAACAACCCTCTTAGGTCAGTTCTATTATTATCCCATATCACAGATGAGAACACTGAGGGACAGTGAGGGTATCTTGCCCAAGATCACATAGCATTTTGTCTTTCTCCAGGACCAGTGATCTTAACTTCTATAGCACATGACCTCTCATGTGCTTATACACATTATATACACAACTTACCATTTACACAACTTAAGTTGTGTCTTATCTATTGTAAATGAACTCTGTGTGTATAGAATAATATTTCATCTTCAATATCCTTGTTAATATTTAAATCTATCCCCACAATAGCCACAGGGTATTAAACATCTGCCCTGTGCAAGGCACCGGACTAAGTGCTTCACGTACATTGTCTATAAACCTCACAGGTGGTATTGTGACATCATTTCGTGACAAGGAAACAGATTGATGGAGGTTAAGTAACTTGCATAAAGTCACAGACCTAGTTAAATGATGGACCCTGGGTTCAGGCCAGGCCAGGATAATTAATTATCCAGGATATTTCAGGAATTCCTATGGAAATCCATAAGAAAAAAATAACTCAAAAAGCAAATGGACAAAAGACATGAGTAGGAACCTAACAGAAGAGGAAACACATGGACAATGTCATTTGAAAAGGTTACTAATCAAGAATATGCATTCATCTATCATATACCATTTAATACCTATCAGCAAAAAAAAAACAAAAAACAAAACAAAAGCAACAACTCTAGGTGTTGGTAAGTCTCTAGAACAGTCTGAACTCTCAGACACTGTCAATAAACTGATAAGCCCTCTTGAGGAAATGTTGGCATCACCTGCTGTAGTTGAAGAGCATAGTTAACGGTGTGACTTAGGAATCCTATAGATTGGACTAGGAACCAGGAAGCAGCGGTTCTCAATCCTGGCTACACATTCAAATCACCTGGAGCTTTTATTTTTATCTTTTTATGTTTTTTACTTGAAGGACTTTCTTTTAAAGTTTTCATTCAAATTCCAGCCAGTTAACACAGTGTAATGTTTGCTTCAGGTGTACAGGTTAGTGATCCAACATGTCTGTGCAACACCCAGTACTCATCACAAGTGCCCTCCTTAATCCCCATCACCTATTTCACCCATCGCCCCACCCACCTCCCCACCTGGAGGAGCTTTTAAACACCACTGGTGCTGATTTCACCCCAGATCAGTTAAATCAGGATGTGTAGGGGTGAGGTTTTTAAGCTCCCTGGATGATTCAGCCTGAGTTGAGAATCACTTCCCTAGTGAGTCTACATAGACCAGGAGACATGTACACAAATGGCCAAGAAAACTAAGATCACTGGAAATGATGCAGATGTCCGGTAAGAGTGGAATGGATCCAAAAATTTTGGTGTCGGCCTACATGGAGTCCTATATGGCAGTTGAGACACGTGTACTACAGCACACGTGCCAAATGGAGGCGTCTTAGGAAGGTAACGTGGAGCAAATAATTGCTCTATGATTCTATATGTATGCAGAGTTTGAAAACAAGCAAAACTAAGCATACTGTTGAGGAACACATATCTATGCATCAATACTGTAAAAGAAAGAAAAAATAATATACACATAAACACAAGATAGCGATTAGATTACCCTCTGGGTGGCAGGGAAGGGAATGCCACAGGGCAACGTAGAAATATTGATGATGTTCTTTTCCGTTTCTTTTCTTTTTTTTTTTAGTGTTTATTTATTGTTGAGAGACAGTGGGCACACATGCATACATTTGCAGAACAGGGGTACAGAGAGAGAGAGAGACAGTGGGTCCAAAGCTGGCTCATGCTGACAGCAGAGAGACCGATGCAGGGCTTGAACTCACTAACCGTGAGATCATGACCTGAGCCAAGGTCAGGTGCTTAACCGACTGAGGCACCCAGGCGCTCCTGTTCTTTTCTGTTTCTTAAGCTTCGCAGGAGCTATGTGGTTGTCTGTCTTATCATTGTTCTTGAAACTTAACACTTATAGTATAAATGCTCTTTCCTCTGTACAAATCTTTCAAAGTAAAATTTTTTTAATGTTAAGATTTTTTTTTTTTTTAACAAATTGGGATTCCTTTGAATTTAACCAAATTGAAGTCCTTGGTGACTTTGGACAGAGTGGTTTCAGTTGAGCCAAACTGCAACAGGCTGAAGGGTGATGGACAAGCAAGCAGATAGAGGCAGCCATTGAGAAAGGTGGGGGATGGAGAGGGAGGAAGCAGAGGTAAAGTCAAGGGTCACAGGCTCAGCAGTCACAGGGAAACAAGTTTTAGGAGAAATGGGGGAAATTGATTATTTTTTTTTAAGGGGACAGGTCTTAGGGCACCTGGAAGGCACAGTAGGTAGAGCACGCGGCTCTTGATCTCTGGGTTGAAAGTTCGAGACCCGCATTGGGTGTAGAGATTACTTAAAAATAAAGTATTGTTAATATATAAAAAATTTTTTTAAATAAAAGGGAGTAAGTCTTAGGGAGCTTGGGTGGCTCAGTCAGCTGGGTGTCTGACTCTGATTTCTGCTTGGGTCATGATCTTGCAGTCGTGGGATTGAGCCCCATGTCAGGCTCCCCACTGAGCGTGGAGCTTGCTTGAGACTCTCTCTCCCTCACCCTCTGCCCCTCCCCACTTGTGCACATGCGTGCTCTCGATCTCTCACTCTCTCTCAAAAAAAGAGGGGGGAGTCAAGTCTTAGAGGGGATAGAACAAAGGGTCATCAGGCAACACTTTTATATTTGGGTCTTGATATTTGGAAAAATAAAGATATGTCCCAAAAATGTTGCTTCCAAAGGTGTCCTAGCCTATGCTCCTTAATAACAAGAGTTGCTTTTTTTTTTTTTTTTAAGTTTATTTATTTAAGAGAGAGAGTGAGCATGGGAGGAGCAGAGAGAAAAGTTGCTTTTTTTAAAGCTGCTGAGTCCTGAAGAAAATCAAAACAAAATCTCTCATTTAGATGTCATTTGAAGTTTTGTTTCTCCATCTGGATTCAGAAGGCTTTGTGAGAATACCAGTGCTGTCTTTCCCTTTGACCAGTTCTTACTTACCTGGTATTTCATGTTCTCTCTGAGCTTCAGTGCCCAGAAGTAATCTGCTCTTTCTTAACTAATAAGGTGGGGGGTTTTCCTTATCTTTCATCACTTTGGTGTTTGCTGTACCAAAATGTGTGTGTTTTAGTAGTTAATAAAGATTTGAGGCAACAGGGGAATGCATCCATCCCTGAAAGAAAGTACTTTGAACACTACCTGCACAACAGAAAGGCAACATCTGAAACAAGTAAGTGAATAATAAAGTTCTAAACTGACCATTCAGAGATATTTTAATAGCAGTAAAATCTGGAACATCCTGCCAGCAAAGTCGTTGAGACAATATTTCACATATAGAGATGGATAATGGATACTAAAATATTATTGCCATGTAACCATAAGTCACAAACATGGACTTCCTTTCCCTCGCAGTACCGGTATTAAGTACTCCCACCCGGGAGAGACCGATGGCACCAGGCTCCTGGCTGTCTGTGACGTAGCCCTTGGAAAGTGTGCGGACTTACACAGAAAAGACTTCTCCTTGTCGGAAGCACCACCAGGTTATGACAGTGTCCATGGGGTTCGAGCAACAGCCACTGTCACCACGGACTTCGAGGTATTTATTTCAAGAAACAAGCAGAGAGCTCCTGTTTTTATTGAATATGCTTAAGTTTAAATAATTATTGCATATTTATGGCTGCCTGAATTCAATATTTTCTAAATTAGCAAACCTGAAAATCTGCTTTTCTGAAAACATTTGCCAATAAAGGATTTGTCCCCATACCTATTAATTTCTGTTGGCTCTAGGATGATGAATTTGTTGTGTATAAAACCAATCAGATTAAATTGAAATATATCATTAAATTTTGCCTACCCGGAGATGAAATAAAGGACTTTCATCCTTGTAATACTACTGAATTAGAAGAATCCAGACCTGAGTTTTCAAATTTTTCAAAGGTTGAAGGTAAGACAATTTTCTTGAATGCTGTTTTATGTGATATTTATAGAACTCAAACATTTTATTCTTAGAGGAATTTATGTTCATGTTCAGTAACTGTATCTGGGAACTCATACATAAATATTCTATTTCCTTTTTTACTTTGTAGAAGTAAAAACCAGGATACTTGAGAGAGGTTAGGTGTTCTCAAAATTACATCTTACTTTGTTAACATACCGCGTTGAACTCTCACACCTGCAGACGGCCAGGGCCACAAACCCACGGAAGCAATTTAAGATGCCAAGTGCAAGAAGTGTCAGGGGGGTTGGTGGAGTAGACAAGAGACACAGCTTTAGAACCAGGAAGCCCAGGTTCTAGTGTCGACTTGCTGATTACTAGGCTGTGCAATATGGGACAAGCTGCATAAGCTTCTGCAGCCTCAGCTTTTCCGTGTTGAGTATGAGATCAGTATCTGCCTCAGGTGAAGGCATCCCCCCAAGGTTGTAATGTGCAGCTTAGTAGAAATACATGAGAGGATGGGAGCTTCTCAGAAAATCAGAAGCCCACACTATTTATAACATTTATTATAGCGTTGTCAAAACACATTAACATTTTCAACTGTGATCCAATTATTTTTTATCAGAAATGTATGACTTCACATATAAGCAAATGACTCCTGTTTTCTGTCCTAGAGCCGTTAAATTAAATATCTGGCAAGAGAGTATATATTTACATATCTAACTATATGTGTATTCTTGTACCACCTGGTATAGAAGGGGAGCTTTTTTTTTTTCATATGCTATATTAGAACTTTGATTTAGCGGGGCGTCTGGGTGGCTCAGTCGGTTAAGCGTCTGACTTCGGCTCAGGTCGTGATCTTCTAGTCTGTGAGCTCAAGCCCCACGTCAGGCTCTGTGCTGACAGCTCAGAGCCTGGAGCCTGCTTCAGATTCTGTGTCTCCCTCTCCCTCTGCCCCTCCCCTGCTTTTATTTTATTAAAAATATTTTTTTTTAAGTTTGATTCAGTGTTCCTTGGGTTGAATGTCTAAGCAGTCTCATGTTGGTCTTACATGCTTCTGTGGCACAATAAATGGTAGTGACCAATCAAAATTGCAGGCCAAGGAATGCATTATCTAGATTCATGCATAAACTACACTTATTTAAATAGTCTTAAGACTTTTGTGTGCTTGTGTATATGTTTAAATGTATGTCTTTCAAGTAATTGCATGATTCTAAATTTTCAAGATGACTCCTCAGAATCTGTAGATTAAAAAGTTAATGTGTCTATTATAAATGCTGCCCCCATTTTTCTCATATGGGTTTACTTACTTTACAGAATTGACTACTGAAAATCATAAAATGCTACTTGTCCATTTTTCCTAAAATATACTGTATGAAGGGGGAAGGGAAAGAAATAAAGATTAAGATAACAAAGATAGTGCAGGGATGGTCTTAAAAGCTAACATTATAATTTTTAATATGTAGATTATCAGTTACAAGATGCCAAACCTTTCGGCAACATCAAGTCTGGCCTTCAGGATTTCTCTGGCAATTCAGTTCCTCTTGAGGAGGTTCACATCAAAGGAAGAATAATAGACTTTGTAGCCCAGGTATGTCTTTGTGGGTTTATGGTACTTTAAATGGATATGAGTCATAAATGACAATTTGATTATAGTTGCATGAATTAAAATATGCATTTCTTTTTCTTTCATGTTTGTTTATTTATTTTGAGACAGAGAGAGAGAGAGACTTGTACAAGTGAAGGAGGGGCAGAGAGAGAGGGAGAGATGCCCAAGCAGGCTCCACGCTGAGCCCCAACACAGGGCTCGATCTCACAACTGTGAGATCATGACCTGAGCTGAAATCAAAAGCCAGAGGCTCAATGAACTGAGCCACCCAGGCACCCTGAAATGTGCACTTCTAAAATTCGTTTATTCATTGAGTACCTACTACATACCGACTGTTCCAGGCTCTAGGCATGCAGCAAGGAACAAAAGAAAAACTCTGCCCTGATGGAGCATACATTTTATTGGGGGATAGGCAGTAAACATTGTAAATAAACAGAGTGCATCATATGTAGATGGTGGTAGGTGCTAAAGAAGAAAGTCTAGGCAGGGGGAGCTGCAGGGGGGATGGGAGCCTCAGGAAGGGTGGGAGCCACAGGGAGGGTGGGAGCCTGGGGGGGGGGGGGGGGGGGAAGGTGGGAGCTGCACAGGATGGGAGGTTTGAACTTGTAAGTAGGATGGCCAAAGAAAGCCTCACTGAGGTGACACCTGAGTACAGCCATGTAGGAAGTAGGGGACTAGGTACGTGACCCAACCCCAGCAGCCCTCCTTCCAAAGCCCCCAGTGGAGCTGAGCCCAACTAACACAACCTGCCTTCCGCTCTCACAGAGCAGCAGGGCCCTGTGCTCCTCACCCTTGCTAAAACAGCCAGCAACATCATCGCTGAGTCTGCTGCGGACTCCCATGGCGGGGAGTAGCAGGCGGACGTGGGCCCGCCAAGGCAGTATGGTGCCTGCCTGCCTGGGCTGGGCAGCAGCCTGGACCACAGGAAGAGGCTGTCACACTGCCCCCACCCCCAGCCAGCGCACCACCTCCCCCCAGCCCTCCCACCAGCAGCGGCCAGCAAGCCCTCCCCACCACTACCCCCTCCCCGAGCAAGCCTACCCACCCCCAGGAAGCCCACCTCCTCCCCTCCAGCCTTCCCACCACCTCCCCCCCAGCCCTCCCACCACCTCCCCCCAGCCAGCCCACCAGTGCCAGCCAGCAAGCCCTCCCCACCACTGCCCCCACCCCCAGCCCTCCCACCACCTTCCCCCAGCCCTCCCACCACCTCCCCCCCAGCCCTCCCACCACCTCCCCCCCAGCCCTCCCACCACCTCCTCCCAGCCCTCCCACCACCTCCCCCCAGCCCTCCCACCACCTCCTCCCAGCCCTCCCACCACCTCCTCCCAGCCCTCCCACCACCTCCTCCCAGCCCTCCCACCACCTCCCTCCCAGCCAGCCCACCACCTCCCCCCAGTTCTCCCACCACCTCCCCCCCAGCCAGCCCACCACCTCCCCCCAGCCAGCCCACCACCTCCCCCCCAGCCAGCCCACCACCTCCCCCCAGCCAGCCCACCACCTCCCCCCACAGCCAGCCCACCACCTCCCCCCTCAGCCCTCCCACCACCTCCCCCCCAGCCCGCCCACCACCTCCCCCCAGCCAGCCCACCACCTCCCCCCACAGCCAGCCCACCACCTCCCCCCTCAGCCCTCCCACCACCTCCCCCCAGCCAGCCCACCAGTGCCAGCCAGCAAGCCCTCCCCACCACTGCCCCCACCCCCAGCCCTCCCACCACCTTCCGCCAGCCCTCCCACCACCTCCCCCCAGCCAGCCCACCACCTCCCCCCAGTTCTCCCACCACCTCCCCCCCAGCCCTCCCACCACCTTCCCCCAGCCCTCCCACCACCTCCCCCCAGCCCTCCCACCACCTCCCCCCAGCCCTCCCACCACCTGCCCCCAGCCCTCCCACCACCTCCCCCCAGCCAGCCCACCACCTCCCCCCAGCCAGCCCACCACCTCCCCCCAGTTCTCCCACCACCTCCCCCCCAGCCCTCCCACCACCTCCCCCCAGCCCTCCCACCACCTCCCCCCAGCCCTCCCACCACCTGCCCCCCAGCCCTCCCACCACCTTCCCCCAGCCCTCCCACCACCTCCCCCCAGACCTCCCACGACCTCCCCCCCAGCCAGCCCACCACCTCCTCCCAGCTCTCCCACCACCTCCCTCCCAGCCAGCCCACCACCTCCCTCCCAGCCAGCCCACCACCTCCCTCCCAGCCAGCCCACCACCTCCCTCCCAGCCAGCCCACCACCTCCCCCCCAGCCCTCCCACCACCTTCCCCAGCCCTCCCACCACCTCCCCCCAGCCCTCCCACGACCTCCCCCCCAGCCAGCCCACCACCTCCCCCCAGCCCTCCCACCACCTCCCTCCCAGCCAGCCCACCACCTCCCTCCCAGCCAGCCCACCACCTCCCTCCCAGCCAGCCCACCACCTCCCCCCAGCCCTCCCACCACCTCCCCCCCAGTCCTCCCACCACCTCCCCCCAGCCCTCCCACCACCTCCCCCCAGCCCTCCCACCACCTCCCCCCCAGCCAGCCCACCACCTCCCCCCAGCCCTCCCACCACCTCCCTCCCAGCCAGCCCACCACCTCCCTCCCAGCCAGCCCACCACCTCCCCCCCAGCCCTCCCACCACCTCCCCCCCAGTCCTCCCACCACCTCCCCCCAGCCCTCCCACGACCTCCCCCCCCAGCCAGTCCACCACCTCCCCCCCAGCCCTCCCACCACCTCCCCCTCAGCTAGCCCACCACCTCCTCCCAGTCCTCCCACCACCTCCCCCCACAGCTCAGCCCTCCCACCACCTCCCCCCAGCCAGCCCACCAGTGCCAGCCAGCAAGCCCCACCACTGCCCCCTCCCCCAGCCAGCCCACCACCTCCCCCCAGCCCTCCTACCAGTGCCAGCCAGCAAGCCCTCCCCTTCTCTGACCTGCAGCTCTCCAGGTAGCTGCTTATGAGTACAGGATACTTTCTCAGACCTGAGTGGACACAGAAGAGGAAGCAGGTGTGCAGTTTGGGATCCTGTGAAGAGAGGGTTCTTGGACAGCCCTTCTGCCCTGTGCACTCCATTTCCACCCTGCCTCCCCTGGCCCCCAGCCTCAGTGCAGCTCGCACAGTACCCTGACCCCCTTCTAATTGCAGAGAAGGGTGCAGAAGAGGAGAAGAGTGAGGTTGGAAGCCTGAGCAAGTGACAATGGAGCAGGGGAAGGAAAGCCACTTGGGACTGGTGTTTAAAGCCCTGGGCCGGGATGGGGTGGGGGTCAAAAGGTAAGGGCCTGGTGGGTATTCACTGTCACTGGTAGAGGTACCACTTGTGAGGGTGATCCCTAGGGGAGTGTGGAACCCCCCCCCCATTCTTACTGTTTCTCTTGGCTTCACTTATGTCCCCCTCTCCCTGACTTGGTGCTGTAGTGCACCTCACTAGGGTTTGTGACCAGAGTCTGGATGAGTTTGAATTTGAATGAATTGAGTTTGTATTTCTAGCACCCAGGTTTTTACATGTTTGGGGTTTGGGGTTTTTTTAGGTTGTCATCCTTGATAAAGGAAGTGTATCCATCAAAAAGAAAAAAAGAAATAGGGAGCTAAACCATGTGAACATCTGGGGGTTGCTCATTCCAGGTAGAGGCAACAGCACGTGCAAGGGCCCTGTGGTGGGAGCAAGCCTGATATGGTCAGGGACATCAAGGAGGCCACTGTGGCTAGAGCAGAGTGGAAGGGGAAAGCATGGCAGCAGATTGGGTCAGAAAGGTGGTGTGGGGGTCAGTTCACGTCAGGATACAGGACAAGTTATTGTCCTTAATCCTGAGTAAAATGGAAGCCACTAGAAGATGTTTGGCAGAGGAGTGATATGATCTGACCTGTTTTATTAGGATCATACTAGCTGCCATGTTGAGAACAGTATGAAGAAGGTCAGTTAGGAGACATCTTAGGTCACGTGGTCTGGAAAACAGACTCCAGGTAAAAATTTGTTCTCAGGAAGCTTGTTGGGAAGTGCTCCTGTAAGAGAGTGAGGGAATCAGGACGTGGCAAAAGGAGACATTGAGCCGTGACACCTCTAGCATATGATGCATATGAGTCCTCAGATGATCTCAGAGGGAGCTCCGAAGCTGGGATAGCCCCTCAGAGATATTCTGAATTGAGGCCGGGTGCCAAGCTTTGTGCTCACAGAGGCATCAGTCACTGGATGTGGCTGCCTGTGGAGAGGGGTCGTAATCTTGGGTGAGGTGGTCCACCTTTTGCTGAGTACCGTCTGGGGAAGGACTCAGCAGAGGACACTCCCAGCAGCCTTGGTCCTGAAAAGAACATCTGGGAGCATGTCATAGCACCAAACGTAGGTGACCATTCAAGCAGTTCGTTCAAGGATGACGGTTAACAATGGCGGTGGGTAAGAAATGATTTGGTCTGGCAAAGGATTGAAGGTAGAACCAGTAAGATTTGCTGATGGACGTGAACACTAGAGAAAGTCGAGTGTCAAGAACAAAGCCAAGGTTCTTGTCCTGAGCAACTAGAAGGACTGATCACGTTTGCACGTACTGAAATGGGGAAGGTGGTAGGAGGGCAACTTGGGAGGACTATCAGGAAGCCATCCTCGGCCGTATCACACGAGACGCTGATGTCCAGATGGAAAAGCTGAGCAGGAAGTTAGGCATTTGAGTCTAGAGTGCAGGGAAAAGTTAATTCCCAGCGGAGTCATAACTGGGGGAAGTTGCCAGCACTTAGGTTCTGTTTAAAGTCCTGTGACCCCTTTAGATCACCGAGAGAATAGGTAGGGAGGGAAGACCAACATGCCGTGGGTTGGGAGAGGAGGCTGGTCAGCAAAGGAGACAGAGAGGGAATGGCCAGTGAGACACCGGGGGGGCCTGGGTCTCCGGAAAGAATGATAATTCTATCAAAGGCTGCTGACGGATCAGGTAGAGTCAAGGCCGAGACTTGACCTTTGGATTCAGCAATAAGGAGATCATCGACAATCTTGACAATTGCTTCTTTGATGGAGCAGTGGGGGTGAAAGCCTAATTAGAGTGAGTGCAAAAGAAAATGGGGGGAAAGAGGAGAGAAAATGAGACCGTGGCTGAAGAGAAATGGAATCAGATTGGTTTCCTTTTTCTTTGAAGATGAGAGAAATCATGACACGTGTGTGAGCCAGTGCACGAGAAAAACACTGATGATCCAGTAGAGGGAGTGTGAGATGTGTGTTCACACCCCCAAGCAGTAACTCAGTTCTGACACTGTCTGCCTGGAAATAGTGTCCAGTCCCACAGGTTAGTCCTGCAGGACTGCCTTCCTCCCCTGCTGTCACTTCAGAGGCTGGTCCCGGGTCCCACAGAGCCTGATGCGGGGCTCTAACTCAGGAACTGCGAGATCATGACCTGAGCCGAAGTCAGCCACTTAACTGACTGAGCCACCCAGGCGCCCCTCCAGAAGTCACCTCTCTAACATAAACTCGGATGTGGTTGAAAGGGGTTTGTTATGAATATGGAGATGCCCACATTGTTCTTCTCACTTGGGAGATGCTGAGAGCTGTGGGAGCTCTGTGCAAGAAACAGGCACGAAGACCGAATACATATTTCTTGTTCTAAATCACAATGGCACAGCGGGGAGTGATACCCCTTCTGTAGCAGGGGCGAGGGGGAGAGGTAATGCTCAAGTGCAGTGCTGGGCCGCAGCCAGAAGCTCACAGCTAGTGCCCCCAAGGTCATGGGACAGAAAGTCAAGCTCATGGGCACACATGCAGGTTGACTGCCAGTGTGCCGTGAAGGTTGTTTTCTAAGATTTGACCTCATTGTGGGCTCCTAACACTGAAGACTGCACTGAACGGCTATCAAGCCCTCTTAGGAAGATAAAAACATCTGAGTCCGGTATTGGGATATTCCTCTCTCTGCAGAGGGAAATCAGATTACCTGTCACGGTCGCCTTAAACTGGGGAAATTGGTGTGGCGAGTGGAGCGGGTGTGCTGTGTGTGATATTCGTACTAGTTTGCATACATCCTATCATTGCCTTCCGGCCGCTCTGATCCAAACCCTCATCCCAGAGGTGGTTCAGGGAAATGTCATAGACTTTGTCTCTGTCCCGGTGTGGACTCCTCGTAAATGTTCTACTATATATTAATCTCTTTGGAGCCACGTAGGAGCTGTGACCCCATGGTTACCACTTCCTATGAGTCAGGCCCTGGATTGAGTTTTTCACAGGCTGTATTTAATTCTCCCCAAAACTCTGTGAGGTGGCTGCTGTGATTATGCCCATTGTTTAGATGAGGGATCTGATGTGCGGAGATGTTAACGGTATGATAAAGCGCAGATTTCAACGCAGATCATTGTGACTCGCGAGGCCAGCCTCCTCAACCGGCGGTCTAGCGCAGAGAATCCGGAGTTCGAAAGACTTAGCTTCATATCCTCGCTCATTCTATTCTAGCTCTACGACCTTGAGGAAATTATTTAACTTCGTTGTGCCTCAGTTTCCTCATATGTAAAATTGTGAGGATTAAATATAATGAATGTAAAGTAGGGCATTTTTTCATAAGCAGTAGATACAAAACAAATGGTGATTATGTTAAAAGGAGAGTCATGTATACATTACTGTGGATTAGAAAACTTGTGCCATTTGATATTTTAAACCTGATGAAGATTTTTTCCATGGGGAAGTTTGCCCAAAAAATAACTCCTGATTTAGCAGTGAATTTTCCACTAATTTGTGATTAGACAGCCGGCCTGTAGGTTGACTTTGAATATCCAAACAGAGGCCCAGCAGCAGGGACTTGTATATTCATGGCTCTCTTACTTGACTCTTAGAATGAGTTTAATGTTTTTAGTTTAGTAATAAAACTAAAATAGTAGTTTCATCTGAAGGAGGAAAATTAAGATGTCAAAAATTAGTACCACTGTATTTATTTCTCTTCTAAGACCTAGTAAAAATACTTTTATCATCATTATCAAATATTCCTTGCTTTCTGAGTGCTCAGTCATACAATTACAGAGAGAGTGAAGCTGCCATAGGCCTGACCCCTGGGAGCTCCCATGCGAAGACAGACCTGCTGACTAGATCCAGGCAGGACATGCACAGAGTAGGATGAAAACATTAACCTAAACCAAAAGACAGTTAGACAGTGATCCTATCCATCAATCACAGGCGGAGCGTAGGTGCCCTGCGGGGTTTGGTAAAACTGGATATCCTAGAGACAGATGAAGAGAGTTCCGTGCACGGGAGCACGGATAGCCTCCTGGTCAGCGATCTGCGTGCCTTCTCTGCCGGGTGCTCTCTGACCTTCTACAATGCCTTGGAGTCACCAGACACCCAAGAAACTCTGGGATTCAATCCTTTGGGGTTATCTTGGACCATGGCCAGTCCCCAGTTCCAGGGAGCTGCCTGGTGAGCAGATGGCTGCCACCAGCTGGTGAGGCCTTTGTTTGAAGAACTGGGTCTCCTGGAGGGTGCTGACCTGCTGATTTGGAGAAAATCAAATTCTTTTTTAAATGGATGTGCCTTGAATTTTTTCTCTGGTGCGGCACATTTTTTCTCTGGGAGCAGCACAGTTTACTGTGAATCTAGTTGTGGACAGCTTTTTTGTATAAGTTCTTAACCTTTATTCTTTTTTGTTTTGTTTTATTTATTTATTTTGAGAGAGAAAGAGAGCAAGTAGGGGAGGGGCAGAGAGAGAGGGAGACAGAATCCCAAGCAGGCTCCGTGCTGTCAGCTCAGAGCCTGAAGAAGGGTTCGATCTCATGAACCATGAGATCATGACCGGAGCATAGATCAAGACTCAGACATTAACAGACTGAGCCACCCAGCCATCCCACCTTTATTCTTTTTAATTTTTTTTTTTTAACGTTTATTTATTTTTGAGACAGAGAGAGACAGAGAGAGAGGGAGACACAGAATCGGAAGCAGGCTCCAGGCTCTGGCCCATCAGCCCAGAGCCTGACGCGGGGCTCGAACTCACGGACCGTGAGATCGTGACCTGAGCTGAAGTCGGACGCTTAACCGACTGAGCCACCCAGGCGCCCCTATTCTTTTTAATTTTTCATTTCACTCTCTTCCCAGAGGTTATTAATGACAAATGGTTAAATATTTTTTCCTCATTATTGCCACATGTTTAAATGTTACTGTTTATTATATGTCTAGGTGTTTTTGGTTTTTTTTAAATTTTCAAATGTTTAAAGACTGGCCTTTTCTTAAGCAAGGGAGTGATGTGATGAACACAGTCCATTTAGTAAAATTAATCTGATAGGAATAGAGACAGCATGTAGGAGTGGAAAAGATTAACTCAGGAGTCGTCTAGACAGGAAGAAATGAGCATGGATGAGAAAACCCATGGAGGGCTGTGCACAGAGAGGTAAAGGAAGAAGTGCCAAGACCTGAAAACAGGCCAGATATAAGAACCCTTCTGGAATAGTGTCTGGGCCCATGTGACACCAAGGAGAGATCAAGATCCACACATGAAGGGACCATTCTGTTGCCGCCTTAACAGAAGTTGCATTGCTTCTGTTAAGCCATTGTTTGCAATATTGTAATACTAGTGACTTTTATTCTAGCCATGTGTGTATGAATTTCCTAAAGATGTAGCTACTATGTTTTATAATGTAACATGGACTCTACACAGTAACTGTAGAATGCTCTAGCCCCTGAAGCCAGGATTGGGAGTTTGAGGGACATGATGCAAATTCAAGCAATTGAAAGAAAATATACATTGTAGTTTCCGTTAATAGTTGTTCCTGCAAATGTTGTTCCATATGGTTTCATCAAGTACATGGATTTTTTGTTCTTCTTCAGGTCATTGTTTTTCAGACATATACAAATCAAAGTTCTGTGCCCATTGAGGCAAAATATATTTTTCCCTTGGATGATAAGGCAGCTGTCTGTGGTTTTGAAGCATTCATCAATGGGAAACACATAGTAGGAGAGGTAAGGGGAGAAAATGCACTGCGATCGCTCTTTGGTTTCAAAGTAAGTTTCCCATTTACTCAAATGTTTCTCATCTGAGTCCCCATAGCTATAAGGTTGAGTAGCAACCTTGTCATAAGACAGAAATAATCTTTGAAGAACCAAGCACTTGGACAGTTGGCTTCCTGGGACGCATCCCTCCCTGATTAACTGGTTTCTGTTCCTGTCCGTCCAGTGTTCATCAGTCAGTGCCTTGCAAATTCTTTGCCTAGCACTTCAGAAAAGATCAATTTCAGTATCAAAAGTTTAAGAGAGGCACATTGGAAAATTGGTGAAGCCCTTATACAGTTTTGCAAACAATGACCCTCTGCGCCCTGCTGTAACAGACGGACTGAGGTGATGGCTATTGTTGTAAGAAAGGGTGTACCAAAAGAAATAACAAGTGATACATTCTTTGTTTATTCTAAGGATTAGCCCACAATTGCAATAACTGCTATTTTATTAAATTTAAGATTTAACTTATTATTTTTGTTCAACATAAAATCCCAATCAAATATTTTTTTCACTATTGACTGAAATATTTTGGTCCCAACATCATCATTTTGGCCTTTTAATATTCAAATTCTTATTAGGTAATTACATTTTAACGGCCACTTTATATAGGTTTCATTTCACCTTAGACGCTTAGTTTTCTGGTTTTGCATAGGTTTTAATAAATATTGATGAAGTTTTTCTTGTTAAAGTCTGAAATCACTATTCATGTTATGACTGGCTTGAAAATAATCTTTTCCAGGTTAAAGAGAAGGAAGCAGCCCGCCGTGAATACCGAGAAGCCATCAGTCAAGGCCATGGCGCTTACTTGATGGACCAGGATGCACCCGTAGGGCTTGATATTCATGCATTCCTCTAACATACTTCCCAGAAGGGAGAAAGAGTTGGAATAGGACTTGAAACATGGAATTCATAGTAGAAACTGGGATAATTTATGCTGTTTTAGGCCTAGAGTTTAACTTGCCATTAGTGAGGGGAGGTCAAGCTGGTCAGAACCATTTGGCTTACCTGAATGTGGGAGGAAACGGTGTCAGAATTGCCAAACAAATAAGAACAGCTACTTCTGTCCTTGGGAACAGAGTTTCCCAGAAGTGACAATGAAAATACATTTGGGGTACGTAATCTTCATCTTCTGGTAAAAGAGTGTAATATACGGTTGACCATTGAACAACACAGGTTTGAACTGCATAGATGCACTTTTAGGCAGATTTTTTTGGATAAATACAGTACAGCCTTGTAAATTTGTCTTCCTTATGATTTTCTTAGGAACAGTTTCTTTTCTCAACTTACTTCATTGTAAGATTATAGTATATAACATATAGCATGCAAAACATGTGGTAATTGACTGTTTATGTTATCAGTAAGGCTTCCAATCAGCAATAGGCTATTAGTAGTTAAATCTTTAGGGAGCCAAAAGTTATAAGCAGATTTTTGGCTGTATGGGGATCAGTGCCCTTAACCCCCATGTTGTTCAAGGGTCCACTGTATATACATTTTTCTTAGAACTAAGCCTACGTAGCAATTTATCCAGTTTCCACCAAATCATATCCCAGGGAGGCATTTCTGCAGAGTCCGGAGACAGGTCCAGATTCTTTGCATTCTGAAAATTGTGGAGAATCTGGAAGCAGGTACAGTTACGATGCCTACTAGATTTCTTCTTTTGAAAGATAAGCAGGAATTCTCCAGGTAACCTAAGAGGTAAGGGCCTGCAGATAGAGGGGAGACACATACACAGGCTGTAACAGACATGAAAAAGCATGGTTCCTTGGGAAAATAGAAATATTTCAACTTGGCTGGAGTGACACTGATAAGAATTGCCTTTGAGAAAGAACACTCAAGTGGTGATGAGAAGGTTGGAGTGGCCTGAGGGACACCTCGGGGCAGGGGAGATTGTCTAGTTTGCTAAGTTGGCTTTACCAACAAACACTTATTTCTTACAGTTCTGAAGGGAGGGAGGTCCAAAATGATGATGGTGGATTTCTTCCTGGTTTCCTCATATAGCAGAGAGTAGGTGCTAGTCTCTTCCTCTTCTTATGGGGACACTAATTCCATCATGAGGCCTCATTGAAACCTGATTACTTCCCAAAGGCCGCACCTCCTAATACCATCCCAGTGGGTGTCAGGGTTTCAACCTATGGGTTTGGGGGGGAACACAAACATGCAGACTGTCACGGAGAGGAGTTTGGTGGCCCTTGTGGTAATCTAGGCAAGAGGTGGGATGAGGGCCCAAACTAAACTGCTGAGGTAGTGACAGTGGAAACGGAGAGGATGCAGCACATCCGAAAGATGCCAGGGCGGTGGAGGGCACAGACTGAAGCCAGATTGGAGGGTGTGGCAGGGAGAAACGAGTCAAGAGTAACACTGGGATCAGTGTGGCTGTTCATCAAGGCAGGGATTTGAGAGAAGCAGATGCTTCGTGGGTGTGGAAGTGACAAGTGCAGGAGGAGATGATGAGTCTAAGAGACTGATGGGACTTTGTGGGGACAGGTCCCTGAGACAGCTGGTCAGGCATCAGGAGAAAGGTCTGCACTGGGCGTGGGGATCTGGGAGTCATCGTGGGAGGCCCTAAATTGACATGGTGACACATTGGGCATCATGCAAGGATGCAGCCCTGGGACCCTGCCTTTAAGTGTTGGTTGGCAAAGGGAAAGCAGAAAAAGACCTGAGCTGCCATGCCCAGATTCCCTAGCTTTCTGGCTTGAGGAAGCTTAAGTCTAATTCAGCTTTAAAGTATACAGTTTTTTCTCTTCCTAAGATTCTTTGGATTAAGGCACAATAAAGAGTCTGTCAAAATTACTAGACTCAATTTTGCCTTGGCCCACCTTTAGGATATATCTACCTAAATTAATCTTATATTTAGTGCATTTTGAAGTAAGGTTAAAAAGAACGAGGTGGAGTGGTCATGAAGTCCGTAATTGAAAATATTTTTAAAAACCACACGTACTTATTAGGCGATAGGTCTAAAGCTGATTTCGTTCCTCTCCCTTCCCCTCCAAACTGTTTCCTCCTCCTGTTTTTCTGGTGGTAATAATGGCGTCACCACTTACGCAGTCGGCCAGGTGGGAACCCAGGGCATCACCCTTCGGTCCTCCCTTCCCTGTTGTCCATCATCCATCTCCAAGTAATCATCTGTTCAGGTTTCTTACCAGCTTAGGAGGCCTGCCCATCTCATCACCTCTCCTATGGCCACTACTGTGGGGCCCACCGTCATCCCCTCAGCCCATCAGTACGGTGCCCAAGACCCTCCCAAGCCTGGCCTCACCTGCCTCAGCCTCATTGCACTACGTCCTTCCTCCCACTTCAAACCCCAGTGAGCCTGAGCTATTATTCGTCATCTTGAAAACATAATGCCATTTGCAGAGGCCCTCATTCTTCTGCTTGGAATGTACAGACTCCATCTGCTCGCTTAATTTCTTTTTTAAGTAAGCTTTATGCCCAGCATGGGACTTGAACTCATGACCCTGAGGTCAAGAGTAGCATGCTCTACTGACTGAGTCAGCCAGGTGCCCGTGTTTGCTTAACTTAAAAGACACGTATGTTTAAAAAGCCTTGGCTTCAGCGTCTCTCCACGTAAGGGAAAACTACAGTTGTCCTTGCCTTCACCCAGGACAGGTACCACTGCTTTCTGCTCCTCTGGCAACAGTGCATATCTGCCTCACTACTCTTCATACACCATTTACAAAGATAGAGGTCTAGTTTGTCGTCCCAAATATTTAAGCAGGGAAGTAACAGGAAAGGGTAAATAAAGAGTTAATGAGGAAATGCAGAGGAAATTTCGAGGCCAAGTCGGAAGCTGGGAGAAGCTGAATCAAGGACCCAGCCTCCGTGGACGGAAGCTGCCGAGTGAGGGCTAGCTTCCCTGTTACTCTAGACCAAGATGCTAGCCCCCTCGGAGCCCGTAGGGGAATCCACAGTTCCCGTGCCCCATCTGTGCCTTGAGGGGCTCATCACTCTTTGGAATTCAGTTCACTTGGCTGCCTTGCAACTCAGTGTTCTGGCAGTTCAAGACAAGTTACAGTTTTGTAGATTATCCGGCTTGTTGCAACAGAAGTGACATCTTGCATCTGTAGCCTACATAGAAACGGAAGTGCAGCCCCACTCTATTCCCGTGGCAGTCCCTCAAATGAGCCCCAGGTTTTTATGCACTTCTTTCAAGGACAAACACTGTTTACGAATCATCTCTCCATTGTTTATCCCTTCGTTGGAATCCATTTCTTCATTGGGTGTTCTTGCAAATGGATATTATCATTAGTATTATATGCTCCTAAACATACTGAATTTTATGGCAGTACAGTCAAGCAGAACGGAAGATATGCTTGGGGTATTAAGAGCTTCTCTGTGTAGGATCAGAAAAAATAGATCTGTTCTTTTTTCTGCCCTAGTCATTCATGAGTCTGTCTCCTTATGCAGTGATTATAATGCCCCTTTAAAAGAAAATGAAATGCCTTTTCTAAATAAAATGATGAGTAAACTGTAGGGTGAAAGAATTAAGTGAGGAGCAAGCTAGCGAGAACTGCTGAAGCTCTCTGGCTCCTGACAGAATTACCGCCAGATGCTGTGGAGGTCGGAGAGGCTACAGGCCCTTCCAGAAGGGGCTGTCTGGAGGCTGGCTGTGCAGAGCCCCGTGCCCAGGGCCTCTGTGCGAGGACGAGGACGGTGAGGCTCCCCAGTCAGGGTGGGGTCCTGCTTCCAGGGGGCCTCCCCTCCCTCTGCCCTTTGTAGATGTCACACCGTTCCCACCCCTGGGGACCCGCTCCAGGATTCTCCTTTAGCACTACAAAATGGTATATGCTCATTTTCTGAGGAAGACTCTGGCAGATTGTAATTTAAGTGGCTCATGTAATAGGGGGGATTAACTAGCATAGAATGCATATGCTTTTGAGTGGAAAGCTGAGTAATGTGTTTCTATTTCAGGATGTTTTTACTGTTAGTGTTGGAAATCTACCCCCTAAGGCTAAGGTCCTGATCAAAATTACCTACATCATGGAACTCAGCATCCAAGGCACCAGGGCCGTCTTCTTCATGCCCGCCACCGTAGCACCCTGGCAACAGGACAGAGCTTTGAATGAAAACAGTCAGGTTCGTATGCTTAAGAAAGATTTAAAGAAGCTTTTTTTTGGTGATTTATTCACAGGGAAGAAAAAGTATCCAAAATAATCTAATCTTCGTGGTGCAAAATCCGTTTTGCTGACATTTCTGCATTTAGATACAAGGCACAGTTACACTCAATGGGTATCATATTTTTATTCTGTTCAGTCACTTAAAAAATTTTTGTGTCTCTACTTACATGTTCATTATGAATAATTTAGATAAGCATAAAGAATGCCAAGAAACCAAAGAGGAAAATTTAAACAACCCTTAATTCCATTGCCAGAGATAGTAGCCCAAAGCTACTGGTTAACACTTTGTTCCTATTTTGTATTTATATAAACTGTGTTTCTATGTGTATGTGTATATGTATATATAGGTGTATAGGTATATGTGTGCATATACACTCATAGAGATATATGTATAGTTGAAAATCTCTATGAAAATGGTCATAAATAATCCCCAATATCAGTTGCATTTTAGAAGTTACTGTTTTTCCATGACCAAATGTTCTGTGTCTCGCCACTCCAACATGAGACCAGCTGTCTCATAGCTGCTGTAGGTTGTGGCCTTGGCAACACTACTTTCAGCTTTGAGGTCTCATTGTGAAACTTAGTAGATACTTAGTTATACATGTATATTTTTCTTTTAACAGGATACAGTAGAGAAGATTTATGTAAAGGAAATAGGAACAAAGCAAAGGTTAGTACCAAAAATATAAAACCCACCAGTCATTGAATGGACTGGTTTTAAATTTTCATTTAAAATTATGTATATATACATATTTACATATGTATTATATATATTTATTTATATATAACTTAAAAATTATATATAAATATGTATATTTAAATATGTATATTTAAATATGTATATTAAAATTATATATACATATTTATATGTATATTATATATGTGTATATATATATAATTTTAAAAAATGACTACAAGTAGTTGTTTAATATTTAAGATTATAGACTCAGACAACTTTCTCTTCTTTTTTGGTAGCTTCTCTTTGTGTATGTCCATTGAGATGCCATATGTGATTGAATTCATTTCTAGTGATACACATGAACTGAAACAAAAGGTTAGTAAATCTTTGGTTTATTCTCTAAGAGCTCTTATTTTAGCATAGTTTTATTTTATCAAGGCAATACTTGATGGCTTAAAAAGTTACGTAATCATAATGCTAACAACGGCTTCTACAACAAGCTGCAGTCGGTTCTACCCTGCCGCTTCCAGACCCGCCTCCAGAGACAGTGAACCACTTTAAATACTTTACCTCCTTTCTGCTGGCCTCCAAAGTTGTGAATGATACATTTTTTTACTGCTTGTTCTTGACTCATCTATTTCAAAAGTATTTTTTTGGCTTCTTACTGCGGTAGATGAAAATCTGATTATCTTGCCTCTCCGCTACCCTCAGTCGCACACAGATTGAAACTCTTCGGAATACTGTTTTTCACTGCTGAATGCTCCCAGTAATTCGGAAATGTTTTCCCCCTGAGACCCTCTTCCTTTTCCGTGTCTCCACTGCAGCCCAGCCTGGTTACTGCAGGGCAGGGGTTGTCCCAGGGCCTTTCTTTTCCGATTCTCCTTTGCAGGACTTTTGTTCCTTACCCTCTTTCTTGTGTTACTCCTTCCATTGGCAGAGTACAGCCTCCGTTCACTTCCTGAGTAGGTGGAGTGTGTGGGCAGCAGTGCCTGAAGCTGTCCTCATCCCATGTGTTAATGCTGATCATTTGTTGAGGTTTTCATCTCGGGTTGAAAATCACCCTCTGAAAATACTGAAAACGTTATCTTCTAGCTTCTAGTGTTGCTTCTGAGAACTTAAATGCTATTCTTATCCCCCATTCCTTGTATGTAATCTGTTTTGTTTTGTTTTAACTTCTACAAGAATTTCAGATCTTCTGTTTATCCCTGGTATTCTGAAATTTTATAAGAAGGTGATACTCATTCATTGTATGCAACTCGTAGCCTTTAGTGCTGGAAATTTTTGTTATATTTTTAAAAATAAGTTGTTCCTCTCTCCTGTACCTTTTGCATTGCCTTTCAATCAGGTGTCCCCTGGATGGAGCCTCTTGTTTTCTTTCTTTTTTTCTCCTGTTGACCATTGTATTGTTTTCTTGTTCTACTTTCTGAGTGATTTTTTCAATTTTAAATTCCAACCATTCTACTGAAATTTTTATTTTAGTTCTAATATTTTTAATTTGCAAGAGCTCTTTTCTGCTCTGTAAATATTACTCTTGGGGGGCACCTGGGTGGCTCAGTCGGTTCAGTGTCCAACTCTTGATTTTGGCTTAGGTCATGATTCCAGGGTCATGAGATCGAGTCCCACATCAGGCTCTGCACTGAGCATGGAGCCTGCTTGGGATTCTCTCTCTCCCTCTGCCTCTCCCTCATGTGTTCTCTCTCTAAAATATGAATGAATGAATGAATGAATGAATGAATATTCCTTTTTTATAGCATCTTTGTGTGTTTCATGAATGCAGTACCTTCTCTTTCCTGTCTCTCTGAAAATACATTTTTTCTTCTCTTCCCTGTGTTGTGTCCTTTTTCTTTGAGCTCTCTTTTCCTTCTGGCTTTTGCTTTTTGTTCTCTATATTTTGTGTTAGAGGCTTTTCCTCAAATGCCTGGGTGACTCCTCTGTGCTCGTGTCTAACTGAGACACACACAAAGCTAGCTAGATGCTGTGAGGTAGGGCGAGTGGATGGGAGGCCCTGCACGGGAGGCCCTGGCAACTGGCTGGCTGTTTGATGGTGAGTCTCATGGTAGCGTTTTAGCCTTTCTGCAGTTATTCAGAACTCCTCTAGGGTATTCATAAAGTATGACTGGGGAGAGGGACTGAGGGGCCCACACTTAGGATGCCACCTTGCACGTCCTTCCCCAGTCACTGCACACCTATGCTTCGGTATACCTAGGATTCCTATAGATACTCTTTGCTTGAATTTCTGTAAGTAATGAATCTTCAGTTTCCTTAATTGAGAGAACAGGGCGCTAGCTTTCGGTGCTAGCTGCTTGGCTACTTAGAGCAGGGAGGAGGTCTGCACCAAGGCAACTGAGTGCATGGTCTCCTCACTAGTACTGTTGTTTTCTGCAGTACCTCCACGGTGTGACCCTTCCTGGGTCGCTGCAGTCCTCCACCCAGTTGGTAGCTTCTTCCACTCTCTGTACACCTTCCACCACACCTCTGTCAGCTTTGTTAAGATCTCTCATCTGCGATGGTCTTCGTTCCTACTCTCCATGTCTTTAAGGGTTGATACCCTCTAATTGATTCCCTCTTATGGTAGGGGGTTTTAGGATTTTGGTAGAGAATGGAGATAAACACATGCATTTAGTCCATCCTGAACAAGAAGCCCTCTGCATCAGGTAGCTTTTGCTCTGAAACAAACAATCTCAAAACTTTATGGTTTAAAACAATAACATTTGTTATTTCTCACAGTTTTGTGAATTGGCTGGGCAGTTCTTTTTTTTTTTTTTTTTAACGTTTATTTATTTTTGAGACAGAGAGAGATAGAGCATGATCAGGGGAGGGTCAGAGAGAGAGGGAGACACAGAACCTGAAACAGGCTCCAGGTTCTGAGCTGTCAGCACAGAGCCCGACGCAGGGCTCGAACCCACGAACTGCGAGATCGTGACCTGAGCCGAAGTCGGACGCTTAGCCGACTGAGCCACCCAGGCACCCCAAGGCTGGGCAGTTCTAATGGGCTGCACTGGCTTGGCTGGGGCAAGATGTTCTAGAATGGTCTTATTCTAATACCTGGCTGTTGGCCTGGTGTCATTTGGGATGACGACCACGTGTCTCTCTTCATCAGGTTAGCTCAGCTTCATGCGTATGGTAGTGGGAGAGTTCTCAACAGCAACAGGGGAAGGCGAAACTCACTGCACAAACATTTTCCAAGCCTCTTGCATCACATCTGCCAATATCCCATTGACCAAAGCAAGTCACACTGGCCAACTTTGGATTCAAAGGCAGAGAAAGGCCACTTCCTGACAGGAAGAGCTGCAAAGTTGCATTGCAAAGGGGCCAGCACACAGGAATGGAAAAACCTTGAGGCCATTTCACAGTCTATCACATTGCCTTTATTGTTTAAAGCATATAATTCACATTTCCAAAAGTGATTCTATGTTTATGAAAACGTAATTTAAGAATTAGTCATAATTGGGGATGCAAGCTGGTGCAGCCACTCTGGAAAACAGTATGGAGGTTCCTCAAAAAAACTAAAAATAGAACTACCCTACAACCTAGCAATTGCACTACTAGGCATTTATCCACAGGATACAGGTGTGCTGTTTCGAAGGGACACATGCACCCCCATGTTTATAGCAGCACTATCAACAGTAGCCAAAGTATGGAAAGAGCCCAAATGTCCATCGATGGATGAATAGATAAAGAAGATGTGGTATATATATACATTGGAGTATTACCCGGCAATCAAAAAGAATGAAATCTTGCCATTTGCAACTACATGGATGGAATTGGAGGGTATTATGCTAAGTGAAATTAGTCAGTCAGAGAAAGGCAAAAATCATAGGACTTCACTCATATGAGGACTTTAAGAAACAAAACAGATGAACGTAAGGGAAGGGAAACAAAAATAATATAAAAACAGGGAGGGGGACAAAACACAAGAGACTCATAAATATGGAGAACAAACTGAGGGTTATTGGAGGGGTTTTGGGAGGGGGGATGGGCTAAATGGGTAAGGGACACTAAGGAATCTACTCCTGAAATCATTGTTGCAGTATATGCTAACTAATTTGGTTGTAAATTTTAAAAAAATAAAAAATAAAACAAGTTAAAATTTAAAAAAAAAAACAATGTACAGGGATATATGGGAAAAAAACCAACATATTTTAAGTATTTGTTTATTTATGTGAGAGGACCCAAAGATTATTATAAGCTTGAAAAATGGAGTAATTTGCATATATGATATGTAATTTTAAAATTTTTATTGGTGGATGAGAGTGGTTGAACACAGTAAAGCCTCCATTTAGTTGATCATTCAGTATTTCATATGTGTTGCTTGCTACATAATATTTTAACATTTGTCTGAATTTGAAATAAGATGGCACATTAATTTATCAGAATACTGTATAATAAATACTATATAATATTATTATAAATACAGAATAAATATCCAGAATAATGGATATTTCTTTTGTTAGACGCATATTATTCAGGATCACTTATTATGTTTATATAATTTTGATATGAAGTAGAAGACTGTATTACAACTTGGAGTTTGTTTTAGAAGATGTTAGAAAATTCTGTGGAACCATAATTTTAGAGTTGCGCCTAGGGCTACAGCCAATGCTTAAATAGTTTAATAATTTATTACTAGGGCTTTACTGTATGTAGTCGTTATGCTTCTAGACATTTTTTCTGCAGTATTTCTGGGATAATTTGCACTAAAATTAGTTTTTAAAAAGGCCATAAAATATGAGAGTTAACTATAAATCCAGGGAATCACTCAATTTTAATTTGCTTCACCAATGCCTGGTACATATCAAGAAATTCATCTTTCCTACAGAATAAAGGATGTCTGTATATATGGGACATAATTTTTTTTTTTTTTAACTAAACACCTTGTCATATTAAATGAGGTAGTTTGTAGGGCATACTAAGGAGTTCAGAACACATGGGAAAGCTATTTTCTATCTCTTAATAAAGTGATTAAAAATCATTCATTGGACCAATGGAAGTCACATAGTGACAACCTAAATAATTATAAATATTAATCTTCATGCAAGTCATATCATCTTCCAAATTTAGCAAGTAAGAGAGGGCATTCCTAATAAGAGATGTAGCACACACATTTTTTCATAGCAAAACATTATAGAATCCACCAACAAAATACTAAAAGATAACATTAATTTTAAAAAATTAATCTGTCAGAATCACAATCTATGTCATATTTCTGATCCTCTACAAATTATAGTCATCATTTTGTCACTCTGTTTCAGGTACAATTAATCAATCTGTTTCCATAAGCTTCAAAAACATCCTTGGTTCTGTTACGGACAAATTTTCTTCTATTCATACCTTCCTTCTTATCTTTCAATTTATCTTCCACTTGACAAATTTATTATAGCATCTTGAATCATCTACCCATAGTTCTCTATACAGTCTCAGTGCTATATGAGAAGTCAAATGACTTAATTTTCTCATTGATAAGGATTGTCATTTGGAGGCAAATTGTATCTCCTTTCCCCCTTTTGTTAATCAAACACTTTATTCTACATGTATTCATGTTAAAGAATAAAAGAAAATCTTTAAGGAAAAGAAAACCCACAATATAACATCATAAAAGCCAATCGATTTATGTAGAAGAAATTTAGGTAACAGAAACCCAGATTCTTAGAATGGAAAAAAAGTTTTTTGCCTTAATGCAGAAAGTCCCTGTATAATATCCCAGAAACATGGTTAATTGTCTTTGCTTAAACAATTCTAGCAGTGGGGAATGCACTACTTTATTAAGGAGTTCATTTTATTGATGGACAGCTTTAAAATTTGAAAGTTCCACCTGATATTTGTTCATTTTTTCATAGAGAGCATGAGCAAAGTGCACATCTAATGTAGCTGACCTCATCTAGGCTCTCAACAGGGGCATCTTCCCTGCGCTTGTGTGTTTTGTATTCCAGATGATTTGACAGCAGATAGCCGTGTAAGAATATCTACATAGATTCTTTTATTTAAAATTTTATGAAGATAAAATTTTATCTTGATAACTGAACTCATACTCTGAAATAAGAACCTGAACACACAGTGAATTACAAATCTCTTTTTCCTTCTCACTAAGGATAGGATGAAACTCTTCACCCATGTGCCTGAAATAACTCCAGTCTAATCTGGATCCTGCATGATGTCCCCTCTATAGGTTTTGCCCTATTCAACATGACCTACAAATACATTTGCTTTAAAAAAAAAAAAGAATTAGCCATAATTATAAGATTTCCATTGAAGTTTCTTTTTATACTATTCTAAGTTATGATTATCTAGTATACTTTCTGCTATATCCAGATAGTTCTAACTGAATACATAGACCTATAACCTTAGGATCCAGGACTTGAGACTGTCTTAAACGTATCTAAATTTGACTGTGTACATCAACCTTAGCATTTCAGGAGGGTAACTGATATAATAATGGTCACACTTCTCAAAACATCATAATTTTAGAATTTATGACTACAATGTTGATTGCTAATGGAGTTATATAAATTATGCAAGGGTTTGCTACTTGAAAGGCAACTTCAAACTGATACTATGGTATTATTCCATTATTTACTTTGTTGTCATTGTTGTTTGTTTTGTAGAGTACAGACTGCAAAGCTGTAATTAGCACCATGGACGGTAGCTCCTTAGACAGCAATGGATTCTCCCTTCATGTCGGTTTATCTGATGCACATCTCCCAAGAATGTGGGTCGAAAAACATCCAGAAAAAGAAAGTGAGGTATGGTCCTTCTTACTTAAAAATGAGACACTATTAAAAAAATATTTCAAATACATTATTTAAATTTGGAAGTTACTGTTAGTCCTGGAAAACTAGCATTGCAAAATGAACTCTCACCATTCCAAGATTTTACAACTAAAAATACTTACGGGATCTGGATTGATAAACTTCTGAGGTTTCAGCCTCATGTGGCATGTTTCTCTATAATGACTTTATTTTTTACCTTAATCCCCACTGAAAACAAAAAATGCCTTCAGACGTTACATTGTTAGTCTGTGTATTTTTGTAGTTTTTAAATATTGATACTGTAAAAACAGATACAAAATTATTCATGGCCATAAGACCATTTGTGTCCCTATGACAAAGAATCTCTTATTAGAATAAAAATCGAGAATGACATCAGCAAGATGGCCCAACAAGATGTCCTTCACATGTATCCCCCCGCCAACAACAATTATTTGGCATCTATCCATGGACAAAGTGCCATTTGGGAACTTTGGGATCCAGTTAGGAGATTTGGAAATGCCAATACAGCTCAAAAGTGAGGAGAACTGTTTTGAAAAGACAGGCTTGCACCCAGGCGGCTGACTTGCTGACCATGGTCCTGGCTGCAGGCACCATCTGTGCCCCCAGATATCCTGAAAGTACCCTATACTTGGCTCCAGCCTCCTCACAGTCACAGTCTTCAAGCAAGCCTGTGAGTCCAGGGACACTTCCAGCTACAACCTTGAAGATTCTGAAAAGGCTGTCAGAAGATTCTGAAAATTCTCGGCTCTAACCCCCTCCTGGCCGCAGTCCACAAGCAGTCCTGTTGGCATAGGACCTATTGGATGCTCACGTCTGCACCTCAGGAGATCCAGAAAGGGCCTTATACTCTGCTTCAGCCCTCCAGCTACGGAGGGTCGGTCCACCCAGAGACCCCACGGAACACATCTAGCTTCACCTTCAGAGCCAAGTCTGCGGATGCCAGTCATGGCTGTGGAACCCGAAACAGTTGTGGTGCTTGGTTCCAGCCCCTCTCAACTGTAGTCCAGGGCCAATCTTGTCCACTAGAGACTCATCCAGCAACTAGGCAGGAGTACTTCCAGGGACCTAGTGGAAGCTGCACCCATCCATGTACCTGGTAATAGGTCTGATGACTGAGAACCTGTGGACTCTGAAGTGGATTCTCATCCCAGGTGACTCGAGCGAACAGGTTCCGAGGCAGACCCACCCGCCCAGGGACCAGACGTGCTCAACCCTCTGGCAACAAGATATCAGCTGCGGACCAAACCATAGACTTAGGAACAGCCTCAAAATTGACTCCAATTCTGCACAGTTGTGATTCCAGAGGTAAACCCACCAACCAGGGAGCCAACAGGAAAAGGTCTTTACCTGCCAAACTAGTGCAAGGTTAAGCACAGATACCAGTGCAAGGTTATGTAGATCATGAAGAATCGGGCAAACAGGGGCGCCTGGGTGGCTCAGTCGGTTAAGCATCCGACTTTGGCTCAGGTCATGATCATTGTTCGTGAGTTCAAGCCCCGTGTTGGGCTCTGTGCTGACAGCTCAGAGCCTGAAGCCTGCTTCAGATTCTGTGTCTCCCTCTCTCTCTGCCTTCCTCTGCTCATGCTCTGTCTCTCTCTCTTAAAAATATATAATAAACATTAAAAAAATTAGGAAAAAAAAAAGAATTAGGCAAACATGACACCACCAAAGGAAACTAACAAAGCTCCTGTAATTGACCCCAAAGAAATGTAGATCTATGATTTGCTGACAACAAACTCAAAATAATCACCTTAAGAAAACTCCATACAATACAAGGGAACACAGACAAACAACTAAAAGAAATCAGGGAAACAACATGTGAACAAAACGAGAAGTTTAATAGAAATAGAAACCATAAAAAAGAACCAAACAGAAAGTCTGGAGCTTAAGAATATAATGACAGGAGGATCCTGGGAAGATGGCGGCATAGGAGGACGCTGGGCTCACCGCGCGTCCTGCTGATCACTTAGATTCCACCTACACCTGCCTAAATAACGCAGAAAACCACCAGAAGACTAGCAGAACGGAGTCTCCGGAGCCAAGCGCAGATGAGAGGCCCACAGAAGAGGGTAGGAAGGGCGGAGAGGCAGTGTACGCTCCACGGACTGGCGGGAGGGAGCCGGGGCGGAGGGGCGGCCCGACGGCCAAGCAGAGCCCCCCAGTCTGGCTTGCAAAAGGGAAGGGGCCAGACGGAGTATATTCCAACAGCAAGCGGGACTTGACATCTGGAAGGTTATAAGCTAACCGCTCTGCTCGGAGAACGGGAGGGCTGGAGGACAACGGGAGGGAGAGTTGTTGAGCCCTGGACGACAGAGCTCAGCTTGGCGGGGAACAAAGGCGCTTGCCAGCGCCATGTCCCTCGCCCATCCCCCAGCCAAAATCCCAAAGGGAACCAGTTCCTGCCAGGGAACTTGCTTGCACTGCCCAAACACCCAATGCTGTGCTTCTGCGGATCCATCCCTCCGGTGGGTCTGACTCCCTCCCAGTGCCGCAGGGCCCCTCCTGAAGTGGATCTCCAAAGGAAAAGTGAGCTGAGCCTGCCCCTCCCACCCCTGTGCACCTTGCCAATCCAGCTAATACACCAGATCCCCAGTACCAGAAGCCTGGCAGTGTGCAAGTAGCCCAGACGGGCCACGCCACCCCACAGTGAATCCCGCCCCTAGGAGAGGGGAAGAGAAGGCACACACCAGTCTGACTGTGGCCCCAGCGGTGGGCTGGGGGCAGACATCAGGTCTGACTGTGGCCCCGCCCACCAACGCAAGTTATTCAAGACAGTACAGGGGAAGTGCCCCGCAGTCCCGCACCACTCCAGGGACTATCCAAAATGATGAAACGTTTTATCCTCAGAAAAACGTCCAGGAAATAACAACAGCTAACGAACTGATCAAAAATGATTTAAACAATATAACAAAGTGAATTTAGAATAATAGTCATAAAATTAATCGTTGGGCTTGAAAACAGTATAAAGGACAGCAGAGAATCTCTTGCTATAGAGATCAAAGGACTAAGGAACAGCCAGGAGGAGCTAAAATATGCTATCAATGAGCTGCAAAATAAAATGGAGACAACCACGGCTCGGATTGAAGAGGCAGAGGAGAGAATAGGTGAACTAGAAGATAAAATTATGGAAAAAGAAGAAGCTGAGAAAAAGATAAAAAAATCCAGGAGTATGAGAGGAAAATTAGAGAACTAAGTGATGCACTAAAGAGAAATAATCTACACATAACTGGTCTTCCAGAGGAGGAAGAGAGAGGGAAAGGTGCTGAAGGTGTACTTGAAGAAATAATAGCTGAGAACTTCCCGCATCTGGGGAAGGAAAAAGGCATTGAAATCCAAGAGGCACAGAGAACTCCCTTCAGACATAACTTGAATCGATCTTCTGCACAACATATCATAGTGAAACTGGCAAAATACAAGGATAAAGAGAAAATTCTGAAAGCAGCTAGAGATAAACGTGCTCTAACATATAAAGGGAAACCTATAAGACTCGTGACCGATCTCTCTACTGAAACTTGGAAGGCCAGAAAGGAATGGCAGGAAATCTTCAATGTGATGAACAGAAAAAATATGCAGCCGAGAATCCTTTATCCAGCAAGTCTGTCATTTAGAATAGAAGGAGAGATAAAGGTCTTCCCAAACAAACAAAAACTGAAGGAATTCGTCACCACTAAACCAGCCCTACAAGAGATCCTAAGGGGGTCCTGTGAGACAAAGTACCAGAGACATCGCTACAAGCATGAAACCTACGGACATCACAATGACTCTAAACACATATCTTTCTATAATAACACTGAATGTAAATGGACTAAATGTGCCAACCAAAAGACATAGGGTATCAGAATGGATAAAAAAAACAAGACCCATCTATTTGCTGTCTAAAGAGACTCATTTTAGACCTGAGGACACCTTCAGATTGAGAGTGAGGGGATGGAGAACTGTTTATCATGCCACTGGAAGTCAAAAGAAAGCTGGAGTAGCCATACTTATATCAGACAAACTAGACTTTAAATTAAAGGCTGTAACAAGAGATGAAGAAGGGCACTATAAAATAATTACAGGGAGTATCCATCAGGAAGAGCTAACAATTATAAATGTCTATGTGCCGAATACGGAAGCCCCCAAATATATAAAACAATTACTCACAAACATAAGCAACCTTATGGATAAGAATGTGGTAATTGCAGGGGACTTTAACACAGAAATGGATAGATCATCTAGACACAGGATCAATAAAGAAACAAGGGCCCCAAATGATACATTGGATCAGATGGACTTGAAAGATATATTTAGAACTCTGCATCCCAAAGCAACAGAATATACTTTCTTCTCGAGTGCACATGGAACATTCTCCAAGATAGATCACATACTGGGTCACAAAACAGCCCTTCATAAGTATACAAGAATTGAAATCATACCATGCATACTTTCAGACCACAATGCTATGAAGTTTGAAATCAATCATAGGAAAAAAGCCTGGAAAACCTCCGAAAGCATGGAGGATAAATAACACCCTACTAAAGAATGAATGGGTCAACCAGGCAATTAGAGAAGAAATTTAAAAATATATGGAAACAAATGAAAATGAAAATACAACAATCCAAACGCTTTGGGATGCAGCAAAGGCAGTCCTGAGAGGAAAATACATTGCAATCCAGGCCTATCTCAAGAAACAAGAAAAATCCCAAATACGAAATCTAACAGCACACCTAAAGGAAATAGAAGCAGAACAGCAAAGACAGCCTAAATCCAGCAGAATAAGAGAAATAATAAAGATCAGAGCAGAAATAAACAATATAGAATCTAAAAAAACTGTAGAGCAGATCAACGAAACCAAGAGTTGGTTTTTTGAAACAATAAACAAAATTGATAAACCTCTAGCCAGGCTTCTCAAAAAGAAAAGGGAGATGACCCAAATAGATAAAATCATGAATGAAAATGGAATTATTACAACCAATACCTCAGAGATACAAGCAATTATCAGAGAATACTATGAAAAATTATATGCCAACAAACTGGACAACGTGAAAGAAATGGACAAATTTCTAAACACCCACACAATTCCAAAACTCAATCAGGAGGAAATAGAAAGCTTGAACAGACCCATAACCAGCGAAGAAATTGAATCAGTCATCAAAAATCTCCCAACAAATAAGAGCCCGGGACCGGATGGTTTCCCAGGGGAGTTCTACCAGAGGTTTAAAGCAGAGATAATACCTATCCTTCTCAAGCTATTCCAAAAAATAGAAAGGGAGGGAAAACTTCCATATTCATTCTATGAAGCCAGTATTACTTTGATTCCTAAACCAGACAGAGACCCAGTAAAAAAAGAGAACTACAGGCCAATATCCCTGGTGAATATGGATGCAAAAATTCTCAATAAGATACTAGCAAATCGAATTCAACAGCATATAAAAAGAATTATTCACCATAATCAAGTGGGATTCCTTCCTGGGATGCAGGGCTGGTTCAACATTCACAAATCAATCAATGTGATACATCACATTAATAAAAGAAAAGATAAGAACCATATGATCCTGTCAATCAATGCAGAAAAGGCCTTTGACAAAATTCAGCAACGTTTCTTAATAAAAACCCTCGAGAAAGTCGGGATAGAAGGAACATACATAAAGATCATTTATGAAAAGCCCACAGCTAACATCATCCTCAATGGGGAAAAACTGAGAGTTTTTTCCCTGAGATCAGGAACACGACAGGTATGTCCACTCTCACCGCTGTTGTTTAACATAGTGTTGGAAGTTCTAGCATCAGCAATCAGACAACAAAAGGAAATCAAAGGCATCAAAATTAGCAAAGATGAAGTTAAGCTTTCACTTTTTGCAGATGACATGATATTATACATGGAAAATCTGATAGACTCCACCAGAAGTCTGCTAGAACTGATACATGAATTTAACAAAGTTGTAGGATACAAAATCAATGTACAGAAATCAGTTGCATTCTTATACACTAACAATGAAGCAACAGAAAGACAAATAAAGAAACTGATCCCATTCACAATTGCACCAAGAAGCATAAAATACCTAGGAATAAATCTAACCAAAGATGCAAAAGATCTGTATGCTGAAAACTATAGAAAGCTTATGAAGGAAATTGAAGAAGATATAAAGAAATGGAAACACATTCCATGCTCATGGATTGGAAGAATAAATATTGTCAAAATGTCAATACTACCCAAAGCTATCTACACATTCAATGCAATCCCAATCAAAATTGCACCAGCATTCTTCTTGAAACTAGAACAAGCAATCCTAAAATTCATATGGAACCACAAAAGGCCCCGAATAGCCAAAGTAATTTTGAAGAAGAAGACCAAAGCAGGAGGCATCACAATCCCAGACTTTAGCCTCTACTACAAAGCTGTCATCATCAAGACAGCATGGTATTGGCACAAAAACAGACACATAGACCACTGGAATAGAATAGAAACCCTAGAACTAGACCCACAAACGTACGGCCAACTCATCTTTGACAAAGCAGGAAAGAACATCCAATGGAAAAAAGACAGTCTCTTTAACAAATGGTGCTGGGAGAACTGGACAGCAACATGCAGAAGATTGAAACTAGACCACTTTCTTACACCATTCACAAAAATAAACTCAAAATGGTTAAAGGACCTGAATGTGAGACAGGAAACCATCAAAACCTTAGAGGAGAAAGCAGGAAAAGACCTCTCTGACCTCAGCCGTAGCTATTTCTTACTTGACACATCCCCAAAGGCAAGGGAATTAAAAGCAAAAATGAACTACTGGGACCTTATGAAGATAAAAATCTTCTGCACAGCAAAGGAAACAACCAACAAAACTAAAAGGCAACCAATGGAATGGGAAAAGATATTTGCAAATGACATATCGGACAAAGGGCTAGTATCCAAAATCTATGAAGAGCTCACCAAACTCCACACCCGAAAAACAAATAATCCAGTGAAGAAATGGGCAGAAAACATGAATAGACACTTCTCTAAAGAAGACATCCGGATGGCCAACAGGCACATGAAAAGATGTTCAACGTCACTCCTCATCAGGGAAATACAAATCAAAACCACACTCAGATATCACCTCACGCCAGTCAGAGTGGCCAAAATGAAAAAATCAGGAGACTATAGATGCTGGAGAGGATGTGGAGAAACGGGAACCCTCTTGCACTGTTGGTGGGAATGCAAATTGGTGCAGCTGCTCTGGAAAACAGTGTGGAGGTTCCTCAAAAAATTAAAAATAGACCTACCCTATGACCCAGCAATAGCACTGCTAGGAATTTACCCAAGGGATACAGGAGTACTGATGCATAGGGGCACTTGTACCCTAATGTTTATAGCAGCACTCTCAACAATAGCCAAATTATGGAAGGAGCCTAAATGTCCATCAACTGATGAATGGATAAAAAAATTGTGGCTTATATACACAATGGAGTACTACGTGGCAATGCGAAAGAATGAAATATGGCCCTTTGTAGCAACATGGATGGAACTGGAGAGTGTTATGCTAAGTGAAATAAGCCATACAGAGTAAGACAGATACCATATGTTTTCACTCTTATGTGGATCCTGAGAAACTTAACAGAAACCCAGGGGGGAGGGGAAGGAAAAAAAAAAAAAGAGGTTAGAGTGGAAGAGAGCCAAAGCATAAGAGACTCTTAAAAACTGAGAACAGGGGCGCCTGGGTGGCTCAGTCGGTTAAGCGTCCGACTTCGGCTCAGGTCATGATCTCACGGTCCGTGAGTTCGAGCCCCACGTCAGGCTCTCTGCTGACAGCTCAGAGCCTGGAGCCTGTTTCAGATTCTGTGTCTCCCTCTCTCTCTGGCCCTCCCCTGTTCATGCTCTGTCTCTATCTCAAAAATAAAAATAGAAAAAAAAAAAAAAAAAACAAAAAACTGAGAACAAACTGAGGGTTGATGGGGTGTGGGAGGGAGGGGAGGGTTGGTGATGGGTATTGAGGAGGGCACCTTTTGGGATGAGCACTGGGTGTTGTATGGAAACCAATTTGACAATAAACTTCATATATTGAGAAAGAAAGAAAGAAAGAAAGAAAGAAAGAAAGAAAGAAAGGGAAAGAAAGAAAGAAATATTCAGTAGAAAAAAAAAATAAATCACAGTGACTGCTGCTTACCAAAAAAAAAAAAAAAAAAAGAATATAATGACAGACTGAAAAATTCAAGACAGATCTTCACTAACTCCCTTAATCGTACAGAAGAAAGAATCAACTAACTTGAAGACGGATCGTTTGAAATTAAAGGAATAAAAAGAAAAGGAATGAAAATGAGTGAAAAAAGCCTACATGAATTATGGAACACTATCAAGCAAAAGAATGTTTGCATCATAGGCATCCCAGGAAAGGAGAGAAAGGGGTGGAAATATTATTCAAGGAAATAATAGCTAAAATCTTCCTAAATCTTGAGGGAGAGATGAGTAACCAGGTTCAGGCAGCTCAGAGGACCCAAACAAGATCCATTGAAAGAAGATTACTCTAAAACACATTATAATTAAAACATTAAAAATCAAGGACAGGGAGAGACTTTTGAAAGCAGCAAGAGAAAAATGGCTCATCACATACAATGGAACTCCCATAGGGCTATCAGCAGGTTTTTCTGCAGAAACCATGAGGTCAGGAGGGAGTGTGATGATATATTCAAAGTGTTGAGAGGAAAAACTGCCAACCAAGAATACTGCTCTTTTGGGTTCCTGGACCCAGTTCCAAAGGCAGGTAGGGGGCTTCCCCACATACCACTATACTATGTAAGTCCAGGTTGTTACCTGTACTTTGACCAACTAGCTATAAATCAGAGATTCCCACAATCCTTTCCTCAGTTTTTATTAGCTTGCTAGAACAACTCACAGAACTCAGAGAGGAATTTTACTCCCTAGGCCACCAGTTGATTACAAAGGCATGTAACTCAGGCACAACCAGATGACAGATATGCATCGGCAAGGTCTGGGGAAAGGGTACAGCCCCTCCATTCCCTCCAGGCACGCCACTCTTCCACATCTCCATGTGTTCACCAATGTGAAAGCTCTCCGAAGCCCATCTTTTGGGTTTTTATGGTGGCTTCATCACATAGGCATGATTGGCAAGAATTATTGGCCATTGGAGATTGATTCAGTCTCCAGTCTGACTGCCCTTCCAGGAGTCTATGGACAGGACTGAAGGTTCTAACCCTCTGATCATATATTGATTCTCGTAGCAACCAGCCCCCCTCCTTAGGTGGGGATCCAAAACTCACCTCATTAACATAACAAAAGACACCTTTATCACTCTCATCACTTAGGAAATTCCAAGGGTTTTGGATTAAAAAAAATTTTTTTAATGTTTATTTATTTTTGAGAGACAGAGAAACAGAGCGCGAGCAGGGAGAGGCAGAGACAGAGGGAGACACAGAATCCAAAGCAGGCTCCAGGCTCTGAGCTGTCAGCACAGAGCCCAACATTGAGCTCAAACTCACAAACCATGAGATCATGACCTGAGCTGAAGTCGAAGTCAATATTTAATGGACTGAGCCACCCAGGCACCCCGGAAATCCCAAGGGTTTTGGGAGATGTGCGTGAGGAACAGTGGACAAAGACAAAATATATATGAGTTGACCAAATATATATGTCTTATAAATCACAATATAGCATAAACCCAGCAAAACTGTCCTTCAGAAATTAAGGAGAGATACATTCCCAAACAAAAGCTAAGGGAATTCATCACCACTGGACCTGACTTATGAAAATGGTAAAAAGAGTTCTTGAAATGAAAGAATGCTAGAAAAATACAAGCTTCCACTTGTGGAATGAATAAATCATGGGAATAAAAGGAACAGCATAGAGAATATAGTCAATGCCATTATAATAGATGGTAGCTATACTTGTGATAAGCATAGCATAACGTATGAACTTGTCAAATTACTATTTGTACACTGGAAACTAATGTAACATTGTGTGTCAAGTACACATCAATAAAAAATTTAAAAATGAGGTGCCTGAATGGCTCAATCAGTTAAGTGTCCGAAATCTCTTGATTTCAGCTCAAGTCATGATCTCATGGTCATGAGATTGAGCCCTGTGTCAGGCTCTGCACTGGGCCTGAGGCCTTCATGGAATTATCTTTCTCCCTCTCCCTCTGCCCCTTCCCACCTCAAAAAAAATTGTCCTTTTTAAAAAGTAATTTAAAAATTGGGGTGCCTGGGTGGCTCAATGGGTTAAGCGTCCAACTCTTGCTTTTGGCTCAGGTCATGATCTCACAGTTCATGGGATTGAGCCCTGTGTTGGGCTCCATGCTGCCAGCACAGAGCCTACTTAGGATTCTCTCTCTCTCTCTCTCTCTCTCTCTCTGCCCCTCCCCTGCTTGCTTGCTCTCCCTCTCTCAAAATAAACATTTAAAAACTAAAAATAAATAAAAATAAAATAAATTATATGATCCTGTCAATAGATGCAGAAAAAGGGTTTGAAAAAATTCAACACCCTTTCATGATGAAAGCTCGGAACAAACTGAGTATAGAAGGTTACCTCAACATAATAAAGACCATGTATTACAAACACAGCTAACTCGATGAAAAACTGAGAGCTTTTTCTCTAAAATCAGAAATAAGAGTGCCTACTCTAGCCATTCCTATCCAATGTAGTACTGGAAATCCTAGCTAGAACAATTAGGCAAGAAAAAGAAATGAAAAGCATACAAATAGGAAAGGAAAAAGTAAAATTGTCTGTGTTTGCAGATAACTTGATCTCATGTATAAAAAACCCTAAAAATTCCACTAAAGCACTGTTAGAACTAATAAATAAATTCAGGAAAGTTGTAGGATACTATAAGAAAACTATAGACCATGGGACACCTGGGGGAAATACTTAGGAATAAATTTAACCAAAGGAAGTAAAAGACACGTACATTGAAAACCTTAAGACACTGATGAAAGAAATTGAAGAAGGCACAAACAAATGGTAAGATATTTCATGATGGAACCACAAAATACCCTGAATAGCCCAGGCAATCTTGAGGAAGAATAATAAAGCTAGAGGCCTCACACTTCCTGATTTCCAACTATACTGCAAGGCTGTAGCAATCAAAACAGTGTGATGCTGTTGTAAAAACAGACACATAGACCTATGGAACAGAATTAAGAGCCCAGAAATAAACCCATGCATGCTTGTCAACTAATATTTGACAAGGGAGCTAAGAATATTCAACGGGGAAAGGATGGCCCTTTCAATAATTGGTGCTGGGAAAACTGGATATCTACATGCAAATGAATGAAATTAGGCCACTATCTTACACCACTCAAAAATTAACTCAGAATCAGGGCACCTGGGTGGCTCAGTCAGTTGAGCATGTCTGACTCTTGATTTTGACTCAGGTCATGACCCCGGGGTCATGGTATCGAGCCCTGCCATCAGGCTACACATTACATCTACACAGCTACACATCTGGAGCATCACATGCTACAGAGAAATCACTCATGGAAGGGAAAGTCAATAGATGTGGAAACTTCATTGTTAATCTTATTTTAAGAAATTGCCACAGCCACTCCAGCCTTCAGCTGCCACCATCCTGGTCAGTCAGCAGCCATTGACATCGAGGCAGGACCCTCCAGCAGCAAAAAAATAACTATTTTTTTTTAATGTTTATTTATTTCTGAGAGAGAGATTGAGAGAGAAAGAGATTGTGAGTGGGACAGAGAGAGAGAGAGAAAATCCCAAGCAGGCTCCCTGCTGTCAGTACAGAGCCCAACACGGGGCAATCGCACATTTAATAGACTACACTGTAGTGTAAACATAACTTTATATGCGCTGGGAACCAAAACCTTTATTTACCTCACTTTATTGTGATACTTGCTTTATGGTGGTATTCCGGAACCGAACCCACAGTATCTCCAAGGCATGCCTATACCAATGTAAACAAGCCAGACCAGTTTAAGATAAACACCAGTCCAGCACCTTTTTTCTTTTTTTAGGCCTGCATGCTTGTTTTTCAACCAGACCTCGATATCACACTCCCTGACCTAGCTGAGAACAATGAAGTGATTATTTGTCTTGATTGCTCCGCTTCCATGGAGGGTGCGACATTCTTGGAAGCCAAGCAAATTGCCTTATATGCACTGTCCTTGGTGGGAAAGAAGCAAAAGATAAACATTGTCAAGTTTGGCACAGGTGAGTGCTCTTTGGCCCCAGTCCAAAGCGTGCTTCCTCCTTAATATGAACATGCTCATGAGTAGAGCTGATGGCTGTTAGTACCCTGACCTCACCTATGGAGTAAGAGGTAGCATAGCATGGAGTTCAAGAACCAGAACACCGGAGCCAGATCCCTGGCTTCACATTCCAACTCTATCACTTACTAGCCCTGGCTGTCACCTTGGGCAATTACTTGAACTTTTTATACCTCAGTTTCCTCGTCTGTAATATAAGGGTGATAGTTCCTACCTCACAGTGTTGGTGTAAGGATTGAGCTACTTCCTGTAAAGGATTTAAAACAGTGCCTATCACATATCAAGTGCTTTATAAATACTACTAGTGTTCCTAGCAGCTGAACCAAATGCAAGACCCTTGGTTGAGATGTATGAGGGTCCCAAGCATATGGACAGAACATGTGAAATCAGCACAATGTAGAAAATCTATAAGGGTTCAGCAAGCATCAGCTCAGCCCTTTTAGAGGAAAAGCAATACCATCCTCCAGGTGGGGGTCCAGGGACATGTCAGCCACCAGAAGAAGGTATTTCAGGAATGAGAGAAAGAACCAGAGTAGAGTGAGGGGGCAGTCCGGTCCTGATGATTCTTACGTTCCATCCCATTGAGCAGAAGACCTGCCCTTTTATGAAGGAGCTAGGGTCTGCTGCTGCTGGGCAGAGGTCAGATAAGCCTGGGAAAACCAAGGCCCTGGAAGGAGAACGTGTCCCTGCCGTGGCCAGGCTGCCTGTGCTGTTGTGACACCCCACATCTTACTTTGCATGAGCAATCTGCTACAGAACAGAAGTCTACATGTAATTTTATTCAGGACACTTTGCATTGTAAAGTGCATAATTTCAGTGCACTAGAGTTTATTATTTAAAGGAATAGTGTGGTGAATTTTTGGCATGTTAAAACCATCAAACATTGTTAGTGGTCAGTAAAGTGAATATTTCGTAGCTACACCTCACGCCAATCTTATCACACAGGTTACAAGGAATTATTTTCATATCCTAAGTACATCACAAGCAACAATGTGCCAACAGAGTTCATTATGGTGAGTAAAAGGACCTTCCTTCATCTCTTGGGTCTTTTCCTATCAAGGTTTAACAGTACTGTCCAGACTTATTCCCCCCACGAGCGCTATTGGAACACCCCCAGTCCTTCAGTTTTTGTATGTTGGTGGGCTCTTTTATTTTATTAATAAAAGCCATATGAACTCATTAAAGAAAAACTGGAAATTAAAAAGGGTAGAAAGAAAAAAATCACCCACATTCCTACCACCTAAATGCAACAGCATTGGAATGTTTTCTTCTGTTCCTTTTTTTCTATTTCTGAAGACAGAGCAAGCTGAGAATGACTAATTGCTTCCTCAGTCCATGCCAGCAAACCCTGGGGAGGCATAAAAAAAGTCAAATAAGTGTCCACTGATAATATGATAGTGACTGTGTGACATAAAATAAACTAAGAGGATGTAAGTGAAGTTGTTGCACAAATGCATAATTGAGAAAAAAATACATCTTTTCAGTGACGATGTCTCTAAACCCTCACTGAGACGTGCTTCAGTAAATGATGACAGTTAATGGTGAATAGACCCCAAAAGTAGTAAATAACCTTTCACTTCATTTCCTCTAGTCTGCTACACCTACCATGGGAAATACAGACTTCTGGAAAACACTCCGGTATTTAAATTTACTGTACCCTTCTCAAGGGTTACGGAACATTCTCCTTATATCTGATGGGCACCTCCAGAATGAGAGTCTGACATTGCAGCTTGTGAAAAGAAATGTCCGACACACCAGGCTGTTCTCCTGTGGTATTGGGTAAGTGTGGAAGGTCTAGTGACACAGTGAGCACTGTGGGTGAAGAAGGCAGCCTGTGGGCAGGGGTTTTTTTTGTTGGCCTACACAGGGTTTCTAGAAGTTTTGAAGTTGATAACGGTGTATAGAAACTGTTTAGCATATAGTTGTAGAGCTCTGGGCTCTGAGACTGCCTGGGTCTCAATACCTGAATTGGCCATTTGTTAGCTCTGACCTTGGGCATATTGTTAAATCTCTTGTGTATAAAATGAAGATGATAGTGAAAAAGTCATAGATTTAATAGGTTTACTCTCAGGATGCAATGAGCTCATATATAAAAAGTACTTACGGGGCACCTGGGTGGCTCAGTCAGTTAAGCATCTGACTCTTGATTTTGGTTCAGGTCATGATCTCACTGTTTGTGAGTTCCAGCCCCGTGTAGGGCTCTACACTGACAGTATGGAGCCTACTTGGGATTCTCTCTCTCTTTCTCTCTCCCTCCCTCTCTCTCTCTGTCTTTCCCTGCCAAGCTTACAATCTCTCTCTCTCTCTGTCTCTGTCTCTCTCTCAAAAATAAATAAACATTAAAAAAATTAAAAAGTACTTAAGAATAGTCTTAAGAACAGAGATGGCACACGGCAAACACCAAGTCAACGTTAGATATTATTATGTTACATAAAAATCCAGATTTCCAGCCTATCCTGAGAAGCCTGAAGTGCCGGGCGCACCCCCACCCCCGGCGGTTTGTGACCAGGGCTGAGGGTCCCACCCAGGCTCTTGCTCCTTCACACCTTTGTGGTGGCTGCCACATTTGCATTTTCAAACCCTATAATGGATTTAAGATCTCTCTCTCTGGAGGCTAGACCCTCTTCATTGTTGGAATGAACCCCCACCCCAATCATAGTTAGCTGTTTTGGACGAAACCGAGGTGTATGGTGTAAACATAAGGAAAACACCAAGGGCCAGACTGGTGTTTGCACAGAGCATGCCTGCACCCTCGTCTCCTGGGACTCTCCCCCACATAGTCACCATCCTGGCAAATGATCACCAGGCCTCCCTATTCTGAGTGCATGGAGTGGGAGAGCCCCTCAACACAGGGGTAGGGGTGGAGGTGGGTGTTGCTGTTCTCTGGGGCCACTGTGCTGTCCTGGACCGGGGTCCTCCTCAGGCCTCGGCCATGACTTTCAGGAGCTGGAGCCCTAGACACCCTTTGAGGGCCCTGTACCCAAGCCAGACCTGCCTGCCCAGAGGGCTCTTCTCCTCTGTCTGCCCTGCCTCAGTCACAGCTCCAGTCCTGTTCCCTAATGTGAGAGCTGGGCACCACAGACCAACCAGGAAATTATCCAGCCCCCCGTGGACTTCCCCAGCAAGTGCTCCTAAATGGACTTCACCTGAGTAACTTGTGCCTGTACACACAGGGGGCTGGCGGCAACACGCTGCAGGGACCTGCCTCCTCCCTGCTCCCCTGACCGTGTGGCAGAGGCAGTGCCAGGGTCGTGGCTCAGACATCAGTGCAGAAGACACCGGGCCCCGTTGATTCCTTCTTTGCTGAGGGCCTGTCATGAGACAGGTGCGCCTTGGTGCAGGACCACAGTGCCGGGTATGGGGAGCCAGACAGCAAACAACCCAGTAAGCTCAAAGGGAGGCGGGTTTTCCTAAGTGCCACGAAGGAAATAGGGAAGGACGCCGTGATGGGGTTGGGTGGGCACAAACCTCCTTTGGGAGGTGACTTTGTGCTCTCACACAACCCAGCCTGAGGGAGCTGGAAGTTTTACTGATTTACTGTCAGGTTTTTAGGATCTTTCTACTGGTTTCTCATACTCCTTTGTGTTCACAAACTCTAGCAAGATGTGAGTTCTCCAGCAGTAGAGACTGAACTATTGCCTATTGTAACAAGCTGTCCCCTGAGGTCTGCACAGCAGGAGCAAAAACGGATTCCAAGCAGCCTCACTAGCTGATGAAATTGGTAAAAGAGAAATAAACTCCAGCTTAGGGGGATTCTCTAACTGGTGTTGTAGTCACCACCAATTAATTTTGAAGACTAAAGACAAATCCAATCTTTAATAAATAGGTTAAGACATATTTCAGAAATAAATAACTTTCTTAAGCTCTTTTCCTGAAAAATAATTGTTTCTTTATTATTTTAGGAGGAACGTCTCTAAGAAAAGCTTTCTTAATAGTTACAGAATTATTATCAAGAGAAATTTAATACGACATTGTTATTCAAATAGCAAAGCTTATTTTTGCTAGAAAGACACTTCCCTATCCTTTTTGCTATCTAGTTGTGCATCATAATTTTTTAATGTTTGTTTGTTTGTTTGTTTGTTTGTTTGTTTGTTTTGAGGGAGAGAGAGAGCAGGGGAGGATCAGAAAGAGAGGGAGAGAGGGAATCCCAAGCAGGCCCTGCACAGTCAGCGCAGAGCCCAATGCGAGGCTTGATCTCACAAACCATGAGATCATGACCTGAGCCAAAATCAAGAGTGGGACGTTTTATCAGCTGAGCCACCCATGTGCCCCCAGATGTGCATTATATTTGAAGATGTAGACTTTATTAACTCTTTGCCAGTTCTTGGCCTTTGGGATCAAATTTGGGTAACTGACATTCATTGAAAGCAGGTTGATATTTTTACCAGTATTCTGATAACTTTTCAGAGGTTTTTCAGAATCATCTATTCTCTCTTTTGGTAAATCAGGAGTCAAGAATTTCTGCTTTTTTTTTTTTTTTCTATTGTGAAAGAGAAATAAGTTTTCTGATATATGGGAGCCTAAATTACCCAAAGCTTCAGATGTTTCATACTGTCTGTCCTGAGTTTTATCTCTCTAACCTCAACTACAGAAAAGCAATTCTTCTGCGTATAATGTTTCCTCTATTGAGTTCTGAACTATATCAACACTGTTAACTACATGTACTTCAAAAATATTTCTAAAATTTGTTGAAGATTATAACATGTGAAATGTGATCAGTTCTACAGCAAATCGTCATATCTTAAGGACTTTGTCCCAGTACGGTGCTGGAGTATTTGAGTATTTTAACTCAAAATCCAAACACAGTTGGAAAAAACAGGTACGTTTCTCAAACATCTTATTTCTAGTTTTATGCTTATATGTGGAAATAATATCTTCTTACAAATCCATTGACAGTAACTTCTGTGTTTTCGTTAATAGAAAGGGGCCCTGCAAAAAGGCCACAGGCCTGAAGGTATTGCACCCCTCAGTTATTGTCTAACATCTAGCAGAAACATTCTCCTTAATTGGGTCATTCTCTTAGCTTGTAGTTTGATTTCTTCTTTATAAAGTATCATGGGGGATTTTTAAAGGTAAAGTAGTATCCATGTTTTGTTAGCATTATCTGTCATTGTGGCAAAATATACATAAAATTTACCATTTAACCATTTTTAGTGGCATTCAGTGGCATTAAGGCACATTCGTAATGTTGTGCAGCCATCACCTCCATCCATCTCCAGAATTTTTCATCATCCGAAACAGAAACTCAACTCATTAAAGAGCTGCTCCCATTGTACCTACACCCCAGCCCCTGCCAACTACCATTCTACTTTCTTTCTGTGAATTTGACTACTTTAGATACTTCATGTAAGCAGAATCCTATAGTATTTGTCCTTTTGTGCCTGGCTTATTTCACTTGGTATAATGTTTTCAAGATCTATGCACATTGTAGACTATGTCAGAATTTTCTTCCTTTTTAAAGGCTAAGTAATATTTCATTGTGTGCACACACCACATTTTGTTTATGGGTTCATTTGTTGATAGACATTTGTGTTGTTTCTACCTTTTAGTTGTTATGAGTTATGCTGCTCTGAGTATTGACACACAAGCATGTGTTCAGGACTCTGATTTCAGTTATTTTAGGTGTATACCCAGAAGTGGAATTTCTGGTAGTTCTGTGTTTAGCTTTTTGGAACTGCCATACTGTTGTTCATAGCAGCTGCACCATTTTATATTCCCATCAGCAATGTACTAGGGTTCTAGTTTTTCTACATAATCAATAGCACTTGTTGTTTTTGGGGTTTTTTTTTGTTTTGTTTTGTTTTGTTTCATAATAACCATTCTAGAGTGTGAAGTTGTATTTCACTGGGGTTTTGATTTGCATTTGCCTAATGACTAGTGATGTTGAACAACTTCTCATGTGCTCCTTGGCCATCCGTACACCTTCTTTGGAAAACATCTATTCAAGCCCTTTGTAGGATTAAGTTGTATAATTGGAATCTACTCCCTGCAAAAGTTGTATATTAGTAATTAACTAATGGAATGATTTAGGGATGTTTTGCACGTTTAAATTATGTGCTAATGCTATTAAGAATTCTATTTAAGGGGCGCCTGGGTGGCTCAGTCGGTTGAGCGTCCAACTTCAGCTCAGGTCGTGATCTCACGGTCCGTGAGTTTGAGCCCCACGTCGGGCTCTGTACTGACAGCTCAGAGCCTGGAGCCTGTTTCAGATTCTGTGTCTCCCTCTCTCTCTGCCCCTCCCCCATTCATGCTCTGTCTCTCTCTGTCTCAAAAATAAATAAAAATTAGAAAAAAATTTTTTAAAAAAGAATTCTATTTAAAATCTTTTTGAAAAAGTACCCTGAGCAGGAAGGAGGAAAAGAAAAAAAAAAAAAAAAAAGAAAAAAAAAAAAGCAGAGAGCTACAAATCCTGAAAGATAGAATGTAAAATTATTCTCAGTGTTAAGTCACTATTTTCTGGGTGTAACATTGAGAGAGAAATAATTCCTTTCTTATAAATAGATAGAAGACCAGATGACCCGGTTGCATTCTCCAAGTTGTCACTCTGTCTCCGTCAAGTGGCAGCAGCTAAGTGCAGATGCACCTGAACCCCTGCAGGCCCCAGCCCAGGTGCAGTCCTTGTTCCTCAACCATCGACTCCTTGTCTACGGATTTATTCCTCATTGCACACAGGTGAGGAAGCACATGGCTGGTTTTAGTGTGGGAAGAACAATGTATGTTGCCAAGAGTTCTATTTTTCTTTTCTTTCTCTTTTCTTTCCTCTCCTCCCCCCAGATCATAATATGCTGGCAAATTTTTCTGCTTCCGGAAACGTAGTGGGTAGTTACCTAGGGACATCGGGGAGCCTTTTAACTTCCATTGAAAGGAGAGAGAAAATCACTGTGAAACTCACCAAGACACTGTGGAGTGACAAAGCTAATGAGGGATTTCCTTCCCACCCCCACCCCGCTTCAGGCAACTCTGTGTGCATTAATTCAAGAGAAAGAATTTTCTACGATGGTATCAACTACTGAACTTCAGAAGACAACTGGAACTGTAAGATTCAAACCTTGAACTATGAACTCACTGTTTGAAAGTTGCCATCATTTAATATTTTCTTGTGTAATGCTCCCTGTACTTCCTTTGTTGCTCCTGTTTCTCTGTGTTGACACTTCAGTACACAATATGATGTGGAGGATTGTTATCCGTACAAATGAGGACACTTGGACTCAGTTTCTAACACAGTACTTCTTCTGGGGTTCTTGAGTCTCGTGTATCCACATGAGCATCAGTGGCCATGAATAACTGCAATGAAACTTGGTATTTTATACGTGAACAGTTTTTAGGGGCGGTTCTCGAATGTGCCCATGACTCAATAAAAGTTAAGTGCCACGATCCACCTATGTTATTTCGTATTACTCAGTATAATAGTCCTAGGCCAAGAGTAAACATATATTGAGAGTGTGTTTGTTTTTTCTACTTTTGGATTAAAAGCAAATGAATTATCACTGAGAAGCTTGTAGTATTTGCATTAGTACTTAATCTACTATAGTCAGACCTGGAAAATCCCTCACCTATGTATATTATATGTGCAGTTTGCTATTCATAGAAGTATTTGCAGAAGCAGATAAACTATTTCCCAGACATTGCACATTTTTGTTTTTTGTTTTTCAAATAAAATATGACTTGCTTTTTTACCCCAAATCAATAATTATAACTTATTATTTGCCCGTGATGTGTGTATAGAAGTTTAGGGAATCTCCATATTGGTTTAAAAATTGAATCTAAGGAGGAAATTAAGTCAAACGATTTTGCCTGGGAAGAGGTCATCCTCCATGAAATTGCAGGTTTTATAGTGGTACTTTCTCTGTGAGCTGTGGCCCTACTGATAACAAAATTACAAGAGTTGGAATTATTATGGAAATGAGACATTGCCATTTAAGATCAGTTGTGTTTCTTCGTTGGAGAGAAAGGGAGGCGATCCTTTACCCCACACTTCCCAGGGCACATTTTGCTGCCCCTGCCCTTCCGAGTGGAGGTCACATTCACGGTGGGGCATCGCAGCACTAGGCCGACTCTTCCTACAGAAGAACAGCTTACGGTTTTTGAGATAAACTGAAGTGGCAAAATACCCTTTTACAGAAAAGGCAAAACTGTAGGGACGGAAAACAGATGAGTGGGTGCCAGGGGCTAGAGGTGACAGCCAGGGGCATGAGGAACTTTTGAAAGTGAAGAACTGTTCTGAATCTTTATTTCAGTGTGGTCATCACAACTGTATACATTCGTTACAGCTCACCAAACTGGACACTTTTAAAAGGGGTGAATTTTTTGTATGTACTCTTATACCTCAAGTTAAAAGTGGTTTTCTAAGTAAGACTTCAGTTAGAAGCCATTTGAATCTTTTTTTCCCCTTTGCTGCTTCAACACAGATGATACACAAGCTGACAGCGCGAGCTCTGATCCGAGATTATGAAGATGGCATTCTCCATGAAAATGAAACGAATCATGAGGTTCGCTCTTTCCATTGTTCTTGATGCTTCTTAAATTGATTTTATCCATGGAAACGTAAAGTGAGGATAGCTGGGTGGAGAAGCATGTGGGGGGAGTGGGTGGGAATTCATTGTTGTGTCTGTATTTTCTGCACCTACGGTGCTCAGTACATGTTCGTTAAATGGATCAATGAAAGAGCAGATGTCATTGGTTTCCTGAGAATTCTATGACCATTTTACTCATCAGAAAGAGACCAGAAGAGGGCTCAGAGGACAGTCACTGAGTGCCTGTCATAAATATCACCTTAGATTTCATACATTGTAGGCGCTGGTAGTCTCATCGTAGTGATGAAGCAGCCCAGGTGCAGGGCAGGTAGGTGAGCAGCCTAAAGACAGACAGTGGAGCCAGAGCCTGCCCTGCTCCTTCTTCACTGAGCCGATGCGGCCCCTGGCAGGGGGTCCCACTCAGCCAGCCCACCGATGGCCTGGTGCCTCTGGAGCTGTGAACTTAAATGAGCTTAGGAGCAGTCATACCCGGTGCCCTCCCAGAAAGAAGGCACCAGAGTGCCATGCCTGGCTGTGAATGCAGTCACAGCCAGTGATAGAGGGCCTTGTGTTTTCAGTGCTCTCCCTTGCTGCCCTTGGATTAGCAGCCTGTGTTCTGCTTTACTTTAGGCCTTCTTACCTCTAGGGGCAGCTGACCAGCCCTGCCACCAAATAGTCCTGAACAGGTCCCTCCACCTCTCCACACCTTGGACTCCCCATCTTTAAAATGAGAGGCGTGGACTGTCTGTAAAAGAAGGCAGAAGCTCACCACACTTGAGGATGAGAGTTCTTTGTTAACCGTAAAGAGATATGTAAATATGAATTATTTTTTCTATGACTTAGCCAGTCACTTGATCCTATTTTGCAGGGAATGTTGAGTCCCCTACTCAAGACATTCACACAGGGCCATTGACTCAATTTAACTTGAAATGCTAATTGTAAAATGCTTTATTTTATAGAAAAATGCCTTGTTAGATTATTTAACACTTGTTTTATTGGTCATACATAGCTAACTAGTGAAAAATAAAGTGAAATGTGACTACGCTTGTTTGATTCTATCCTAGATGAAGAAGCAAATGTTAAAATCTCTGATTATTAAACTCAGTAAAGAAAACTCTCTCATAACACAATTTACAAGCTTTGTGGCAGTTGAGAAAAGGGTACGTATTGTTGTTAATTCATGGCTATTTCATTTGTATTTGCATATTAAGAAAATTTCTCTTGCTCTGTCACTGACAGTATCCACATTCATGACTCACAAAGAGCAGGGGAAGAGGGCAGGGAGGACCATCAAAGCAGGGCCTTGCATTCATGAAGGGCCTCACAGTTAGCGTTTGTGATAATCTCTCTAAATGAGTCACATGTAATATATATATATAATGTTATAATTATTAGTTATGTGTGTACTTCTGAGATATACTACAATTTTGTTACATTTTGGTATTTCTCATCTTTTATTAATGCGAGACCCTCAAAAAGTAGAAAGGGCTTGAGCTTCCCCTCCCGTGAGAGGCCCTTTCTCTTTCATAAATTTAAGAGGTGAACCCACAGAAGGCACTTTGTACATGGCACCCAGCTCAATAAAGAGGAAAGCTAAGCGTGTGCCTCTCTCTCTCTCTCTCTCTCCCTCTTGTGGCCCAAGACACCCAATCTGACACCCAAACGTACTAAGGATTCACCAGGCTTTAGAATATATAGTAATCACTTGATTTGATAATGTCTGTTTTATTTCTACCTAATTGTGATTCAATATAGGATGGTAAGGAGGCACCTTCTCCTAATATTCCAAATATTATGGAACTTATTGCCAAAGAAGATGTAGATTTCCTGCCATACATGAGCTGGCAGGAGGAGCAACCAGATGCCAGTGTGGTACAGGTAAATGTTAATTACCAAATAAGTCGATATTGTGTTTTCATATTTTAATGATGGTGAGGGGAACCCTTTGCTAAAATCGCACCCTATTGCTTGTATATGCAGGAACTGTTGTCTCCCTCATAATGGAAAATATTTGCGCATTTATAAAAAAGCTGTTACGTGACTGAGAAAGCCACCATATATAAATGTATTTATAGAGTCCCGAAGGAGAACAACTGTGATTTGGCTTCATTCATAGACAAATAAACTGCCATACAGGAAACTAAAGTCATTTATTCTAAGTAATTGATAGGTTCATCATCATGAAAGTAGTGATAAAAGTCCTATATAGTAATCTAAATCCACCACGAATAATTCTTAAAGCTAATAGTGCTTTATACTGTGCCCTTTGTAGCCAGAAACAGAAGTTGAGAAATGTAACTTGCATAGAAAGTGGAAGGCATATGCAAAACCAAAGGAACGTAACAGTGCTATTAGACCCTTAGGTGTCTAGGTTGGTTAAAAAAAAAAAAAAAAGCCAAAATTTTGGAATTCAGAATCTAATGAAAAAATTTGAGAGGAATTTTGGGAAAATATGCAACATTCATTTTCCTCGATCCATTTTGAAGTTATTATGTCAGTTAAGAATATAAAAACACATTAGATATCATTTGCTTGCTTTGCTCATAAAACCATGTTTTGAGATGGTAAATGACAACAGAGCAACAACAAAACCACAGATGTTTCCTCAAATCTTGCATGCAGAATTTTTGTTTTGTTTCATCTTCTAGTTGTCTTTAAAGAAAGGAAAAGGGAAGAATAACTTCTGAAAATCCTGTTTCCACTTTTTTTCTGAGTTTACTTCTCTGGTCACATAGTTCCTCTTAGATCAAAGAGAAATTGTAGCTGCCACAGAAGAGATGGGCAGTGGCAGGGTTGGGGGGTGACTGCAGCCCGCCTCGCAGACACAGAGGTAGGTGGCCTCTGAGGCAGCTCTCCGGTGGTTGTTGCAAGCCCGCTGCCCTCTGGCTGAAGTGACTTCCAGGGGATTTAAAGAGCCTGCAGCTTTACTCCCCCTGCTCATTTTTTGCTCTTCCCCTTTTGGGAGCCAGACACTGAACATCAGGACATTCAAAAACAACTGCATATATGGGAATAATTAAAAAGTGTCTGCACAAAACCAACGAAAAGCTCAGAAAAGACCTACGAAGGCATTAAGTTTACTTCAGGCTGATTCTCAGCACAGAGACAGCCTACAACAATTAAAAAGGGAAAAAAAAAATAACAAGAAGCTTTTAGCCTACTAGGAAAGGGAAATCCCTCGTTTGATAAAGGGCACCAATGAAGAACTTAAAGTTAATGTCATATTTAATGGTAAAATACTGAATGGTTTTCCCCTCAGGGTGGGTACAAGGCAAGGATGTCTGACCTTACCACTTCTGTTCAACATTGTACAGAATATTCTAGCTGGTACCTAAGGCAAGAAAAAGTATATGAAAAGCATACAGGTTGGAAAGAAAGAATCAAAACTTTCTTTACTCATAAGCAACCTAATTGTATATGTAGAACCTCTTAAAGATTCTGTAGAAAAATTAGTGGCACTAATAAGTGAGTTTGGCAAAGTTACAGGATGCAAGGTCAATGTAAGAAACCAACTGGATTTCTGTATACTAGTAATAATCAGAAACTGAAATTTAAAAAACAATAGCACTTATAATACCATAGAAAATACAAAATACATAGAATCAAATTTGACAAAATATAAGCAGGACCTATACATTGAAAGTTAAAAAATTGCTGAGAAAATTTCAGTTGAAGAAGACCTAAATAGATGTTCTTGAATCAGATGATTCCATATTGTTAAGATATTGATTCTCCTCAGATCAATATATAGATTCAATTCAATACAAATCAAAGTCCCAGCAAGTTTTTTTGTTTAGAAATTGACACGCTCCATAACCAGTAAAAAAAAAATTGACTCAGTAATCAAAAATCTCCCAACAAACAAGAGTACAGGACTGGGTGGATTTCCAGGGGAATTCTACCAAACATTTAAAAAAGAGTTAACACCTATTATTTTGAAGCTGTTCCAAAACATAGAAATGGAAGGAAAACTTCCAAGCTCACTCTATGAGGCCAGCATTACATTGATTCCAAAACTAGACAAAGACCCCACTAAAAAGAACTACAGACCAATTTTCCTAATGAACACGGATGCAAAAATCCTCAACAAGATACTAGCCAACCGGATCAAATAATACATTAAAAGAATTATTCACCACAACCAGGTGGGATTTGTACCTGGGATGCAGGACTGGTTCAATATCCACAAAACAATCAATGTGATACATCACATCAATAAAAGAAAGGACAAGAACCATATGGTCCTCTCAATAGATGCAGAGAAAGTGTTTGACAAAATACAACAGCCTTTCTTGATTAAAAAAAAAAAAAAACCCTCAAGAAAATAGGGATAGGAGGATCACACCTTGAGATTATAAAAGCCATATATGAAAGACCCAATGCTAATATTATCCTCAATGGGGAAAAATTGAGGGCTTTAAGGAACACAAGGTCAGGAATACAAGGATGTCCACTCTTACCACTGTTATTCAACATAGTGTTGGAAGTCCTAGCCTCAGCAATCAGACAACACAAAGAAATAAAAAGCATCCAAATCAGCAAGGAGGAAGGCAAACTTTAATTCTTCATAGGTGGCCTGATATTCTATGTGGAAAACCTAAAAGACTCCACCAAAAAACTGCTAGAACTGATATAGGAATTCAGCAAAGTCACAGGATATAAAATCAACGTATAGAAACCGGTTGCATTTCTACACACCAATAATGAAGCAACAGAAAGAGAAATTGAGGAAGCAATCCCATTTACAATTGCACCAAAAACCATAAAATACCTAGGAATAAACCTAACTAAAGTGGTATAAGATCTGTATGCTGAAAACTATAGAAAGCTTATGAGAGAAATTGAAGAAGACACAAAAAAAATGGGAAAACATTCCATGCTCCTGGATAGGAAGAACAAATATTGTTAAAATGTCGATACTACCCTAAGCAATCTACATATTCAATGCAATCCCTATCAAAATAACACCAGCATTCTTCACAGAGCTAGAACAAACAATCCTGAAATTTGTATATAACTGGAAAGGACCCCAAATAGCCAAAGCAATCCCGAAAAAGAAAACCAAAGCTGGAGGCATCACAATTCCAAACTTCAAGATGTATTACAAAGCTGTAATCATCAAGATAGTATGGTACTGGCACAAGAACAGACACTCAGATCAGTGGGACAGAATAGAGAACCCAGAAATGGACCCACAAACGTATGACCAACTAATCTTTGACAAAGCAGGAAAGAATATCCAATGGAAAAAAGTCTCTTCAACAGACGGTGTTGGGGAAACTGGACAGTGACATGCAGAAGAATGAACCTGGGCCACTTTCTTACACCAGACACGAAAATAAACTCAAAATGGATGAAAGACCTATTTGTAAGACAGGAAACCATCAAAATCCTAGAGGATAAAACAGTCAACTACCTCTTTGACCTTGGCCACAGCAATTCCTTAACTTGAGATGTCTCTGGAAGCAAGGGAAACAAAAACAAAAATGAACCATGGGGATCTCATCAAAATAAGAAGCTTCTGCACAGCAAAGGAAACAATCAGCAAAACTGAAAGGCAACCAACAGAATGGGAGAAGATGTTTGCAAATGACATATCGGATTGGATTTGGACTGGATTTGATTTGGATTGGATCCAAAATCTATAAAGAACTTATCAAACTCAACACCCCAAAAAACAACTAATCCAGTGAAGAAGTGGGAAAAAGACATGAAGAGACACTTTTCCAAAGAAGATCCAGATGGCCAACCGACACATGAAAGATGCTCAACGTCACTCATCATCAGGGAAGTACAAATTAAAACCACAATGAGATACCTCCTCACACCTGTCAGAATGGCTAAAATTAACACCTCAGGCAACAACAGATGTTGGCAAGGATGCAGAGAAAGAGGAACCCTTTTGCACTGATGGTGGGAATGCAAAGTGGTGCAGCCACTCTTAAAACAGTATGGAGGTTCCTCAAAACATTAAAAATAGAACTACCCTATGACCCAGCAATTGTACTACTAAGTATTTTCCCAAAGGATACAAAAATGCTGATTCAAAGGGGCACATGCACCCCAATGTTTATAGCAGGACTGTCGACAATAGCCAAAGTATGGAAAGAGCCCAAATGTCCATCGGCTGATGAATGGATAAAGAAGATGTGGGGTGTGTGTGTGTGTGTGTGTGTATACATACATCCATATATATATATATATATATATATATATATATATATATATATATATATATATAATGAAATAGTACTCAGTGATCGAAAAGAATGACATCTTGCCATTTGCAACAGTGTGGATGGAACTAGAGTGTATTATGCTAAGTGAAATAAGTCAGAGAAAGACAAATATATGATTTCACTCATATGTGGAATTTAAGATACAAAACAGGTGAATATAATGGAAGAGAAGCAAAAATAAGATAAAAACAGAGACGGAGACAAACCATAAGAGACTCTTAAATACAGAGAACAAACTGAGGGTTGCTGGCGGGTGTTGGGTTGGAGGGAAGGGCTAAATGGGCAAGGAGCATTAAGGAGAACACTTGTTGGGATGAGCACTGAGTGTTATATGCAAGTGACAAATTACTAAATTCTATTCTTGAAGTTATTATTACACTATATGTTTAATAACTTGGATTTAAATTAAAAGAAAAAACACTAGAGGCGCCTGGGTGGCTCAGTCGGTTGAGCATCCAACTTCGGCTCAGGTCATGATCTCACGGTCCGTGAGTTCGAGCCCCGCCTCGGGCTCTGTGCTGACAGCTCAGAGCCTGGAGCCTGTTTCAGATTCTGTGTCTCCCTCTCTCTCTGCCCCTCCCCCATTCACGCTCTGTCTCTCTCTGTCTCAAAAATAAATAAACATTAAAAAAAAAAAAGAATTAAAAAAAAAAGAAAAAACACTAATTTCAAAAGATAAAAAATAAAGTTAATGGCACTGAAAAAAAAAAAAACCTGACACACTAATTTCAAACATTTCATGTAAGGGTAACAGATCTTGGCTAGCCAAAACAACTTTGAAAAGGAAGAAAATGCTGGAGGCCTTACACTATCTGATTTCAAGACTACTATTTTATAAGGCTACAGTAATTAGGAGAGTGTGATATTGGTGTAAAATAGACATCTGTACCATGGGAACATCACTGGAACATGTAACGGTTGGAACAGAGTAGAGAGTCTAGAAATATATCCACATATATAAGGTCAATTAATTTTCTATGAAGGTGTCAAGGTAATTCAATGGGAAAGGGTGATTTTTCCAACAAATGTTTCTGGAACAACTGGATAGCCATATATGAGACAAAAATGAACCTCTGCCCTCAGCTCACACTGTGTGCAAAAATTGATTGGATTGCAGACTTGAATGTAACAACTGAACAGTGCTAGAATATCTAGAAGAAAAAGTAGGAAAAAATGTTAGTGAATTTGGGTTGGACAAAGGCTTCTTAATTTTTTTAGGGTTGTTTGTTTGTTTGTTTGTTTGCTTTGAGAGAGAGGGAGCATGACCAGGGTGGGGGCAGATAGAGAGGGAGAGAGATAGTCCCAAGCAGGCTCCATGCCGTCAGCACAGAGCCTGATGCAGGGCTTGATCCCACGAACTGTGAGATTACGACCTGAGTCAAAACCAAGAGTCAGACACTTAGCCAACTGAGCCACCCAGGCACCCCAAGTTTTCTTAAATTAAAAAAAATCTGTAAAAAATTGGTGAATTGGACTTCACTAGAATCAAAACTTTTGCTCTTTGGGTTGCCTGGGTGACTCTATCAGTTGAATGTCTAACTCTTGATTTCTGTCCAGGTCATGATCCCAGGGTTATGGGATCAAGCCCCACATCGGGGTCTGTGCTGAGCATGTAGCCTGCTTAAGATTCTCTCTCTCTCTCTCTCTCTCTCTCTCTCTCTCTCTCTCTCTCTCTCTCTCTCTCCCCCTCTGCCTCTCTCCCTGGCTCGCATACACACACACACACTCTCTCTCTCAAGTAAATAAAAAACAAAACAAAAAACCCACACAAACTTTTACTCTTCAGAAGACCCCCTGTAAGCAAATGAAAGGGGAAACCACACAGACAGTGAGAAAATATTTGTAAAACATACCTGGCAAAGACTTATCTAAAATATAGAAAGAAATCTTAAAATTCAATAAGAAAATCCAATAAAATAATGAACAGATTTGAACAGACACTTCACCAGAGAAGGTATACAGATGGCAAACAAGCATATGAAAAGATGCTGTACATCAGAATATGCAAGTTGGAACCACAGGGAAATACCTTTACATACCACCAGCATGGCCTAAAAGGGACTGACAGTACTAGATGTGATGAGGATGTGGAACAACCGTAACTCCCACGCACTGCTGGTGGGAGTACAAAATTGCACAACCATTGTGGAAATTCTTTGGGAAAGGACTACTCTTTTTTAAAAATAGCTCTTTTAAAAGACAGATACCATATGGTTTCACTCTTACGTGGATCCTGAGAAACTTAACAGAAACCCATGGGGGAGGGGAAGAAAAAAAAAAAAAAAGAGGTTAGAGTGGAAGAGAGCCAAAGCATAAGAGACTCTTAAAAACTGAGAACAAACTGAGGGTTGATGGGGGGTGGGAGGGAGGGGAGGGTGGGTGATGGGTATTGAGGAGGGCACCTGTTGGGATGAGCACTGGGTGTTGTATGGAAACCAATTTGACAATAAATTTCATATATTAAAAAAAAATAAATAATAAATAAATAAATAAATAAATAAAAATAAAAATAGCTCTTTTACATTGGTAAAATGACAAGCTAATTATTTTTTTTAAGATTTTATTTTTAAGTAATCTCCAAACCCAATATGGGGCTCAAATTTACATCCCCAAGATCAAAAGGCACATGCTTGGGGTGCCTGAGCGGCTCAGTCAGTTAAGGTCCAGCTCTTGACTTCAGCTCAGATCATGAGCTCACAGTTCATGGGTTCAATCCCCGCATAGGACTCTGTGCTGACAGTGCAGAGCCTGCTTGTGATTCTCTCTCTCTCTCTCTCTCTCTCTCTCTCTCTCTCTCTCTCTCTCTCTCTCCTCTCTCTCTCTCTCTCTCTCTCCCCCCTTTCTTCCTCCCTCTCTCCCTCCCCTGCTCATGCACACACACTCTCTCTCTCTCCCTGTCTCCCTCTCTCTCTCAAAATAAATAAATACACTTAAAAAAAAAAAAAAAGAGGCACATGCTCTACACCTGAGCCAGCCAGGTGCTGCCAGGCTAATTATTTCCAAAATATCTCAAACTTGTAATTCATATAAAACTAGATTTTATTTACATGCAACTTTTTAGGAATGACTCTTTAACATTCAAATAATAGTAGTAACATAGCATCCTTAATTCCCTTTTGTTTTCCATGTTATTCAAAGTCTAGTGTAAAAATATATTCATTTAGTTACTTTAAAGCTTTCGAAATTTCTGTCAGTTTTCTCAGTTTCCTAATATTGCTGTAAAGCAGTATAAAAGACTAGAATAATTTATTTCAAATTATCAGCTTATTTTAGGGCTAATTTACACATTATGATACTGCTATTATAAAATCTTGTACAAGACACTTCTTTGGTCCTCAGTTTCCTCTTGTATAAAATGAGGGATATTGAAATTCCAAGATGCTAAGAACAAAGAGAAACTAAGATATTTGATGTATTTATTGTTGCTGTTCTCTCCAGATCTCAGACTCTGTATCTATAAAACAAGGGCATTGTACTTAAATTATCTTGAATATCTCCTCTTTTCAATGCTCTGGGATAAGCAGCTGCTTGTCTGCTTGGAAGTCAACTACTAGGAAGTATGTTCGTTTTATTCTGTGTTTTCCCTTACATTTTTCTCTTTCGGGCAGCCTCTTGCAGCATTCTCTGCACGGAATGAAGAGCTGCGACATCATTTGACTAACAGAAAACTTGGATCACCTGAGCTGGAAGTTTTTGAAGATTTTGAAAAGGGTTGCTTCAGTTCCCCACTATCAGAAAAATCTTTAACACTCAATTTCGCATGGGAAGATGTGGAAATGCCATTGGATCTAAGTCAGATGGATTCATTTAAGCAAACAGGAACTGAACCATTATGTAGAAGTGACCCTTTCCTAAAACAGGGTGCTTGCAGTATTTCTGCTGCCCAGAGGTTAGCCTGTTTGGAAGTCGAGCCCGTAATTGGTTCTCGTCTCCACTGTCCTTCCCACTTACATCGTTCAAAGGTTTGTCTTGCTTCTCCTGCTAGTTCTGAACAGCCTGGTCCATCTGAGAATGACCAAGACCTTCAAACTGACAGTTGTAGTGATTCTTCCCTTGAGTCATCTACCGCTTTCAGACTGTCTGTCCTACCTTTGAGCTCCTTTGCTTGTGTTCCTTATTCAGGTGACTCATGTAACTTTGGACAGGTTGATCTACCTTACAGTTATCAAGGTCATAAGACTGACAATTGTGCTAGCAATTCTCTTGAGTTGGACTCTCCCCCACAGCCGAATACTTTTTTCTCTCCTCCTAGAGTTCCTTCCTCTGGTCTATCCAGAGAGTTTGACTTTCATTACCCTTCTGGTTCTCCTCTTTATTTTCAAAATTCCTCAGTTCATTCGAGCACTGCTTACAAGCCACAGATAGATCTGTTTGCTAACACAGAATTGGAGGCTTCTTCAGCAAATGTTTGTGCCATAATTTCATCATCTACTTCAAGTAATGGGCATTTTTCTGAAACAAAAAATGTTGAAACACCAAGATTTCAGAAACGTCGTTTAGCAAAATCTGTTCTAACAGGAAGTGCCTTTACTGCAAGCTTTCAGGCACAAAAAGATGAACAAAGCTGGATGAATTTTGTGCCTTGGACCAAACTCTTCAGTCTACAAACTGAGGTATTAGTCTTATTTCTCCTTAAGTCTGTGGTTAATTAGCTTCATAGTTTAGAGCAGAGCTATTCAAAGTACCTGGTCGTTTATCAGTACAATAGTGAGGTAAGTGACTTGTGGCAGAATGTAAATCAATACACTGCTTCTTCCATTGAGAAAAATTTTCCAAAAAAAGGTCAACAATAAATACAGTGTGCTTGATAATGGTATTTATCTATCTAGTTTTAACTGTTAGGCTAGAATATCATGCAAGTGAATGTTAATATTCCTCAGTTGAAAGTTAATCATCCCTGAATGGGTCATGGGGTAAGTAAGACCTTGATTGCCTAGGTTCTAGAACAGGTGAATTGCAATTATGTAAATTTCCCACTTTGACGTAGAGGACGAGAGCTGTAAGTATACTCTAATTGTTTTCACATATGGTCTTAGGAATATCACTCAACATGTAAGACTGTGTTAGAGCTTATCATTCCATTTGTGAAGCTAAGAAACACTAAGTAAACTTAGTTCCTGCGCTGGTACTAAGACCCAGCCTCATATCTGTAATTATTTGTTTTAATGTAAAGTAGTTTAGTAAAGTGGAAACGCAACTTGATTTAGTGTAAGACTAAATTTGAGCCGTGGTTAGTACTTTCTGATTTGAGGCAAGTCAGATAACCTTTCTGAGTCTCAGTTTCTTCATCCATATACTGGGAATAATAATAGTGTCTGCCTGATAGAGCAGTTTTGAGGTTTAAACATGATCATAACAGCTGTCCAGCTTTTTTTTTTTTTTTTTTTTTACCTGGAAGAGTGTCCATGAAAGCAGTGTAGGAAGCAGTACAGCAGATGCTGCTGTCTCTGGGCCCTGGAGCCAGACTAGTAGAGCTTACATGGTGCCTCTGCTGCTTGTTAGTTGTCTGACTGTGGACAAGTTGCTTAACCTCTCTGTACCTCAGTGATCTCATCTGCAAGGTGGGTATAGTAATAGTCTCTCCATAGGAAGTGGCTAAAAAGATTGTTTTTCTTAAATCTAAGCACCTAGGACTAGTTTAATACTAGTTGGCACATACCACTGCTGTTGTTTTTCAAATTATTGCCATAGAGTCTGTGTACCTGCCTATGACCTCATCCACCTTTCTGCTTTCTGTATTAGCTCCTCTGGGATCTGAAGTTGATATACTTTGAGGTCAAGATCCCCATGTTCAGGCTTACGACCACCTCGTAATATGTAATAAACATCAGCCTTAAAAGTAGAGACTTAGGGATGTTTGGGTGGCTCAGTTGGTTAAGCGTCTGACTTCAGCTGAGTTCATGATCTCATGGCTCATGAGTTCGAGCCCTGCGTCAGGCTCTGTGCTGACAGCTCAGAGCCTAGAGCCTGTTTTAGATTTTGTGTCACCCTCTCTCTCTGCCCCTTCCCTGCTCATGGTCTATCTGGCTCTCTCAAAAATGAATAAACATTAAAAAAAATTTTTTTTCAAGTAGAGACTTAGCTGGGGTGGGCAGGGGACAGTAAGGTCATTTTATTTTATTTTATTTTATTTATTTATTTAATATATGAAACTTACTGTCAAATTGGTTTCCATACAACACCCAGTGCTCATCCCAAAAGGTGCCCTCCTCAATAAGTAAGGTCATTTTAAAGAGCATATTCACCGTAACAATTTTATATTTAGTAAAAATTTGTCATTTTCATATTTTGGACTTCATAAAGGCACATTTTTAATATTGAACAAAAGGAATAATGCTACTTAAAAGTTTGAGAAACATTGGTTCAAAGCATTACTAGAAGAAAAAATTCATAACACCGTTTTTTGTTTTTTTTTGTTTTTTTTCAACGTTTTTAATTTATTTTTGGGACAGAGAGAGACAGAGCATGAACGGGGGAAGGGGCAGAGAGAGAGGGAGGCACAGAATCAGAAACAGGCTCCAGGCTCTGAGCCATCAGCCCAGAGCCTGACGCGGGGCTCGAACTCACGGACCGCAAGATCGTGACCTGGCTGAAGTCGGACGCTTAACCGACTGCGCCACCCAGGCGCCCCGCATAACACCGTTTTTTAAAATGCCTACACATGAGCCTCTTTCCAGACTCTTTACAAGTGCCATCTGATACATACTGTCCATATGGTGTTTTTGAGATTCCTAACAATACTATGTCACTAGTGTATGAAGAACTTTGACTTAAACTTTTTTTTTTCATTTTTTAATATTTTATTTATTGTTGAGAGACAAAGACAGACAGAGCAGGGAAGGGGCAGAGAGAGAGGGAGACACAGAATCCAAAGCAGTCTCCCTTCTTGGAGCTGTCAGCACAGGGCTCAACCCCATGAACTGTGAGATTATGACCTGAGCCAAAGTCAGTCGCTTAACTGACTGAGCCACCCAGGCACCCCTGAAGAACTTTGATTTTAAAAATAATAAAAATGATAACAAAAATTTTTTATAATACAAATTTTAGAAATGTCTTAATAAACTGAATTTAAATAATTGGAAACATTATTTATTACATAAATTCTTATGTATGTGATTAAATTTCAACAATGTGGCTTAAATTTGCTTTTTTATTTCATAGGATGGCTTCTGGAAACTTACATCAGAACTGGGATTTATTTTAAACCTTAATACAAATATTTTAAACAGCTTTCTTGAACAAAAAGGCATTAGATCTCTAGGTAAGTCACCATTTTTCTATTAATTAAATGGCATGCTCTTAACTGTTGTAAATTTTGTTGTAAACTAGTATACTAATATGATAATTATGTAAGTTACATATGAGTGGAATTATATTTGTTAACCATCAAATGAAACAAGAGGACCAGTTTCTAGTCATATCTTTACCACTAATTAGGGTATTACCTGTGTAAGTTAATTAGCATAAGTAACAATAACTTCTGTTTTAAAAATCCAAACTTTCAGTAGCTTAACACAAAGATTATTTTCTTGCACATATCACAGTCAAATAGTAGTCAGCAGGAAAATTCCACTCCAAGTTTTCATTTACAGGCCCAGGCTCCTTCCATATTGTGGCTCTACCATTATCAAAAATGTCTTTAAAATTACTCTAGTGAAAAGGAAAGAAGAAAATACTGCTCTGGCATCACCTACCTGGTAGATAGTAAGAGAAAGACAAACTGGGGCAGGAACTAGTCACAGAGCCCCTCCCAGATACAAGAGGGCTGGGAAATACACTTTAGCTTGGTGTCCAGGAAGAGAAAACAGCTTTGATAAGTGTCTAGTCAGTCTTTGCCAGAGCAAGTTCAATCTCTGTGGACCTGTTTCTTGTCATGATAATGAAGGGGATGGTTAAGCAAGTGGTTTGAAGGTCAAATGCTAGTCTTAGGTTAAGACATTTTTTTAAATAAAAACACATTATTAAACAGTAGTCAGTATTCATTGAACAGCAGTGTCTAACTACCCTGCCATCCCCTCAAAAAAGTCAGGGTTTTCATACTCCAGGCTTATTCCAGAGTTAGCAGGTCTTTGTTTGTTTGACTTGCACTACTCCAAAAAGGAAAGGTGAAAATTTGCATGAGGAGAATTCTACTTCCTGGAACGATAAAGGAGCTTGAATCTGACTAAATCTCTCACCAGTAAGATTTAGTAAGCTCATTGGGACCTCATCAAAGTAAAATCAGATAAAGGGTTAGTATCCAAAATCTACAAAGAACTTATCAAACTCAACACCCAAAAAACAAATAATCCAGTGAAGAAATGGGCAAAAGAGGTGAATAGACACTTCTCCAAAGAAGACATCCAGATGGCAAACCAACACATGAAAAAATGCTCAACATCACTCATCATCAGGGAAATACAAATCGAAACCACAATGAGATACCACCTCACCCTTCTCAGAATGGCTAACATGGACAACTCAGGCAACAACATATATTGGCGAGGATGCAGAGAAAGAGGATCTCTTTTGCATTGTTGGTGGCAATGCAAGCTGGTGCAGCCACTCTGGAAAACAGTCTGGAGGTTCCTCAAAAAACTAAAAATAGAACTACCCTACAACCTAGCAATTGCACTACTAGGCATTTATCCACGGGATACAGGTGTGCTGTTTCGAAGGGACACATGCACCCCCATGTTTATAGCAGCACTATCAACAATAGCCAAAGTATGGAAAGAGCCCAAATGTCCATCAATGGATGAATGGATAAAGAAGATGTGGTATATATATACAATGGAGTATTACCCGGCAATCAAAAAGAATGAAATCTTGTCATTTGCAACTACGTGGAAGGAACTGGAGGGTATTATACTAAGTGAAATTAGTCAGTCAGAGAAAGACAAAAATCATATGACTTCACTCATATGAGGACTTTAAGAGACAAAACAGATGAACGTAAGGGAAGGGAAACAAAAATAATATAAAAACAGGGAGGGGGACAAAACAGACGAGACTCATAAATATAGAGAACAAACTGAGGGTTATTGGAGGGGTTGTGGGAGACGGGATGGGCTAAATGGGTAAGGGGCATTAAGGAATCTACTCCTGAAATCATTGCTTCACTATATGCTAATTTGGATGTAAATTTTAAAAAAATAAAAAATAAAGTTAAAAAACATTTTAAAAAAAACAAAGATTTAAAAAAATCTTAAAAAAATATTTAGTAAGCTCAGATAAAGTATTTTAAAACCACTCTTTTAAGGCCTGGAATGCAATAAAAAAAAAACAGGCAGAAACTAGAAGGATCAAAATCCCTGAAAAAAGGAAGAAAATGAGGTGAGTTCTACATTTACCCAACTATTCACCCAAAGGTACTTCTCAGTTCATGAGGCACATGAGAGGTTAGAACTGAAATGGAAAGTCTTAATGGGATAATGACATAGGAGTCAGAATTCAAGGCTGCCAGAGTGGCTGGAAAATAAGAGTGAAACTCCTAAAAAGGAAGGAGCCACAGAGCCCAGAGCTCTGAAATCTGCATACAGATTCCCTCAGATTGTTGGCTCTCCCCTAACCTGTACATACACGTGACTTCAAGGAATCCAGAAAAAAAGCAACAGCTGGAGAGAAAAAGAGCAGAGATTCCAGCTGCTGCCAGGTGTTGGGGAGACAGAGTTTGGTGTTTGAATTATACCAAATTAGAATTGACAAACATCTTGGGGTGCCTGCGTGGCTCAGTCGGTTAAGCATCCCACTTTGGCTCAGGTCATGATCTTGTGGTTCCTGAGTTCAAGCCTTGTGTTGGGCTCTGTGCTGACAGCTCAGAGCCTGGAGCCTGCTTTGGATTCTGTGTCTCCCTCTCTCTGCCCCTCCCCGACTCACGTGTGTGCGCTCTCTCTCAAAAATAAATAAGCATTAAAAAAAATTTTTAACAACAAAAAAATAACTTGTAAACATCTCAAGTTTTCTACTAAAACCCAAAAAGGGTAAAAAGGACCATAAATCAGGGAAAAAACAAAATTGGCCCCTTAACAAAGCCTAAAACAAAGCTTTCACAGGATACACCAGAACATAACTCAACACTCTTTTGAATAAGATAACATACTTCAGGGGCTCCACAACCTTCAATGTACAGTACAGAATGAAAATTTAATAACATACAAAGAAGCAGGAAAATATGACTTATAATCTAGGGGGAAATAGCCTATTGATGATGACCTCCAGGTGCCCCAGATGTTGGAGTTAGCAGATAAGGATTTTAAAACTGCTATTATAAATACAGTAAAGGTTTACCAGAAAATAATGGGTGAACAAATGGGAGAATCTCAGCAAATAGATGGAAACTCTAAGAATCAAATGAAAATTCTAGAACTGGAAAATAAAATTATCTTCAATGGAAAGGTCATTGGATGGGCTTAACTGCAGAATGAACAAAACAGAAAAAAGTATCAGGTAACTTAAATTATAATAATATAATGTGGTAATAAAAATTATCCAAACTGAAGCATAGAAAAAAAAATAGAACGAGGTAAAGAAGAGAATCCAGGACATGTGAAATGGTATCAAAAGGTTTTACACTTGTGTAATTGGGGTCTCAGAAGGAATGAAAGTAGATAGAAAAATGTTTGAATAAATAATAACTGAATTTTTTCTAAAATTGTTGAAAGACATCAACTTATAGATCCAAGAAATTCAGTATAACTTCAGGCAGAATAAATACAATTAGAATCTCATTTGAGTAGACCAGAATCAAACTGCTGAAAACCACAGATAAATCTTAAAGCAGACAGGAAAAAAGACACATTGGAGTCCAGAGAATATCGATAAGAATTTTATATTACTTCACATCAGAAATAATGGAAGCTACAAGAAAATGGAACTGTATCTTTACATTTATTCATTTTTTGAGATAGAGAGAGACAGGGTGCAAGTGGGGAAAGGGCAGAGAGAGAGACACACACACACAGAATCTAAAGCAGGCTCCAGGCTCTGAGTTGTCAGCACAGAGCCTGATGTGGGGCTTGAACTCATGGACCACGAGATCATGACCTGAGCCAAAGTCAGACGCTTAACCGACTGAGCCACCCAGGTGCCCCAGAAAATGGAATTATATCTTTAAAGTGCTAAAAGAAAAACACCTATAGACTAAGAACTCTATATCCAGCAGAAAAGATCCTTTAAAAATAAGGGAAACTTTGTTTCCATAATCATAAAGACAGAGAACAAACTGGCAGTTGCTAGAGGGAAAAGAGTTGGGGGAGGGCAGATGGGCAAAATGGGTGAAGAGAATTAAGAGGTACAAACTACTAGTTATATGTAAATAGTGATGGAGATGAAAAGTACAACATAGGGGGCGCCTGGCTGACTCGGTCAGTTAAGCATCCATCTCTTGATTTTGGCTTAGGTCAGGATCTCACGGTTCCTAAGATGGAGTGCTGCATCACAGAGCCTGCTTGAGGTTCTCTCTCTCCCTCTCTCTCTGCCCCTCCCCTGCTTGTGCTCTCTCTCTCTCTCTCTCTCTCTCTCTCTCAAAATAAGTAGACATTAAAAAAAAAAGAAAAGTATAGCATATGGAATATAGTCAATAACACTGTAATAACAGTGTATAATGACAGATGGTAACTACATCTGAATGATTGTCAGTGTAGTATAATGTGTACAATTACTGAGTCACTGTTATTCACCTGAAACTAACATAACATTGTATGTCAACTATCCGTCAGTTAAAAGAAAAGAACACTAAGCACAAGGAAATACAATGTATGCATGTATACAATGGAAGCACAAGGAAATACAATGTATGTATTCAGATTAACAAACAGAAAGCCTGAAAAAAAGGAAAAAAATGAAATTAAGGAAATAAGGAAATTAACAAAAGACAAACAAAAGCTGATTCAGGGTCAAAGGATAGAAGATCAAAATACAAAAATCAATTTTAATACCATTATTCCATTTGCTAGCCACAAATCATGGGAAAATGCAATTAAAAAAAATTTTTTAATGTTTATTTATTTTTGAGAAAGAGACAGAGACAGAGCATGAGCAGGGGAGGGGCAAAGAGAGAGGGAGATACAGAATTTGAAGCAGGCTCCAGGCTCTGAGCTGTTAGCACAGAGCCTGATGCGGGGCTCAAACCCATGTGAACTACAAGATCATGACCTGACCCAAAGTTGGATGCTTAACCAACTGAGCCACCCAAGTTCTCCAGAAAAGCAATTTTAAAATACTATTTATAATGGTATTAAAAATATCAAATACCTAACAATAAATTTTTTAAAAGATATGCAAGATTTCTCAAATGAAAACTACAAAACATTATTGAGAGAATTCTTAAAAGATCTAACTAAGTGGAAAAAATTTCTCTCAAAACAAGAAGATGTCAGTTCTCCCCAAAGTGATCTATATATTCAATGCTGTGAATAACCATGCCTACAAATTTGATAATCTAGATAAAATGGACTTATTCCTTGAAAGACAGTATCTGCCAAAGTCACTCAAGAAGAAATGGAAAATAGGAATAGACCTGTATCTATAAAATAAATTGAATCAATAATTAATAACCTTCCAAAACAGAAAGCACCAGGCCCAGATAAGTTCACTGGTGAATTCTACCAACATTTAAGGAACTAATTATACCAAGTCTTTATGGTGTCTTTCAAAGTATAGAAGCAGAGTGAATAATTCCTAATTCATTCTATTCATTCTAATTCATTCTAAGGGCAGCATTACGCTAATGCCAAAACTAGACAAAGACATTACTAGAGAAGAAAACTACAAACCAATATCTCTCAGGAACATAGATGCAAAAATCCTCAATAAAATATTAGCAAGTTGAATCCAAAAAAGTGTAAAAAGAACAATATACATGACCAAGTGGGATTTATCACAAGTACACATGGCTGGTTCAACATTAGAAAATCTATCAATGTGATCCATTACATCAACAAACTAAAAACAAAAAAATTACATGATTATACCAGTAGATTCAGAAAAAGCATTTGAGAAGATCCAAATCATGCTATAAAATCTCAGTAAACAAAGTATTGAAAGAGCCCAAATGTCCATCAACTGATGAATGGATAAAGAAGATGTGGTATACATGTACAATGGAATATTACTTGGAAATCAGAAAGAATAAAATCTTACCATTTGCAACAATGCAGATGCAACTAGAGTGTGTGTTATGCTAAGCAAAATAAGTCAGTCAGAGAAACACAAATATCGTATGATTTCACTCATATGTGGAATTTAAGATACAAAACAGATGAACTTAGAGGAAGGGAAGCAAAAATAAAATAAAAACAGAGAGGGAGGCAAACCATAAGAGACTCTTTTTTTTAAAAATTTTTTTTTAACGTTTATTTATTTTTGAGACAGAGGGAGACAGAGCATGAATGGGGGAGGGGCAGAGAGACAGGGAGACACAGAATCGGAAGCAGGCTCCAGGCTCTGAGCCATCAGCCCAGAGCCTGACGCGGGGCTCGAACTCAGGGACCGGGAGATCATGACCTGAGCCGAAGTCGGACGCTCAACCGACTGAGCCACCCAGGCGCCCCATAAGAGACTCTTAAATACAAAAAACAAACAGGGTTGCTGGTGGGGTATTGTGGGGAGATGGGCAAAATGGGAGGTGAGCATTAAGGAGGGCACTGGGTGTTATATGTAAGTGATGAATCATTAAATTCTATCCCTGAAATCATTATTACACTATGTGTTAACTAAAACGTGGATCTAAATAAAAATAAATTAAATAAATAAATAGATAAAATCTCAGTAAATGAATGGAGGAGACAGATGGTAACTACATCTGAATGATTGTGAGTGTAGTATAATGTACTACATTATGATATACCTTTCCTATGGGTTTTCTCTATACTAATTTTTATATCTCCATATTACTCATGTTATTTTTCTGTATGTGTGTTTTTCAGCCTTTTTTCCTCTGGTATAGTTGCAAGATGTTTGATTTTTTCTCTGATTTGGCTTTATATCTCTCTACCAATCTTTCCCTTTTATCCTCTTCTTTGTTTCTCTTTTATCTTTCCTTCCCCCTCTTAATGTATTTTCTAAGTGACTCTGATAATACTATTTAGGCATTTTATAATTTTATTATTTATGATGTTTTTAATAGAGATACATGTTGCTTGTTATTAATGTCATTTAAAAATTAGTCTATTTTTATATGTAATGCTTAAGATTTTATATGTAATGCTTAAAAAAAAGAACACACTAAATTAAACAGTCCCCATATTTTCTTTTGTCTCTGCTGATTTTCTTTATGAGATAATGGATTGGTTTTGTTGTTTTATTTTAAAATTTTATTTAATTCTTTTTTCCTGTATTAAGAAAATGAGGTCTGGCAAAATCAACAGCAGAGTGCACACAACAAACACTTACCTACTGAAGTGCCAGGCCTTGGGCAGTGTATGACCCGTTTTAGTATAGTAGTACTCTCAGCTGCAAGACATGCTTTTCAGACACGCAAAAGACAGAAACTTAGCCAACATGACAAGATGGAACAATTCTCCCCAAAAGAAGAGTCAAGAAGAATTCACAGCCAAAGACTTGCTCAGAACAGATATAAACAATATATCTGAACAAGAATTTAAAACAACAGTCATAAGACTAATACCTGGACTTGAAAAAAGCATAAAGCATAGAAGATACCAGAGAAAGCCTTGCTGCAGAGATCAAAGACCCAAGAACGAGTCAGGATGAATTTAAAAACGCTATAGCTGAGATGCAAAATAAACTAGATACAGTGACAGCAAGGATTGAAGAAGCAGAGGAGAGAATAGGTGAAATAGAAGATAAATTTGTGGAAAATAATGAAGCTGGAAAAAAGAGGGAAAGGAAATTGCTAGATCACGAGGGGAGAATTAGAGAACTGAGTCCATGAAATGAAACAATATCCATATCATAGGAGTTCAAGAAGAAGGAGAGAAAAAAGGGGGAACAAGGTTTATTTGAACAAATTACAGCTGAGAACTGCCCTAATCTGGGGAAGGAAACAGGCATCTAAGTCCAACAGGCACAGAGAACTCCCTTCAAAATCAACAATAGCAGGTCAACACCATGACATATCATAGTGAAACTTGCAAAATACAAAGATAAAGAGAAAATTCTGAAAGCAGCTAGAGATACAAGGTCCTTAACCTACAAGAGTATACATATAAGGTTAGTAGCAGACCTGTCCACTGAACCTTGGCAGGCCAGAAGGGAGTGGCAGGAAATATTCAATATGCTGAATAGGAAAAATATGCAGCCAAGAAGCCTTTATCCAGCAAGCCTGTCATTCAGAATAGAAGGAAAGATAAAGGCTTTCCCAGACAAACAAAAACTGAAGGATTTCATGACCACTAAACCAGCCCTGCAAGAAATTCTAAGGGAGACTGTCTGAGTGGAAACCAGCAACGACTATAAAGGACCAGAAAACATCACCAGAAACACGCAATCTACAGATAACGCAATGGCACTAAATTCATATCTTTCAGTAATCACTCTGAATGTAAATGGACTAAATGCCACAAACAAAAGACAAAGGAGTCAGAATGGATAAAAAACAAGATACATCTATATGCTGCCTACAAGAGACTCATTTTAGACGTGAGGAAACCTACAGATTGAAAATGAGGGGATGGAGAATCATCTATCATGCTTCTGGAGGGCAAAAGAAAGCTAGAGTGGCCATGCTTATATCAGACAAACTAGATTTGAAAACAGAGATGAAGAAGAGCATTATATTATAATTAAGGGCTCTATCCATCAAGAAGAGCCAACAATTGTAGGGGCACCTGGGTGGCTCAGTTGGTTAAGCATCCAACTTCCTTTGGGTCAGGTCATGATCTCACGGCTCGTGGTTTCGAGCCCCACGTTGGGTTCTGTGCTGACAGCTCAGAGCCTGGAGCCTGCTTCGGATTCTGTGTCCCCCTCTCTCTGCCCCTGTCCCACTCATGCTCTCTCTCTCTCTCTCTCTCAAAAACAAATAAACTCCAAAAAAAAATTTTTTTTTAAAGAAGAGCTAACAATTGTAAATATTTATGCCCCTGACTTGGAATAACCCAGATATATAAATCAATTAATCACAAACATAAACCCATTGATAATAATACCATTATTGTAGGAGACTTTAATACTCCACTTACAACAATGGACAGATCATCTAGACAGAAAATCAACATGGTAACAAAGCCTCTGAATGACATACTGGACCAGATGGACTTAACAGATATATTCAGAACATTTCCTCCTAAAGCAACAGAATACACATTCTTCTAAAGTGCACATGGAACATTCTCCAGAATAGATCACGGTCTGTGAGTTCAAGCCCCGCATTGGGCTCTCTGCTGATAACTCAGAGCCTGGAGCCTGCTTCTGATTCTGTGTCTTCCTCTCTCTCTGCCCCTCCCCAACTTGTGCTCTGTCTCTCTCAAAAATAAACATTAAAAAAATTTTCCTGGGCCAGATGGCTTCCCAGGGGATATCTACCAGACATTTAAAGAAGAGTTAATACCTGTTCTCCTCAAACTGTTCCAAAAAATAGAAATGGAAGGGAAGCTTCCAAACTCATTCTATGAAGTCAGCATTACCTTGATTCCAAAGCAGATGAAGACCCAACAAAAAAGGAGAACTACAGGTCAATATCCCTGTTAAACCTGGATGCAAAAATTCTCAACAAGATACTAGCAAGTTGAATCCAACAGTATATCAAAATAACCTTCCACCATGATCTAGTGGAATTTATTCCTGGGCTGTAGGGCTGGTCCAATATTTGCAAATCAATCAACGTGATGCACCACATTAATAAAAGAAGGGATAAGAAACATAATCCTTTCAATAGTTGCAGAAAAAGCATTTGACAAAATACACCATCCTTTATTAATAAAAACCCTCAAGAAAGTAGGGACAGAAGGAACATGTCTTTACATCATAAAAGGCACATATGAATGGCCCACAGCTAATATCATCCTCAGTGGGGAAAACCTGAGGGCTTTCCCCCTAGGGTCAGGAAAATGAAGCGATGTCCACTCTCACGCCTGTTGTTCAATATAGTGTTGGAAGTCCTAGCCTCAGCAATCAGTCAGCAAAAAGAAATAAAAGGCATACAAATTGGCAGACGACATGATACTACATGGAAAACCCTAAAGACTCCACTAAAAAACTGCTAGAGCTGATACGTGAATTCAGCAATATCATAGGATATAAAATCAATGTACAGAAATAGGTTGCATTTCTATACATCAATAATGAGGCAGCATAAAAAGATATCAAGGAATCAATCCCATTTACAATTGCACCAAAAACCATAAGATACCTAGGAATAAACCTAATCAAAGAGGTAAATGATCTGTATGCTGAAAACTATAGAAAGCTTATGAAAAACACCAAAGAAGATTGCACTTCAAGCTGCATTACAAAGCTGTAATCATCAAGACATTATGGTACTGGCATAAAAACAGACACTCCGATCAGTAGAACAGAATAGAAAACCCAGAAATGGACCCACAAACATAGGGCCAACTAATCTTTGATAAAGCAGGAAAAAATATCCAATAGAATAAAGACAGTCTCTTCAGCAAGTGATGCTGGGAAAACTGAACAGCAACATGCAGAAGAATGAAACTGGAACATTTTCTTACACCATACACAAAAATAAACTCAAAATGGATGAAAGACCTAAATGTAAGACAAGAAGCCATCAAAATCCTCGAGGAGAAAGCAGGTAAAAACCTCTTTGGTCTGGGCCGCAGCAACTTCTTACTCAACACGTCTCCAGAGGCAAGGGAAACAAAAGCAAAAATGAGCTATTGGGACCTCATTAAAATAAAAAGCTTCTGCACAGGGGCGCCTGGGTGGCTCAGTCGGTTAAGCGTCCGACTTCAGCTCAGGTCACGATCTCGTGGTCCGTGAGTTCGAGCCCCGCGTCGGGCTCTGGGCTGATGGCTCAGAGCCTGGAGCCTGCTTCCGATTCTGTGTCTCCCTCTCTCTCTGCCCCTCCCCCGTTCATGCTGTGTCTCTCTCTGTCTCAAAAATAAATAAAACGTTAAAAAAAATTTTTTTTTAAATAAAAAAAAAAAAAGCTTCTGCACAGCGAAGGAAACAATCAGCAAAACTATAAGGCAACTGGCGGAATGGGAGAAGATATTTGCAATCGACATATCAGATAAAGGGTTAGTATCCAAAATCTATAAAGAACCTATCAAACTCAAAACACCCCCAAAACAAATAATCCAGTGAAGAAATGGGCAAAAGAGGTGAATAGACACTTCTCCAAAGAAGACATCCAGATGGCAAACCAACACATGAAAAAATGCTCAACATCACTCATCATCAGGGAAATACAAATCGAAACCACAATGAGATACCACCTCACCCCTCTCAGAATGGCTAACATTAACAACTCTGGCAACAACAGATGTTGGCGAGGATGTGGAGAAAGAGGATCTCTTTTGCACTGCTGGTGGGAGTGCAAACTGGTGCAGCCACTCTGGAAAACAGGATGGAGGTTCCTCAAAAAATTAAAAATAGAACTACCCTATGACCCAGCATTCGCACTACTAGGTATTTATCCAGGGGATACAGGTATGCTGTTTAGAAGGAACACATGCACCCCAGTGTTTATAGCAGCACTATCAGCAATAGCCAAAGTATGAAAAGAACCCAAATGTCCATTGACGGATGAATGGATAAAGAAGATGTGGTATATATACAATGGAGTATTACTTGGGAATCAAAAAGAATGAAATCTTGCCATTTGCAACTAGGTGGATGGAACTAGAGAGTATTACGCTAAGCAAAATTAGTCAGAGAAAGACAAATATCATATGACTTCACTCATATGAGGACTTTAAGAGACAAAACAGATGAACATAAGGAAAGGGAAGCAAAACTAATATAAAAACAACGAGGGGGACAAAACATAAGAGACTCTTAAGTATAGAGAACAGAGGGTTACTGGAAGGATTGTGGGAGTGGGGATGGGCTAAATGGGCAAGGGGCATTACGGAATCTACTTCTGAAATCATTGTTGCACTATATGGTAACTAACTTGAATGTAAATCAAAAAAATAAATTAAGAAAAAAATTGAAGACAAAAAGAAATGGAAAAGCATTCCATTCTCATGGATTGGAAGAACAAATATTGTTAAAATGTCAATACTACCCAAAGCAATCTACACATTCAGTGCAATCCCAATCAAAATTGCACAGGCATTCTCCTCAAAGCTAGAACAAACAATCCTAAAATTTTTATGGAACCACAAAAGACCCTGAATAACCAAAGTTATGTTGAAAAAGAAAACCAAAGCGGGAAGCATAACAATTCTGGGCTTTAAGCTGTATTAAAAGCTGTAATTATCAAGATAGTATTGTACTGGCACAAAAACAGATACATAGAACACTGGAATAGAATAGAGAACCCAGAAATGGACCAACAAATATATGGCCAACTAATCTTTGACAAAGCAGGAAAGAGTACCCAATGGAAAAGAGACAGTCTCTCCAGCAAATGGTGCTGGGAAAATGGGACAGTGACATGTAGAGGAATGAAACTGGAATGCTTTCTTACACGATACACAGAAATAAACTCAAAATGGGTGAAAGACTTAAGTGTGAGACAGGAAACCATCAAAATCCTACAGGAGAAAACAGGCAGCACATCTTTGACCTTGGGTACAGCAATTTCCTACTTGATATGTCTCTGGAAGCAAGGGAAATAAAAGCAAAGATGAACTATTGGGACCTCATCAAAATAAAAACCTAATGCACAGCGACGGAAACAATCAACAAAACTAACAACAGAACGGGAGAAGGCAACCAACAGAACAGGAGAAGATATTTGCAAATGACATATTGGATAAAGGGTTAGTGTCCAAAATTATAAAGAACTTACCAAACTCAGCACCCAGAAAACAAATAATCCAGTGAAGAAATGGGCAGAAGACATGAAGAGACACTTTTTCAAAGAAGACATCCAGATGGCTAACAGACACATGAAAAGATGTTCAACATCACTCATCATCGGGGAAATACAAATCAAAACCACAATGAGATACCACCTCACACCTGTCAGAATGCCTAAAATTTAACAACCCAAGAAACAATAGATGTTGGTAAGGATGCAGAGAAAGGGGAACCCTTTTGCACTGTTGTTGGGAATGCAAACTGGTGCAGCCCCTCTGGAAAACAGTATGGAGGTTCCTCTAAAAATTCAAAATAGGGGAGCCTGAGTGGCTCAGTCAGTTAAACGTCTGACTTCAGCTCAGGTCACGATCTCAGGGTTCGATCCCCACATCTGGCTCTGTGCTGACAGCTCAGAGCCTGGAGCCTGCTTTGGATTCTGTGTCTCCCTCTCTCTGCCCCTCCCCTGCTCACTCTTCTTCTCTTTCAAAAATAAACAGGGACTGGGTGGCTCAGTTGGTTAAGCAGCTGACTTTGGCTCAGGTCATGATCTCATGGTTCATGAGTTTGAGCCCCACATCGGGCTTTGTGCTGACAGCTCAGAACCTGGAGCCTGCTTCGGATTCTGTGTCTCCCTCTCTCTCTGCCCCTCCCCCACTCATGCTCTGTCTCTCTCTCTCTCTGTGTGTCAAAAATAAATAAACATTAAAAAAAAAGTTTACTTTCATGAAATGTGAGATTGAAAAAATAACAATACTTGAAGTCTAATTTTTGTATCAAGTGATTTCAAATACATGATTTGCATTTAGAAAATTAAAATGGGTTCTTATTTTCTGGCTCACTATATAAAAACATTCATTTTCAATTGTATTTTATAATTTTTTTTTTCAACGTTTTTTATTTATTTTTGGGACAGAGAGAGACAGAGCATGAACGGGGGAGGGGCAGAGAGAGAGGGAGACACAGAATCGGAAGCAGGCTCCAGGCTCCGAGCCATCAGCCCAGAGCCCCACGCGGGGCTCGAACTCACGGACCGCGAGATCGTGACCTGGCTGAAGTCGGACGCTTAGCCGACTGCGCCACCCAGGCGCCCCTTCAATTGTATTTTATAGTAAAATTTCTTGGTTTGGGTAAATAACACTCGTTACCTGTAATAGTGTTAAAATAATCAGAATAATTTGGATGATCTAAAAAATATTTATTTTACATTTCCTGAAGCGGTACTCTCTACCCTCAAGAGTCCAGAGAACTACAAAGTAAGGGGACTGGGCTGCAAGCTTTTATAGAAAGAGGCAAGTGGGAAGAAGGAAGGAAGAAGTACTCGGCTTATATTGATTGGCTAGGGTTGCCTTTCTGGCCTTATTCAGAAAAGTCAAGGAACAGGGTAGTGAGTATCGCATCCAGGTTGGCTTGGTGTTGGGGGATTGGCTGACTGGATATACCTTTTTTGTTTCTGATCAAGGGGAGTTTTTACAGGGACATAAAAGCTTTGGTTCACTGTCATGACACCCCGGGCAGTAGTGGCTCCATCTTAGGCCTAGAAATTTATTTCAGTGGTACTAATCACTAGAAATAATGTGATATACCGACTTAGCCAGCCATACCAATTGTTCATCTGTTGTATATTTAGTTTACTCCTCTGAGGTATTTGTAGCAGGAGCCTAAGAACTGAATTTCTTTCACCAACTTCATGCATCTCTGGTTATTAAAGATGGCAAAGGATTGGAGCTGTGGCTATAACTGCTTCCTAACAATGGTCAGGGTGCTATGGTGCTTGTTTCATTCATCCTCTTTTGTTACTTACATAGCAGGCTAATTTATGATCTGCTAATGTACCACGGTTTATGGTTTGCTAATGTATCATTTCATAGCGCTTTCATAAATGGGCACGGTTTGAGATGCAGAATTTACAACAGATACAAAAGAGTTTTCCACTTTCAGGTATAAAAGGAAGCAAGCGTCTCCTGGACCTGATCGCCACATTTCTGGTACTGCAGTTTCTTCGTACCAAGTTGGAACAAAAGGGAATAGTCTTCAAATCACTGATGAAGTTGGATGATGCTTCCATTTCCAGGTGACTTTAATTATCGCATTAAGTAACTCATTTATATTTCTAACCATTTCTTGACTAAATTTTACAAGAAGCTACATGGAATTGTAAGAACAAAGAGAATTTATTCACAGGGAGTATCTTGCCTGCACTATTCTGTCATTGGCAGGGCAGACACAGTGTTTTTGCCTCTTGGGTTCCAGGAAAAACCAGGGCTCAGAGAGTTGAGTGTAGCTTATACTGGAGCTCAGATCTATGGCTCCTGGTTTAGTGTTCTTTTCACTATGGTATATTGATTAAATGTGCTTTTGGAAAATCTGCAAAATGATTGTTGGGACCAGTCCTGTTCCCAAAAGTTGCAGGCCTGGCACAAGAATATAGATGGAAACCCACATACCATCTGTATAAGTATTTAAAAATTATAAATGAAACTAGCAAACTGTCAAATAAAATATGTTTTAAAGTCCTGCCTTGGGAAATACAACTTCATGAAGACTGGGTTTAAATTTAGAATTCTGTGACCACTTGGTAGTTTTATGCCATAATGTGACAGAGTGGAGAGAGCCAGTTCTGGGACCCTGGCTTCTAGCCCTTGGGCTGACCTCGGGCACCACAAGAGGCCTTGAGCCTCCATGTGAATACTTTCCTTACTTCCCAAAACTTCGTCCATACCCCATGCAAATGGTCACCCCGTATGTGTGTGTATATACACAGAATATACATATATGCACATAACACACATACATACATATATAATTTGTTTATGCCTTTTTAAAAACGCAAGATAAGTGGGAAAACTAGCAAAATTTATAAAAATACTATCTATAAGGAAAGGGGGAGGAGACACGCTACGTTCTTCCTACTATATCTTGTTTTACCTTTTTGACTTTGAAACTATGTAGATATTTTGCATAATAAAGTCCATGTACCAGGGAAGAGGTATTAAACATGTTAAATTGTACCATGGACTGCAATCAGCAGCGTCTGGAGTGTGAGGAAATAAATGGCAAAAGAAAAAAGGCAAGGGGTGGAAGCTGTAAGTTACAGGACACATGCCCCAAAGGCAATGTGAGACCTTGTTTGGATCCTGATTTGAACAAAACCCATATTATTTTAAAAAGAGAGAAAGAGGGGTGTCTGGGTGATGCAGTCAGTTAAGCATCTGACTTCGGCTCAGGTCATGATCTTGCAGTTCCTGAGTTCAAGCCTTGTGTTGGGCTCTGTGCTGCCAGCTCAGACCTGGAGCCTGCTTTAGATTCTGTGTCTCCCTCTCGCTCTGCCCTTCCCCTGCTAGCACTCTGTCTCTCTCTGTCTCTCAAAAATGAATAAATGTTAAAAAAAAAAAAACCACAACAACACCTTTTTTTAAAAGAGAGACAGACAATTAAGGAGATTTAAACAGTACCTGAATGTTTTGTGATATTAAAGAATTATTTATAGCTATTTTAATGTCATGTGTAAGAAAAAGTTCTTGTCTCTTAGAGATACATATTTACAGATGAAATTAAAATAAATAATCAAACCTGTTTTTTGGGAGTTTTTATAATGTTTATTTAACATCCATGCTAGCGGGATAGTCAGTCAAGTTTACAGGCCAGCTGGATTAAAGGAAGGCCACTTGAATTAGTGAGAATATTTAAAACTAGTTTTGGGGCACCTGGGTGACTCAGTTGGCTAAACATCTGACTTAGGCTCAGGTTTCTTGAGTTTGAGCCCTGCGTTGGGCTCTGTGCTGACAGCTCAGGGCGTGGAGCCTTCTTCAGATTCTATGTCTCCCCCTCTCTCTGCTCCTCCCCCACTCGTGCTCTGTGTGTGTGTGTGTGTGTGTGTGTGTGTGTGTGTGTGTGTGTGTGTGTGTGTCTCAAAAAGATGAATAAACATTAAAAAAAATTTTTTTAATAAATAAAACTAGTTTTGTTGCTTTCAGTAGTTAGTAACTATAAGTAGACTGATGATTACTGGCAAACAAATCTGTTTGATCGTGCTTGCCATTTATATGTTCATGTCATCATGATATTCAGCTAACATTTATTAATTACCTACTCTGGGCCAGGGACTATTGAGCCATGTGTTTTGTTAATCCCCACAACAAACCCCCTAGGATCTCATATTATTATCATAATTGAGGAAACTGAGGCTTTCAGTGTTGAATGAAAGCTGCACCATATCACATAGCCAACATTGTGTGATTTCAGAGTCAGGCTTTGAAACTAGCTCTTAGCCACCCACTATACTAATGGCTCTTTCCCAGTTCACAGGGAAAAAAATCAGGAAGATGGAGAATTTTCCAAATTTTTAGTCCCCCTGCCCATAGAATTTTTTTTAACTTTAGTATATGTTACGAATCGTTTGCTAATGAATTCTAGCAGGTGACAAAACAAATGAGGAAGTAGCTAATACTAATGAAAAAAATCTCAGAATTTTTCTGATTCTTGAATAGACTTGAATATTTGACATTCTTGAATATTCGACAGCATTTTATGGACACAAACTTGAAGTTTTTATGTAATGCACAATTTAGTAGTACGTTGTTCCTGGTTTGTATGATAATTAAATATGACAGTTTCATGGGTCTTAGGAAAATACCTAGGAAAATGGCTAACTAATCAAATTGAGAATTCCTGGTACAGTAAAAAGGCGAGAGAAATAGAAGCCTGGTTTGTAAAATAGTATTGAGTTTCTGCTTGAAGAATGGATGGATTTAGATCAAGAAAAATGAAAAGGGACAAAAAAAGACAAATACATATAGGCTGGAGGAAGTTTGAATTGTCCTGGAGGCAGCCAGGAAGTCTGTGAAGCATTTGGAAGCTGGAAAGTGATGGGTATAGTATACTTAAAAATGTATTGAATAAGGAGCACCTGGGTGGCTCAGTCGGTTAAGGTCAGACTTCAGCTCAGGTCATGATCTCACGGTTTGTGAGTTCGGGCCTCAGTTTGGGCCTTGTGCTGACAGCTCAGAGCCTGGAGCCTGCTTTGGATTCTGTGTCTCCCTCTCTGTCCCACCCCGGCTTGCTCTCTGTCTCTCAAAAATGAATAAACATTAAAAAAAAAAAAGAATAAACATTAAAAAATGTATTGAATAAGTTAAAAGCACCATGTCAGTCTGGTAGATAGAACTTTCATAAAATGTTAGAATTGCTTTGATTAAATATCTTAATTTTTGACAGAATTATTTTGTCAGATCTAATGTGCTGCATTTCGTACCACGTTATATTTCGTATGTAATTATATTCTGAAATTGATGGAAACATTTATTTTTAATCTAGAAATATTCCCTGGGCTTTTGAAGAAATAAAGAAAGCAAGTGAGTGGGTAAGAAGAACTGAAGGACAATATCCATCTATCTGCCAACGGCTTGAATTGGGTCAAGACTGGGACTCTGCAACTAAGCAGCTATTGGGGATCCAAACCATAGACACCACTTCTCCTCTTCACAGAGTTCTTAATTACAATCAAGGCTGAATCAACTGAAGTTGTATTTTAAACATTATTCATGCTTCTATGTGTAAAATAATCAGATATCAATAGATACCTATAATGAAGTTTAACTCAGATTTTATTCAATGTAGCACTCACTTTAAACAGAAACAGAATTGATTATTTTAATGAACTAACAAGTGATAACCAAATAAATATTACAATATTACAGATTTTTTGTGTTTAAATGCTTAAAGTAATAAGAGATACACCTGGCTGGTCCTGGAGCCTATTTCCTTCTCCCCTTTAAGGAGTCTGGTATAGAATCTGGCCAGCTAGGCTGAGTAAGCTGGGGAGAAACAAGGCCTTTGGCTGATGTCAGTGTTGCTGACATGCCAGCCTGTTTCCAGGCCCTGAGTATCTAGACCTTTGCCCTAGGTATGCATACTCCCTGCATCCCAGTCTGTAGATCTCTTGATACATTTTTTGTCACTCAGAGAAACTAGGTGTCTCGTGCGATTCTTTCATGGATCTTGCTTTTGGTATTGCATCTAAAATCCTACAGTCATGTAGATTTCTTCCTATGTTATCTGGTAGAAGTTTTATAAACTTTGCATTTTATGTTATGGTCTATGATCCATTCTGAGTTATTTTTTATGAAGGTTGTAAGGTCTTTCCATCTTCCCCTACGCTACCATTTCCAGGCCGTTACCTCTCTACCTTTATGCAAAAACTTCGGTTTCTTTGAGGTTCAGTCTCTGGCTGTCCTCCAATCTGTCCTCCTTGCTGTCATTCACCAAATGTTCAGTACCTCAACACATTTACATATGGTTCAGGATTTCCCTTTCTATTGGCAGTCCTGCCTTCATCTTGAGTGACTCCCCAAATCCTAATGTATGACCCCTCCTAACTCCCTGGACTCGAACCACAGCTATAACTGAGTCTTGGCAGAACTCTTTGATACCCAACGGATAGCAAGGAAGCTTGTGAGGTGCTACCACGAGGCCTTCTCCCACCTGCCTATCTCTCTGGGAGGCAGACATGAGACCGTTTTTTATCCCCTCCCAGTCCTGACAAGGCATAAGGCTCAGATACAGCTACAGACTAAAAATCCTTATAGCTGCATCTAGACTTGGCTCCTCAGCATTGATGTGTCCCACAACCCACTTAGCAGTTATCTAGCTCCTTTTCGGGTGTGGGACAAGAACCAAGGGGAGCTGGCATCTTTGACTATCTTCCTCTTGCTGTTTATATAAGTAACAAATCATCTAAATCTAAAGTGGCTTGTTGTATCTTTACTGGCTATATCAATCAGATCTTGCCGTTGGCCTTGCTGCTTGACATAATCATAGAAGATAAACTCTTTTGTTTTATTAGATTAAGGAATAAAAGAATGATACCTGGTAGCAGAGTGTATGAAGGTTAACAGACTCCCTTGTGTTGTTAATGAAAACGTGTACCTGGTAAAACAAAATTTTGCAGTATTTTTAAAAATTTTTTTAATGTTTATTTATTTTTGAGAGAGGGAGAGAGAGAGAATGAGCGGGGGAGGGACTGAGAGAGAGGAAGACACAGAATCCAAAGCGGCCACCAAGCTCTGAGCTGTCAGCACAGAGCCTGATGCGGGGATCAAACCCATGAACCGTGAGATCATGACCTGAGCTGAAGTCAGAGCTTAACTAAGCCACCCAGGCACCCCTAAAATTTTGCAATATTAATCCAAATTTATTTTTTGCCTTAATTTGGATCTCCCAAAGTGCTCTCTGGATCACCAATTAGCTCTGGGATCCCTCAAATTAGTGAGACCACCTGAACATTTAATTAGTTAATGTTTACATATGGTGATCGCTGTTGAAACTCCTCATTCATTCATTCAATATTTATTGGGTACTCACTCTCTGACAGACCCTGTGCTAGGTGTGGGGGATACAACAGAGAGAAGAATCAGGTATGGCTTCTGCCCCCTGGAGCTTAGACTACAGTGGGAGCAGACAATATAAAAAATCAGTGGTCTAATGCATGCACAGTTACAGCTGTAGTGAGTGATCAGGGAAGACTTTCTTGAGGAAGTGATAAATGGGAGTGGATATGTCAGGTAAGAGGGGAGAGAAAAGCATTCTAGGCAAAAGGAACAGCATGTACAAAGATCCTGGGGGATGAGGAGGTTAGCCTGACCAGGAGGCAAGTGTGGCTGGAGCAGATAAAGGGAGGGGAGTGGGGTGAGCTGTGGTTGGAGCAAGGTTGGGTCCAGGCCAGGGAGGGCCTTGTCAGCCACGTTGAGAAGTTCTGTCTCTCCAGGAGAGACAGAGTTCTCCACGAGAACTCAGGGCTGCAGTTCTCTTTCAACATATTCCTTTTTAAACAAATGTGCTTATCATTGTGTACAATGACTACTTGGTATTGTTTCCTAATGATATACATATACTGAAGGATTTACTACTTAGGTAAACTTGAATAATCTACTTAAACTTTTTTTTTTTAATATAATTTATTGTCAAGTTGGCTAACAGCGTATACAGTGTGCTCTTGGTTTTGGGGGTAGATTCCCGTGATTCATCGCTTACATACAACACCCAGTGCTCACAATATTAATCCAAATTTCAATCAGTACCCTCCTTGACCTATAACTTTTATTAATAGGAATTCTACATCTGGAAATTCGTCTTACATATGGACGCACACACATGCATATGTTATATATGCATGTACATATTACAGTTGCAGAACAATGTGGAAGAGAGCACATTTCAAAATTATATAAATGGGTGTTTATACATGTATGAGGTAAAAATCTGTCATACTCTAAACTGGTTACATCTGAGGAATAGGAACTTTATTTCTGTTACATACTTTTGAATTAAAAATTTTTTACAGTGAACATAAATTTTTATTTCAAAAATATATAAAAGCAGAAAAATAGTATAATCAATATAAATCCCATCATTTAAAATATTTTGCCAAATTTTTATATATTTAGAACAGTCTTCTCTTGCCTCTTCTTTTGCTATTGACTTGTTGAAGAAACAAGGTCAGTCGTCCTAAAGGATGTCCCACATTCTGGATTTGATTGTTTCCACTTTTTCTTTCCCCATATTTCTTGTAAACTGGAAATTTGATCTAAGGTCCTGAATAGATTAAGGATCAATCTTTTTGTCAACAGGAGCCATATGGTTTGGTTCTTTTACTTTTAGTAATGCTAATATGGATCAGTGGGTTTTCCAATGTTAAGCTGTGTTTCCCCTACACCCAACAAATAATCTGTGAAGAGATACTTTGGTAGCCAGTTCGTCATCAATCTTTCACCCCATGGTTTTGTTGCTTGAATCATTTTCATGAAATATTGTGATCCTCTATCTTTTCTTCTGTGCGTTTTAACTGAAATTCTTCTGAAAAAATGAGCTCTCATTAACAAATGTTATTTGTTTACAATATTTGTCTAAAAACTTATTTTAAAAAAGATATCCAATTATTAGAATTGTTGTGTCTTCCTTTTTAGACTAAATCTGTGGCAGGCAGAGAGACCGTTAAGAATGAGATGACAGGCCCAAAACGCAGTTATCTGTGCCAAGCCCCACATCAGGAAACCAAGAGTCCATACCCAACCTAACTGCAGTCTCAGCCTCTTCTAGGAATATAATCTTAACCAGGAGTCTGGAATTTCCTAGCTGTACTAGTGAGGTAGTCTGATAGACCCCAGCCTTCCCTCAAAGGACAGTGAATTTTTCTGAAATAATCCTTTCGTTTATGACTTCATGCCCCACCTCCTTTCTGCCTTGAGAAGCTTCTTTCTGCATTTCTTCGGATCTCCTTTCTATTTGCCAAATGGAATGCTGCCCCAACGTTGAATAAAGCCAATGAGATCTTCCAAAACAGTCAGCTATATTTTAATGCCACGCTCGACTGTTTTGTATTCTTAATGCTTAGTAAAGTCCCGGTACACAGGATGCATCTACTAAACTAAACTAATAAATCACTGTGCCCACTCAAAGATCCGATGTACCTCTCCAAATGGATCCTCTGGATCATAGATCATTCTTTAGTTAACCTCAGAGTTAATTTAAATGAATCTTGTAAATTAAGTCCACCACTCAAAGACACAAAAAATGAAAAGCTTGCTACCGTAAAGATGTTATTTGCAATTCAAAGTGAGAAAAATATTTTATCCTTAGGTGGATTATCCTAGCAACTTTGGATGAGTATCTTTGTCAATCATTCATAAGGGGGACAAAATACTTTATCACGTCGATGTTTTCAATGGGGAAAAAAATCTCTAGAACTTGGAAAACAAATGTTTTTTGGCCAGTTACTTAAAAAAATTTTTTTCCGGGGCGCCTGAGTGGCTCAGTCGGTTAAGCGTCAGACTTCGGCTCATGATCTCACAGTTTGTGAGTTAAGTCCCTCCCCAGGTCTGTGCTGATAGCTCAGAGCCTGGAGCCCGATTTAGATTGTGTCTCCCTCTGTCTGCCCGCCCCCCCCCCCCCCCAGCTTGCACTCAGTCTCTCGCATTGTCTCAAAAATAAATAAACATTAAACAAAATTTTTTTCCTATCTTTAAACAATACTTAATACCATACAACTCTGAATTATGTTTGATTGGCTCGTTCACATGCGTTAAACGAAATCAAAGTTACACAGGCACGAAAGGCCGGCATCGCGTTCCGGCCCGCTCAGGTCTGGGCGGGAGGGGGCGCTGTTTTTCCTAGAAGGCCCAGGGCGGGCCCTTGCGCGCTCTGGACGAGGGAGGAGGCCCCACGCGGCGTTCACCCCCCCTTAAGCGCCTCAGCTTCTCTTCCAGGGCGAGCTCCCGCGCTCCGGTGTTCCCCGGCCACCCCTTCCCGACCCGGGAAGCACCGGGGAGCCCGCCTCCGCCGCCCGCTCCAGCTCCACGCCGGAGCCCCCCCTCCCGAGGTACCCCGTCAGCCTCCGTCCTTCCTCCTCACGCGCCCTGACAAGCCCCTCCCCCGAGCCGTTCCCACCCCTCCCCTCAGGGGCTCCCAAGCAGCCCTCCGGTACCCCTCGCCTGCGCCAGAGGTGCCCGGCGCGCTCGTCTCTCACGGCCCGAGCCGCCCCGCCCTTCCGCCGGAGCGCCCCTCCGCCCGCCCACCCGCTTCCCGTAGGCTCCGCGGGGCCCCGGCGCGCCCGCCTCCATCTGATTGGCTTAAGCGCCTGCCGCTCCAGGGTCCCGAGCCCGCCATTGGCGGGTTCCCCTCTCAGTCGCGTCACGCTGCCCGAGTGGATTACAGCCGAGTGCGGAGCGCGAGGAACCGCCAGGGTGTGTGTCGCAGCCGCTCGTCTTCGGCGGTTTGCTAGGCTCCTATTATGGCGGCGGCGGCTGCGGCGGTTGCGGAGGAGGCGAGCGTGACCGCAGCTGTTTCAGGTGCCGACAGCAATGGTGAGTCTCCTGAAGTCGAAGGAGAAGGTGTTGGAGCAGTGGGCCGAGAGAAGGACGCAGCCACGAAAGGAGCGGAGGCCGTTGGAGACAGCGAGGAGGACGGGGAGGATGTGTTCGAGGTGGAAAAGATACTGGACATGAAGACGGAGGGGGTACGTGGGCGCCGGGGGAGGCGAGGCTGGGCGTGCAGGGCTTGAAGTGCAGAAGCGGGGAGCGGTGGGAGTTGTGCAGAGGGTTGCCGCGCGGAAACGCGAAGCCCTCCCCGAATTCACAAGGTGGAAAAGCTTGTGCAGACCCACGACGTAGGCGGGGGAGAGGAACGTGACATCCAGAGCCGACGCAAGCGCGCGCACGTTGGGAGCCCTGCGCTGACGATCCTGGACGGACTCTTGGGCTGTCTGTGGCGGTGAGGGTACGTGGCAAGAAGTTTGGAAGGGTTGTGTGGCCAGAAGAGAGGAAGCAGTGTAGGGTGCGGTGTGTGAGTATCGAGGGGGCCGACCGTCGGATTTGTCACGGTCATCGGCGTTGAGGTAGCTGGTTGGGGCCACTGCTCGGTGCTGGAGAGGAGTGGCGCTGACATCGTGCCGCTTCTCACGGTCCGTTGTCCACGCCGTCGTTTCAGTGTTTTCCAAGGCCGTGATCGATTTTCCGCTCTCAGATCGTTCAGACCTTCTCGTGCTCAGAATCGCGTCCAGGAGGTGGCATTTAAAGGTCGCCAAAACCTGACCATTGTCTTTCCTCTCTTCTTGCATATTATGTGATTGCAGCCACACAGTAATACGTGAAATTCTTGATCACACTTGGCGCTTACTGTTCTCTTTCTCCTCAGTCTCTCAGGTCTTCCTCTCTCTCCCGGAGTCGGTTTGTCTGTGAAATCCTGGTTTGACCCTGGTCCCTGCAGAGTGAGGTGCTTCTTCATTTACGCCCTCGTAACACTTTGTTTAGACCTCTGTTTTAGCACTTAAAGCACCAATCTTTATGTATGTCTGCCTCTCCTGCTAGGTTTAGGCTCCTTCAATACAGGAAATACGGTTATTATTACTTTTTGTATCACTGGTACTCAATCCACTGCCTGTGGTGCGGTAAGTGCTTTGTGTATGTCACATTATTGAATGAGTGAATGAATCATGGACTGCAGGCTGGGGTGAAGGAGAGAGGGTGGAAGGATGCACAATAAGGAAACTAATAACTGATTTGTTTCAGTAGGTAAGTGGGAGATGACCAAAGGTCCCATATCGTAGTCGGATCGGTGCGTTCTTTTTATTGTCTGTTATTTTCTATTTGTCACGTGCTACTTTGTGTTAATTTTTTTGTCCATTCATTCAGCAAACTTTTTTTTTTTTTTTTTTTAAATCACATATTTTGTGCTAGGTGCAGTGTTAAGTTCTGAGGATATAGAGATGAATTGTAGCGTACACGGTTGCTTACACTGAAAAGTTCTGGCTATTGAGGATAAATAATTGAAGTCTAATGCCATTAATATTACTGTTAGTTGCAATACAGTAAACGTAGGAACTTTGTTTTGTATAGTTTTCCCAAATATGTTACAAAAGCGCCTTGATGAGAGTAGAGCCGGTCTTTTTAAAAATTTTTTAATGTTCATTTATATTGAGAGAGAGAGAGCGTGAACAGGGGAGGAGCAGAGAGACAGGGAGACACAGAATCTGAAGCAGGCTCCAGGCTCTGAGCTGTCAGCACAGCGCCTGTCGCAGGGTTCGAACCCACAAACCACAAGATTATGATCTGAGCTGAAGTCGGATGCTTAACCAACTGAGCCACCCAGATGCCCCAAGAGAATAGAGCCAGTCTTAAACTGTTTTTGTATCACCTTCATTTAATACAAGTGCTTGGCACATATAAGATATTTAGAAAAATCCGGGCACCTGGGTGGCTCAGTTGGTTAAGCATCCGACTCTTGATTTCAGTTCAGGTTGTCATCTCCTGTTTCCTGAGCCCTATGTAGGGCTCTGCACTGACAGTGGAGAGCCAGCTCTGGATTCTCTCTCTCCCTCTCTCTCTCTCTGCCCCTCCCCCCGCCTTAAACCAATTAAATAAACATTTAAAAAAAGATATTTAGAAAAATATTTGGTTAGGAGAGTAAAAGCTTTAGAATTAAGGTGATTCACCTATTTGGTGTAATATTTTTTAATGTATTTTATTTTAATTCCAGTATAGTTAAGTTCATACAGTATTTAATATATCTGGTCCCAAAGAATTGTAGGCACTATACCCAAAGTCTCATATTCTAGTCAAAAGTGGATGAAACTAAGAAGCTTAAGTGTTTAAGACATTAAGGGTACAATTGGGTGAGAATTCTAGTTTTCAGGGCCTTGTATTTTTAGATGCTCTTGCAAGTGAGTGATTTGTAAGATGAAAAGTATTAACTCAGCAGAACAGGACTGTGGCAGTTACTTTAGAAGTACTGCTGAGTGAGCCAGCCAGTTGAAAAACCAAAGGGTCCTGGTAGCAGTTTGTTTGGCCTTCTTATAATCTTGTCGTCTATGGTATTTCTGTTGTTCGTAAGCCACCAGACTGTGCTATCCTGATAGATAGACTAAGACCATCATTATGATGAGGGTTGGCTTGGAGGAACAGCATCAATGCTAAATTTATATATAAATTTATATATTGGCGTTTATATATTCTTTCAGTTTATTGCTAACTAATTTTTTGTATGTTTTCAGAAGAATTAAATGAATCTGACAACTCTTGGGTTTTACCTTCAATTTTGAATTGGAGTCATTTTTACATAATAAAAAACTGGCATTTTTTTAGTGCCAGTTTATGGGCATTTGATTTGATTTTGTAGTGTATAAGTAAATACTTTAGTTATACAATTTAGTGAATTATCACAAAGCCAACACCTGTGTAACCTCCACCCAAATGAGGAAATATTAGAGTGCCATCCCTAAAAACCTCTTTTGAATCCCCTTTTCGATCAGTACCCCCATCCTCACCCAGAATCATTGTCCTGAATTATTATATGATAATAGGTTTCGTGCTTTGCTTCGTAATTTTTCCATCTAAGGATGCATTCCTTGACACTGGAGTGTCATTTTACCTGTTTTTTTCTTTCTCTCTTTCTTTCTTTCTTTCCTTCTTTCTTTCTTTTCATACTTTCTTTTCATTTATTTATTGATTTATTAGTTTATTTATTTATTTTGAGAGAGAGTGTGTGCTGGAGGGGGAGAGAGAGAGAGAGAGAGAGAGAGAGAGAGAGAGAATCCCAAGCAGCTTCTGCACTGTCAGCACGTGGAGCCCAGTGCGGTGCTCGAACTCACCAACTGTGAGATCACGACCTGAGCCGAAATCAGTAGTCAGACACTGAACCAACTGAGCCACCCAGGTGCCCCTTTTTCTTTCATTTAAATGGAATCTCACAATATTTATTTTGTGTGTCTGGGTCTTTCCCTCAACAGTATCTTTGTGAGATTTAATCCATGTTGTGTGGAGCTGTATTTTATTTCATTTTCATTGCTGCACATTATTCGGGTGCATGTATATATTACAGCCTATCTTTTCTCCTACTGTTAAGGGGCATTTGGGTTGTTTCCAGGTTTTGGCTGTTATGAATAATGCTTCTGTGATGAACATGTCTCCTGATACATTGTGTACATGTTTCCCTTGGTTATAAACACTAAATGGAATTGTTCAGACTTAAGGGACACAGGTATCTTCAACGTTCAGTGGAAACTATTTTTGAAAGCGGTTGTACCAATTTACACTATTACTAATGGTTTATGAGATTCCCTTTTGTTTTGCATCCTATCAGCACTTGATATGGTCAGACTTTTTATTTCTAGCCAGTTCTGATGGGTTCATGGTGGTATTTCCTACTTTTAATTTGTGTTTTTCTGATCCTACATTAGTAATCAGTGTTGAAATCATTGAGCATCTTTTCATATACTTAATGGAGATTTAGTTATCCTTTTATGAAATCTCTTTCTACTGGGTTGTCTGTCTTTATTGATTTGTTGATACGTATTTTGATTCATACCTTTTGTTGGTGATGTGAGCAGATCTCTTTCCCTGCTATCTTTTGATGAACAGCTTATATAGTTAATGTAAGGAAACTTTGTCGTGATGTTGAGTGCTTTTTATGTTTGGTTTGAGAAATCTTTCTCTACCCTAGATATTCTCTATAATTTTTTTTCTAGGTGCTCTTTTGTTTTCCCTTTCAGATTTTATGTTTAACACTTCACTTAGAATTGATTTTGTGCATAGTGTAATGTGGGGGTCATGTTTCATTGAGCAGATCTTTCTTATTTTTCCTCTAACAATGCTTTATAGATTTTAGAATCAACTTGCCAATTTCCTTACATAAAAACTTGGGATTTTTATTGGAATCTGCATTGAATCTGTGGATAAATTTAGGATCAGTTTAATTTCTTTCAGTAATGTCTTATAGTTTTCTGTGTTGAGGTCTTAAACATCTTTTATTAAATATATTTTTAGGTAGGGGCACCTGGGTGGTTCAGTCGGTTAAGCATCCAACTTCGGCTCAGGTTGTGATCTCGTGGTCCGTGAGTTTGAGCCCCACATTGGGCTGTGTGCTGACAGCTCAGAGCCTGGAACCTGCTTCAGATTCTGTGTCTCCCTCTCTCTCTGGCCCTCCCCTGCTCATGCTGTGTCTCACTCTCTCTCTCAAAAATAAATAAACATTAAAAAAAATTTTTTTTAATATATTTTTAGGTATATTTGATATTTTTGATGCAATAATAGTCTTTTCAAAAATTCCATTGTGTTTGTTGCTCATATACAGAAATACATTTAATTTATGCATATGTGCCCTCAGTTGGTTAAAGAAATTCCCTTCTATTTTTAGTTACTAAATAATTTTATGAATGGGTGTTGAATTTCATTAAAATTTTTTTTCTGCATCTGTCAAGGTGATCACATAATTTTTCTCTTTTAAGTTTACTTATTTATTTTGAGAAAGAGACTGTGAGCAGGGGAGGGGCAGTGAGAGAGAGAGGGAGAGGGAGAGGGAGAGAATCCCAAGCAGGCTCCATGCTGTCAGTGCAGAGCCCAATGTGGGGCCTGAACCCACAAACTGAGATCATGACCTGAGCCCAAACCATGAGTCAGATGCTTAACCGACTAAGCCACCCAGGCTCCTCTCTAACATCTTGAGGTGGATACATAGCTAACTGTTTTTCAGCCTTTGTTTTTTTTCAAATTATATGCCTTTAGTACTATAAATTATCCTCTGATCTTAGTTTAGGTGCAACTCATAAATTATGTTTGTATACTATGTTTTCATTCAGGTAAAAATATTTTCCAATAGCTATAACTTATGTGTAAATACATTGCTTAATTTCTAAACATTTGAGAGTATTACTAATATTCCATGTGCTTAAAAAAATTTTAATTTTAACTGACATATATCTATATATTGTTTAACATTGAATATTTGCTTGATTAATTGGGTTATTTAAAATCTATAATATTGTTGCCAGCAAGCAAGGAAGCCATTACTTAGGAAGTTGAAGCTAGAAATATGGGAAACTAATTTGAGAATAATTTACATGCATGAGCTGTTCTCAGTTTCATATTCCTAATATTATTGATTATTGTAACATTTTTTATGACGTGTTCCTTGTCGACATTAAAGCAACACTAAAACAGACTAGATATTTTTACTTCTAATATTAACACATTTGGAATCCATTGAAATGCTTAATTACAGTTGCACTTTTTTTTTTTTTTTTTTTTTTTTTTTTAACATTTCATGCTTATAATACCCTGGGACCCATTGGCCTTGAGACTTTTTCTAAAAAAATTTTAACTAATTATCTAATGTATGCACTTTTGGAGGATAGGAGGACTGTCTTCTCCCTTTTTGGTTTGGCTCACTGAGTAAGCTAAAAGAAAACTTGGCTACCAAGAAAATAGGCTGTTTCGGGTGGGTGATGGGTATTGAGGAGGGCACCTTTTGGGATGAGCACTGGGTGTTGTATGGAAACCAATTTGACAGTAAATTTCATATATTAAAAAATAAATTAAAAAAAAAAGAAAATAGACTGTTTCTGGCATTTTGAAGATAAATTTATCATGAAATTTAATATATGGCAAAGCCCTGGGCAATATTTGGATCTACGGGATTTCTGTAAAAGAACATCTAGTTCATGGATTTAATCTGTTTTCTATACTGTTGTATCTCTAAGACTCAAAGTTCCTAACATATAGTGACTTTCAATAAATATTTGTTCAATGAACGAATGAAACAAAACTGCTGAAATAAAGATCAATAACAGTTATTAACAAATGAAATCTGGAGCTAGAATTGAGATGTGCTACTTAATACTTGAGAATGGTTGTTCATGCACTTACTCTCATTGACCAGGTTGAGCTTAATTGACAGCTAGCACTAAATTTATAACTGTGTTCAATGTAGAAGTAACTGTTTACTAGTTTTTTTACTGTTTTTTTTTTGTTTTTTTTTTTAGTCATCAGAAAAGTTGTAAGAATTATATGCAGCCTCACATATACCTTCGTGCATATCCCCCAGTTGTTAATACTGATTTTGTCATTTTCCTCTATTTATATACATTTTTTTCTGTCCCATTTGAAGGTAAATAAGGGTTTAAAAGCTACATTGAGTAGCAGATACTACTGTTTCTATGTACACATAAAAATAATGGGGCACAAGCATCGGTCCCTTCATCCTGTTATGTAACTGACCCATCAAACTATCAGTTTAGACTTAGTTATTATTTTAAGATTATGAGGCTTATCTTTAAAAGTTAAGTTGCACTTTTTTCCCATTATTTCTTAGTTTTCAATTCTACTAGTTTCCAATCCAAGACCGATGTTGGTCTTTCTACAGGTGGCAGAATGATTGAAAGGCAGTGTAGGTATGTTGAAGGGTAAAAGGAGAGGGACCAGCACTTGGCCTTCGGTTTGGAAAGTTTATTGCCTCGGTGGTTGTGTGAATAACATCAGGCAGGTGTTAAGTGTAAGATAGAATAGTGCTCTGCAGGTCAAGTGGAAAACTATTTCATCTTTTCTTGCTTCTCAGTGAGATTGGATATTGAGCAGAAAAGATAACCCAGAAATCTGGAGGAGCAAAAATTTGGAATATATGTGATAAAGACTTTTTTTAATGTTTACTTATTTTTGAGAGAGTGAGCATGAACGGGGGAGGGGCAGAAAGAGAAGGAGACAGAGGATCTGAAGCAGGCTCTCCACTGACAGCTGAAACCACAAACAGTATTCAAACTCACGAGCCCGTGAGATCGTAACCTGAGCTGAAATCAAGAGTCAGACCCTTACCCAGCTGACCCACCCAGGCACCCCAATGTATGATAAAGATTTGATAGCCATAAAACATTAAAAAGAAAAATTATTATAAATGAGTGAGAAAATGGGCAAACGACAATAGGTAATTTTTAAGTCTTGTTTATTGTAGTTTCACATACATGTTTCTCTATTTATGTATCTTAAAATTTGCCATCTTAATGTTTTTAAGGGCAAATGCATAGAGACAGAAGAGTCGTTAAGTACATTTGGGTAGATATGCAGCCATCACCACTGTCCATCTCTAGAACTTTCCAAATGAAACTGTCCCTGTTAAACAATAATCCTCCTCCCCTGAACCCCTGGTATCCACCATTCTGCTTTCTGTCTCGGTGAATCTGCTAATTCAGGTGCTTAATGTAAGTGGAACCATGCAATATTTGTCCTTCTGTTTCTGGCTTATTTCACCGACCATAGTATTTTCAGGGTTCATCCATCTTATAGAATGTGTCAGAATTTCCTTCGCTTTTAAGACTGCATAATGTTTCATTGTATGTGTATACCACGTTTTGTTTATCCATTTATCTGTTGAAGTACACTTGGGTTATTTCCATTTTTTGGCTGTTGTGGACCGTACACTACTGGACATGGTTGAATGAATACTTGTTTGAATTCCTGTTTTCAGTTCTTTTGGGTATATACCCAGCAGTGGAATTATCGGGCCATAAGGTAATTCTGTTTAACTTTTTGAAGAATTGCCAACTGTTTTCCACAGCAGCTGTAACACACAGCAGCTGTAACACTCCTACCACTAATGTCAGAAGGTTCTAATTTCTCCCCATTCTCACACACATTTGTTTTACATGTTTTTGCTTCTTTTAATATACCCATCTAGTAACTGCTGTGAAATAGTGTCTCATGGGTTTTATTTGCATTTCCCTAAGGACTAATGGTGATAAGCATCTTTTCATATGCTTATTGGCCATTTGTATATCTTGTTTAGAAAAATGTTTGGTCAAGTCCTTTCCCCTTTTTAAGTGGGTTGTTTGCCTTATTTTTCTGTTTCGTTTCTTAGTTTTTTGTTTGTCTTATTTTTGAATTATAGGAATTGTTTACATATTGTGGATATTAATCCTTTATCAGATGCGACTTGTAAATATTTTCTTCAGTTCTATAGGTTGCCTTTTCACTATGTTGATAATGTCCTTTGATGCACAAAAGTTTTTAATTTTGATGAACTCCTCTCACCTATTTTTGTTTTTGTTTTTGGAGTTAAATTCAAGAATGCATTGTCAAATCCAAGGTCCTGAAGATTTACCCCTGTGTTTTCTTCTAAAAATTTTATGGTTTCATTTCTTAAATTTAGGTCTGATTCATTTTGAGTTAATTTTTGTATATGGTATGAGGTAGGGTCCAGCTTCCTTTTTGGGGGGGGAAATCCAGTTGTTTCAGCACAATTTGTTTCCATATTGGACTTGACACCCTTATCAAAAATCAATAGGCCAGGGAGCCTAGGCGGCTCAGTTGGTTGGGCGTCCGACTTTGGCTCAGGTGATGATCTCACCGTCTGTGGGTTTGAGCCCCGCATTGGGCTCTGTGCTGACAGCTCAGAACCTGGAGTCTGCTTCGGATTCTATGTCTCCCTCTCTCTCTCTGCCCCTCCCCCGCTCAAGCTCTGTCTCTGTCTCTCTCAAAAATAAATAAACATTAAAAAATTTTTTTTTAGAAATCAATAGGCCATAAATGTATGGGTTCATTCTTGGATTTTTCTGTGTCTGTCCTGATGCCAGTACCATACTGTTTCGATCACTGCAGCTTCGTAGTAAGTTTGTAAGTCTTCTTACCTTGTTGGTTAAATTTATTCCTAAGTGTTTTATTCTTTTAGGTGCTGTTATAAATGGAATTGTTTTCTTAATTTCCTTTTTGGGAGGAGTTTGGGAAGATGGTGGAGTAGGAGGACCCAGAGCTCACCCCATCCCATATTTACAACTAGATAACGTCTACATCCGAGTTAGTAAACTGGAGAGCAATCTGAAGACTGGTGGAAGAAATTCCACAACTAAATATAGAGAAGAAGCTGCATCTGAAAGGTTAGGAAGGTCAAAAAGGCAGAGGGAGGCTGCCTGCAGGAGAGAGGGAGCCGCATTGCATGGAGAGAGCAGAGAAAGGGGCCCTCACACCAGGGACCTCACACGGGGGGAAACTAATCCCCATAACATTAAAAACCAGAGGAGCCGAGTTCTGTGAGTTTATAAAACCAGTGGGGCTTGGAACCTGGAACTTTAAAAGTCACCTGACTCGGCACTGCACTGGCCACTAGGGTGAGTGATAGCTAGGTGGCCACCCTTAAATAAGAGACAGCAACTTTTATGGAGAGGCAACATAAAAACAGCATGCATACAACACTGGGGGCATAGAGGAGACAGATCTGTTCATACTGATTTTGGACCATGTTGGGGGACTTCTTTGAAAACAAAGGAGCTGGCAGGTGCTGTTTTCTTCTCCACTCCCACCAGCATAAACTCAGAGCCACCTATAGGAGGCAGAGCTGCACAAACACTTGCTACCTAATGTGCTAGCAGTATGCCATGCCCATGATTTCTCCTGAGAACTCGCCCGCTCCAGGCCTGCTAACCTTGGTCCTGGACTCAGGATGAATTTTGTAAAAGCCACGCACGCTCACTCCAATACCCAGCATATTGCACCCAGCCACATGCTCCCACCCACTCTCGTGCACCAGGCCCACCCATACCCAGCTATCATCATGCACCATGCCAGCCTTTTAGCCCCTGCCACCTCCATGCACAGCTCCCAGCTGCTATAGCACTTCAAGGAATCCAGCATTGGACTAGTGGTCCAACCCAAAATTTGCTAACAACATCATCCTGCTCCCAAGCTCCCTGATGGGCATGCCCCCCTCAGAGCTGTCTTGCCTGGGTCCCACTAACACCAGAGAGCGGGCACAGCCCACAAAGGTAGAGAGTCAGTGCAGACAATTGCACTGAAAGGAAATGTGACTAAGATACAACAGCCAAGTATAAGCAACATACGATACTCTCTAAGTGCCAGGTTCTGGTGAACAGGGGACACTGCACTGCAGGGCACACCAGGACATCCTCTTCATAAAGTTACTACTTTCAAGAGTAGAAGGCATAGCTGACTTTCTTTTGTGTGTGTGTGTGTGTGTGTGTATGTATATATATAATGTAATTTATTGTCAAATTGGTTTCCTTATAACACCCAGTGCTCATCCCAACAGGTGCCCTCCTCAATGCCCATCACCCGCTTTCCCCTCTCCCCGACCCCCCATCAACCGTCAGTTTGTTCTCAGTATTTGAGTCTCTTATGGTTTTCCTCCTTACCTCTCTCTAACTTTTTTTCCCCTCTTCCCCTCCCCCATGGTCTTCTCTTAAGTTTCTCAGGATCCACATATGAGTGAAAATATATGGTATCTGTCTTTCTCTGACTGACTTATTTCACTTAGCATAATACTCTCCAGTTCCATCCATGTTGCTACAAATAGCCAGATTTCATTCTTTCTCATTGCCAAGTAGTATTTCATTGTATATATAAAATTGCTGACTTTCTTAACAGAAACAGAGAGGCAGACAAAATGAGGACATAGAAATTTATCCAAAATGAAAAAAACAGGACAAGGCTATGGTCAGAGATCTAAGCAAAACATATATGACATGCCTAATAGAGAATTTAAAGCAGTGATCATAAGTATACTCACTTGACTTGAGAAAAGAGTAGAAGACATGAGTGATACCCTTAACACAGAGATAAGGAATAACATAGCAAAGATAAAGGGCTTAAATAAACAAGTGAGAAACACACTTGATGAAATGAATAGCAGTATGGAAGAAGCAGAGAAACAAATTCATGACCTAGAAGACCGTAATGGAAAGTAACTAAGTTGAACAAAAGACAGAAGGAGAATTACACAAAACAAGAATAGACTTAGGGAGGCTCCTGTGTGGCTCATGTGGTTGAGTATCTGACTCGATTTTGGCTCAGATCATGATCCCAGGATTGTGGTATCAAGCCCCACATTGGGCTCTGTGCTGACCATGGATTCTCTCTCTCCTTCTGCTATTCTCCCCTGTTTACAATCTCTCTCTAAAAACATAATAAAATTAAATTTAAGAAAGAACAGCTTAATGGAGCACCTGGGTGGCTCAGTCAGTTAAGCGTCCGACTTTGGGTCAGGTCATGATCTTGCAGTTTGTGAGTTTGAGCCCCACATTGGGCTCTGTACTGGGAGCTCGGAGCCTGGAGCCTGTTTCAGATTCTGTGTCTCCCTCTCTTTCTGTTCCTCCCTCGCTCACACTCTGTCTCTGTCTCTCTCTCTCTCTCTCAAAAATAGGTAAAGACAAAAAAAAAAAAAAAAAAGAATAGCTTAGGGAACTCAGTGACACCATCAATCAATATTAATGTTATAGGAGTCTCAGAAGAAGAAGGGAGAGAAAAGGGGGCAGAGATTTTATTTAATGAAATAAAAGCTGAAAACTTCCCTAATCTGGGAAAAGAAACCGATATCCATATCCAGGAGGCACAGAGGACTTCCATCAAAATCAACAAAGCAGATTCATGCCAAGACATACTGTAATTAAATTTGCAAAATACAGTGATAAAGAAAAAATTTTTAAAGCAGCAACACACAAGTCAGTAACTTACAAAGGAAAGCCCATAAGGCTAGTGGGAGATTTTTCAGCAGAAACTTGGCAAGATGGTAGGGAGTGGCATGATGTATTCATTGTGGTGAATGGGAAAAATCTGCAGCCAAGAATACCCTGTCCAGCAAGGGTATCATTCAGAATAGAAGGAGAGTTTCCTGGGCAATAAATAAATAAATAAATAAATAATCACTAAACCAGCCCTGGAAGAACTGTTAAAGAGGACTCTTTGAAAAGATAGACCAAAAGTGACAGTATAGAGGTATGAAATACAGTAAAAATGAATATTTCTATAAAAAATCAGTCAAGGAACTCATACACAAAAGAAAGGATGTAAGATATACTAATATATACTTAACCTACAATGTGGGGAGTAGAGGAGAGAAAATGAGCTCAAACTTAAATGACCATCAATTTAATATAGACTGCTATATGTAAAAGAGGTTATATACAAATCTAATGGGAACCATGTCAAAAACCACTAATAAACATACAAAAGAGAAAGAAATCTAAATATATCAGTGAAGAAAATCAACAAAACATGAAAGAAAGAAAAGATCAGAGAAAATCTTCAGAAACAACCACAAAATTAGCAATAAAATGTCAATAAATACATATTTACCAATAGTTACTTTGAATGTAAATAGACCAAACACTCCAATCAAAAGACATGGGATGACAGAATAGATAAAAGACCAAGAGTCATCTATATGTTGCCTACAAGAGACTTGTTTTAAACCTAAAGACATCTGCAGATTGGAAGTGAGGGAATGAGGAAACATCTGTCATGCAAGGGGATATCAAGAGAAAGCTGGAGTAATGGTACTTAGGTTGGAAAAAATAGACTCGGGAATAAAGACTGTAACAAGAAACAAAGACACTATATAATGGGACAATTCAACAAGAAGATACAACAGTTGTAAATATTTATGCACCCAGCTTGGAAGCGCCCATACATAAAACAGTAACAAACATAAAGGAACGAACCAATAATAATAGAGTAATCGTAGTGGACTTTAACATCCCACATACATCAGTAGATCATCTAAACAGAAAATCAACAAGGAAACAATGGCTTTGATTGACACACTGGATCAGATGGATTTAACAGATAATTTCAGAATATTCCATCCTAAAAGAACAGAACACACATTCTTTTCAAGTGCACACAGAACATTCTCCAGAATAGATCACATCAGCTCACAAAACCAGGCTCAACAAATTCTAGATCGAAGTTATACCGTGAATCTTTTTGACCACAACACTATGAAACTGGAAGTCAGCCAGAAGAAAAAATCTAGAAAGACTACAAATACATGGAGGTTAAGTAACATACTACTAAACAATGAATAGGTGAACCAGGAAATAAAAAAAAAAAAAATTAAAAAGTACATGGAAACAAATGAAAATTGAAACATAACAGTCCAAAACCTCTGGGATGATGCAAAAGTAGTCCTAAGAGGGAAGTTTATAGCAATATGGGCCTACCTCAAGAAGCAAGAAAAATCTCAAATAAACAATTTAACCTTACGTCTAAAGAAGCTAGAAGAATAACAAAAAAGAAAGAAAGAAGAAAAAAAAACAGGAAGGAAATGATAAAGATTAGAGCAGAAATAAATGATACAGAAACTAAAAAGTAAAACCCAAAAGAACAGATCAATAAAACGAGGAGCTGGTTCTTTGGAAAAAGTAAAATTGATAAACTTCTAGCCAGAGATATCAAGAAAAAAAGAGAAAGGACTGAAATAAAAATCACAAATGAGATCAGAGAAGTAACAACTAACATGATAGTAATATAAATAATCATAAGAGAATATTAAGAAAAACTGTATGCCAACAAAATGGACACCCTAGAAAAAAATGGATAAATTCCTAGAAACATATAAACCACTAAAAAAGAAAGAAATAGAAATTTGAACAGTCCAATAGCCAGCAAAGAAATTGAGTTACTATTAAAAGTTTCCCAACAAATGAAAGTCTAGGACCTGGTGGCTTCATAGGAAAATTCTACTAAACATTTAAAGAGGAGTTAATACCTGTTCTTCTCAAAACTATTCCACAAAATTAAAAAGGAAGGAAAACCTCCAAATTCATTCTGTGAGGCCAGCATTACCCTGATCCCAAAACCAGATAGACACCACTAAAAAAGAGAACTACAGGCCTATATCCCTGATGAACACAGATACAAAAATTCTCAACAAAATACTAGGAAACCAGATCTAACAATACATTAAACAAATCATTCACTGTGGTCAAGTGGGATTTATTCCTGCGTTGCAAGGGTTGTTCCGTATTTGCAAATCAATCAACATGGTACATCACTTCAGTAAGAGAAAGGATAATGGGGCATCCAGGTGACTCAGTCAGTTGAGCATCTGACTCTTGATTTCAGCTCAGGTCATAATCTCATGATTTGTGGGATGAAGCCCCACAAAACTGTGCAGACAGCATGGAGCCTGCTTGAGATTCTTTCTCTCTCTCTCTCTTTCTCTCTCTCTCTGTCTCTCCCCCCCCCTCTCTCCCCCTTGCACATGCATGCATACTCTCTCTCAAAATAAACTTAAAAAAAAAAAAGAAAAGAACCTATAGGATCATTTTAATAGATGTAGAAAAAGCATTTGACAAAGTATAACATCTGTTCATGATAAAAACCCTCAACAAAGTAGGTTTAGAGGGAACATACTTCAATATGATAAAGGCCATATTTGGAAAACCCACAACTAACATTATCCTTAATGGGGAAAAACAGAGCTTCTTCCTAAGGTCATGAATAAGACAAGGATGTCCACTCTCACCACTTTTATTCAACATAGTACTGGAAGTCCTAGCCACAGCAATCAGACAATAAAAAGAAATGAAAGCCATCCAAATTGGTAAGGAAGTAGTAAAATTTCCACTATTTGCAGATAACATGATATTCTATACAGAAAACCCCCGAAGACTCCACCAAAAAACTGCTAGAACTGATAAACGAATTTGGTAAAGTCACAGGATACAAAATCAATGTACAGAAATCTGTTGCATTTCTGTACACCAGTAGTGAAGTGGCAGAAAGAGAAATTAAGAAAATGATCCCATTTACAGTTGCACCAAAAATGATAAAATTCCTTGGAATAAACCTAACCAAAGAGGTGAAAGACCTGTACTCTGAAAACTATAAAACTCTGATGAAAGAAATTGAAGACGACACAAAGAAGTGGAAAGACATTCCTGCTCATAGATTGGAAGAATAAATATTGTTAAAATGTCTGTACTACCCAAAGCAGTCTACACATTTAATGTAATCTCTGTCAAAATACCAATAGCATTTTTCATGGAACCTAGGACAGAAAATCCTAAAGTTTGTATGGAACCATAGAAGACCCCAAATAACCAAAGGAGTCTTGGGGGGAAAAAAAGGACGAAAAAAAGCAAGGCTAAAGGCCTCACAATTCTGGACTTCAAGTTATATTACAAAGCTGTAGTAGTCAGCAGTATGGTACTGGGACAAAAATAGACACATAGATCAATGGAATAGAAAACCCAGAAGTAAACCTACAATTATATGGTGATTAATCTTTGACAAAGCAGGAAAGAACCTCCAATGGGAAAAGGACAGTCTCTTAACTGTTACATGGTCAATTAATCTTTGACAAAGCAGGAAAGAATATCCATTGGGAAAAGGACAGTCTCTTCAACAAATGGGAAAATGGGGGGGGGGGGCGGCGGGGGAGAGGAAAACTGGAACACTTTCTTACACCATACAGGAAAAAAAAAAATCAAAATGAATTGAAGACCTAAATGTGATACCTGAAACCATAAAAATCTTAGAAGAGAGCACAGGTAGTAATTTCTCTGACATCGGCCATAGCAACTTTTTTCTAGATCTATCCCCTAAGGCAAGGGAAACAAAAGCAAAAAACTATTGGGACTACATCAAAATAAAAAGCTTCTGCACAGTGAAGGAACAATCAACAAAACTAAAAGGTAACCTACAGAATGGGAGAAGATATTTGCAAATGACATATCTAATAAAGGGTTACTATCCAAAATATATAAAGAACTTCTAAAACTCAACACCCAAAAACAATCCAGTTAAGAAATAAACAGAAGACACGAACAGACATTTTTGCAAAGAAGATACACAGATAGCCACAGACACATGAAAAGATGCCCGTCATCACTTATCATCAGGGAAATGAAAATCCAAACTACAATGAGATATCACATTACATCTATCAGAATGGCTAAAATCAATAACCCAAGAAACAACAGGTGTTGGCGAGGATGTAGAGAAAAAGGAACCCTCTTGTGTTGTTATCGGGAATGTAAACTGGTGTGACCACCATGGAAGACGGTATGGAGGTTCCTCAAAAAGTTAAAAATAGAACTACCTTATGGTCTAGTATACTACAGGGTGTTTATCCAAAGAGTACAAGAACACTAATTCAAAGGGATACATGCACCCTGTGTTTATAGCAGCATTGGATATAATAATCAAGAATGGAAGCAGCCCAGGTGTCCATCGATTGATGAATGAATAAAAATGTGATATATATATATACAATGGCATATTATTCAGCCATCGAAAAGAATGAGATCTTGCCATTTGCAATGACATAGATGGAGCTAGAGAGGATAATGCTAAGTGAAATAAGTCAGAGTCAAATACCGTATGATTTCGTTCGTGTGGAATTTAAGAAACAAAGCAAACAAGCAAAGGGCAAAAAGAGAGAGACTGAGACAAATCAAGAAACAGACAATTATAGAGAACAAACTGAAGGTTACCAGAGAGGTGGTAGGTGGGGGGACGGGTTAAATAGGTGAGGGGCATTAAGGAATGCCCTTGTCATGATGAACACAGGGTGATTATGGAAGTGTTGAACTACTGTATTGTATACCTGAAACTAATATTACACTGTATGTTTACTAACTGGAATTAAAATAAAAATTGAAGGCAAAAACAATTCCCTTTTTGGACTGTGCATTACATGTGTATAGAAACACAGCTGATGATTGTGTGTTATTCTTGTACTCTTCAAGCTGAATTCATTCATTAGATCTAGTCATTTTCTTGTGATTCTTTGGGAGTTTCTATATAGAGTGAATGTAGTTGTATTTCTTCCTTTCTAACTTGAATGCCTTTTACATCTTTTTATCTAATTGCTCTGGCTAGAACTTATGGTACAGTGTTAAATAACAGTGGTTAAAGTGGGCATATTGCAGGTAATTCTTGAAAGAAAAAATGTGAATGGGTTAATAGTAATTATGTAAGTGATCATAAAGCTGAAGTCAGCAGACTTTGGTAAATTGCCATATAGTAAATATTATACTTTGTAGGTTGAGAGGCAAAATTAGCTTTTAAAGTTAATGTTCATGGGGAAGGCATGACCTCATTATCCTAAAAATCCTTCCTTCTCTCAAAGACAGTGATCTTCTCTCTTGGGACCTCACTAGGATATGTTAACTGCATCCACCTTTGGATACTTATACATACTATCCTCACAGAGTTGGATAACTTTTCATATGCAGAAGCTGGTTAAGTGCCGTTGGGTGTTAATTTCAGCCGAATTACTTTTTAGCTGTGTAATCTTTACTAGTTACTTTTTCTAGAAGCTTCAGTTTCCTCCTCTATAAAGTGAGTAATAGTACTTCACAGTGTTGTTGTAAAGATTAAATGAGCTAATAAATGCCAAGATTTAGGCCATGCATGACAGATTGTAAAGCACTTGATTTGTATGTAATTATTCTTTTGTTTTCAACCATTTAAAAATGTAAAAACCATTCTTAGCTCACAGAATGACCAAACTAAAATAGGAGATAGGCCCTGCTATAGTTTGCAGAGATACACAGAGATGAGCTCTTTTATCTTGTGGAAATGTAAATTGGAACATCTTTTCTAGAAATATTTTTTTCTGGCAGTGTGTTTTAACAGTGTTAAATTTTTTTTTTTTTAATGTTTATTTATTTTTGGGAGAGAGAGACAATGTGAATGGGGGTAGGGCAGAGAGAGAGGGAGACACAGAATCTGAAGCAGGCTCCAGGCTCTGAGCTGTCAGCACAGAGTCTGACCTAAGGCTCAAACCCACAAACTGCAAGATCATGACCTGAGCCAAAGTTGCAGGCTCAACCAACTGAGCCACCCAGGTACCCCTCAACAGTGTTTAAATGGCTTTATTATTTGACCCAATTGATCTGTCTTTGGGGACTTCATTCTAGCAACCTGAGAGATGCACAAGCATGTAACAGCTTTGTTTAAAAAGAAATTGGAAACAAAACAACCTTTGGTTTCCAAAGGGAGAGGTTTTTTGTATTTTTTATTGTATTTAAAACAATCAGTAAAAATCATGCTTTTGAAAAATATTAAAACAAGAAGTGTTCCATATCTAAGTGAAAAAAGAAAGTAAAATCATAGTATTAGATAAGTATCTAAATGATACACTTAGTGTTCTAAGCAATATGTGTTTAATACGTAGTTATAATTACATACTTGTAAATACATTTGTAAATGTAAAGAGTGGGAAATAGGTCAAATCGTTATCAATACTCTATGGGTGGTTTTTGGGTTTTTTCCTGCTTTTTATTGATTTTCAAAGATTACACGTTGCTTATATAATCAGAGAAGGACCTCAATCTTCAATTTATGAAAAGTAGATCAGTAATGCTGTTTATGTATTTTAATTTTTAAAAATTGAGGTATAATTGACATATACCAGTAGTATTAGTGTTAGTTTCAGGTGTACAACATAATGATCCAATATTTTTATGCCCTGCAAAATCATCACAGTCTAGTTAACATCTGTTACCTTACATAGTTACAAACGTTTTCTTACGATGAGAACTTTTAAGATCTGCTTTCTTAGCAACTTTTAAGTATGTAGTACAGTATTAACTATGGTCACCATGCTGCACATTACATCCCCATGACTTGTTTTATGACTGGAAGTGCCTTTTGCCCCCTTCATCTGTATCTTCTACTCTTAACCCCTGCCTCTGGCAATCTCGTCTGTTGTCTTTATCTGTGAGCTTGGGTTTTCATTTTGTTTTGTTACCTTCCATACATAAGTGAGATTATGCAGTTTTGTCTTTCTCTGTCTGACTTATTTTATTTAGTATAATGTCCTTGAAGTCCAGACATGTTGCCAGGCGCAAGATTCCATTCTTTTTTTATGGCCGAATAATATTCCGTGTGTGTGTGTGTGTGTGTGCGCGCGCGCGCGTGTGCGCACGCACACATGTGCGTATACATAAGTGTGTGTATACACACACACACATGCACCACATTTTCTTCATTCATCTGTTGAGGACACTTGGGCTATTTCCACTTTTTGGCTGTTGAAGTGATGCTGCAGTGGACATGGGGGTACATATATCTTTTTAAGTTAGCGTTTTTGTTTTCTTCAGATAAATACCCAGAAATGGAATTGCTAGGTCATATGGTAGTTTGTGTTTTTTAAATTTTTTGAGGAACCTTTATACTGTTTTTGCATGGCGGCTAACCTAGTTTCCATTCTCACCAACATTGCACAGGGGGTTTCCTTTTTTCCTCATCCTTCCTAATACTTGTTATTTCTTTTTTATAATGAGATCTCATGGTGTTTTTGATTTGCATTTCTCTAATGATTAGTGGTGTTGAGCATCTTTTCATGTATTTGTTGGCCATCTGTACTCCACACACCCCCCCCCCCCTTGGCCATCTATATGTCTTCTTTGGAAAGATCTGCTGCCCAATTTTTAATCAGATTGTTTGAGGGTTTTTTGTTATTGAGTTGTTTGAGTTCTGTATATATTTTGGATATTAACCCTTTATCAGACATGTGATTTGCAAATATTTTCCGATTCAGTAGGTTGCTTTTTCATTTTATTAGTGGTTTCCTTTGTAGTGTAGAAGCTTTTTAGTTTGATATAGTCCCATTTGTTTATTTTTAGTTTTGGTGTGGCACTGTTTTTTCATTCTTTTTTTTTAAATTTCTTTAACATTTATTTATTTTTGAGAGAGAGAGAGAGACTGTGTGGGGGAGGAGCAGAGAGAGAGGGAGACACAGAATCCAAAGCAGGATCCAGGCTCTGAGCTGTCAGCACAGAGCCTGACACGGGGCCCAAACTCAGGAATGGCAAGATCATGACCTAGGTCAAAGTTGGACACGTAACCAGCTGAACCACCCAGGCGTCCCTGGTGTGGCACTGTTTTTTCTTAAACCCACTTGCTTCAAGAGATGAACATACTTTATGATGATGTTAATCTCCATTTCAAGTTCATTCATGCATTCTCAGGGTTTTATGTTTTTGGAAATTTAATCACTTATATTATCAAATTTAATGTCCTTTATTTGCCTGTTTTTAATTCTGTAACAGGGTAAAATCCTTTACAAAGTTCGATGGAAAGGGTACACATCAGATGATGATACTTGGGAGCCTGAGATTCATCTTGAGGACTGTAAAGAAGTTCTTCTCGAATTTAGGAAGAAAGTTGTGGAGAACAAAGCTAAGCCAGTCAAGAAGGATATTCAGGTATCAAATGTTAGTTCATATTTCTTTTTTTAGTATAATAAACTTATTACAAATTTTACTGGTATAAGGAATGTGCAGTAAAAATTTACAAATGGTAATAAAATATATAGTATTCCTATTATAAATTCTGTATAGCCACTTGATTCTCATAGAATGCTTATATTGATTTTTGCCAGACTCTTCTTTCTGTCGTCAACCTATGATCACCTTTGATGAACAAGTATAGTTTGTATGTGTTGATTAATATTTTCCTTCCAGTCAACAGTAAGGTGAAAGTGCGGGGTTAAAAACATGTCAGAACTTTATTTGTCCATGATTTGAGCATCTTGTTTTTATGTACCTTAAGAATATATTCTGTACTATTCATGTTAACTACTATACAGTGCATACTTTATATTTTGTCTGCATTATTAACACATTTCTTATGTCTGATTTTTATGCTAATTAAAATAAAATAAATCTTAGATCATTTTATAAAGCTATAAATTTTAATCTATTACAGATTATGCACAGAGCTGATTATCCAGGTCTTTTGTTTTTCTCTTCTATTCCCACTTTAGTTTTTAGCTACTTTATTGCTTTTTAGTGAGCTTTTTCTGATAGTAAGGATAAAGAGATCAGAGGAGCTTAGATAAATTAAAGTTCTGTAATCAGTTTGGAAAAAGATTTGTTGGTGGGCTAGAGTGGGATAATATTAAAACCGATGCAAAAGTTAGGGTAAGGGTTTTCTTCTGTGAATTTGTCCATTGTTTTATCCTTGGTCCTCTTTTTCCACAAATAATTGGCTTTATTTATGAATCTTACAAGACTTTCCCATTTTTCTTTCCCATGTAAATTTCATTCCAAGCTTCTATTTTATAAATTGAACCAACTCTTTCTCAACTTGCTTTTGCTTTTTTTCTTTTCCATTAGAAATTATTTTTTTTTAGAATATTGGCAGAGGTTCTCAAACTTAGAACTATATGGTGAAAAATTTTCACAAGAAATAGATTCTTACCTAGTTGAAGTCTTTATTTTAAGGACTGAATGTTGATCTTTTTTCCCTACAATTTGAGTTTCAACCACATTTTAAAAAAATACTTGCAGGGGTTCCTGGGTGGCTCAGATCATGATCTCACAGCTCGTGAGTTTGAGTCCTATATCAGTGCAGAGCCTGCTTTGAATCCTCTGTCCCCTTCTCTCTCAGCCCCTTCCCCCCTCTCAAAAATAAACATTTTAAAAAATTCTTAAAAAAAAGAAGAGTCACATGTTCTACTGACTGAGACAGCCAGGCACCCTAGTCTTGTCTTTTTATGAAGTGCTTCTGGGAAATTGAAAAACTTACGCCAATTCCACCATATTCTCACTGTCTCTGTAACCTTAGTGGCATTCATTTCTTACACACTGTAGGGAAAACATTTTGTAAATGTACCTATCTTTTCCCTCCCTTTCTACCCCCAAGTCATTTAGAAGAAAAGAATTTGGGGAAATGGGAGCTGAAAATACTGCATAGTGTTTGCATAGTGTTTTTGTGTCTATACATACAATCTTTTTTATTTTATTTTTTAACATTTATTTATTAGTGAGAGACAGAGTGTGAACAGGGGAGGGCCAGAGAGAGAGGGGGAGACACAGAATCTGAAGCAGGCTCCAGGCTTTGAGCTGTCAGCACAGAGCCTGACGCGGGGCTCAAACTCACACACCACAAGATCATGACCTGAGCCGAAGTCGGACGCTAAACCGACTGAGCCACCCAGGCGCCCCTATACATATTATATTTTTAAGGTGTGGTTTTGTTTGCTTATTCAGGGTTTTTGTTTGTTTTGTTTTTTTAGAATAGGAAACTTTATTTTCCATAGGAGGTATTTCAGATTATACAACACAAATCAAATCAGTTGGGGAAGTAAGATTTGTGTACAGTCTTGCTTATTCCGTATGTAACTGTGAAATATAACAGCAAATTTAAGGACACCTAGGATTCAGTCTTAAAAAAACTTTGCTTTTGGATTGATAACTACTTTTTTGACAGCCAATTCTGTACAGATAACTTTTTTGGTGTTTTTGGAAAATTTGAACTTCAGATCATGTAAAACATACCATTCATAAGGCTGTTATTACTCACTTCTGCTTTAGTTTAGGACCTTCAGTGGCACTAACGTTTTTTTCACTGTGTTTATCTGCTTTCATTTTAAAATGATGCTCAGTATCACAACCAAGACCTATTTGCTAAATCAGAGACATAAGTAATATACAACTTCAATTAATAATTTTAAGAAGTTGAGAAACTTGGGAAAAAAAAAAAATTACTACTAGATTTCATTCGTACTACTTTTCCAGTTACTATGTTAATGAGTATTTAAGTGTTTTTTATATCTTATAGAAACTGTCCTTAAATAATGACATATTTGAGGCAAATTCTGATAGTGATCAGCAAAGTGAGACAAAAGAAGATACTTCTCCAAAGAAGAAAAAGAAAAAATTGAGGCATAGAGAAGAGAAAAGCCCAGATGATCTGAAAAAGAAAAAAGCAAAGACTGGGAAACTAAAAGATAAATCCAAACCAGACCTGGAGAGCTCTTCTGAAAGTTTAGTTTTTGATCTAAGGACAAAGAAAAGAATTTCGGAAGCCAAAGAAGAAATAAAGGAATCCAAAAAGCCCAAAAAAGAGGACACAAAAGAAACTAAGGAATTAAAGAAAGTTAAAAAGGGTGAAGGAAGAGATTGCAAGGCTAAAATAAGAGAAGATTCCAAAGAAAACAGAAAAACAAAAAAAGAGAAATGTGTTGAATCTCAGTTGGAATCTGAATCAAGTGTACTTAATGACTCCCCTTCTCAAGAAGATGACAATGAAGATTTTCATTCTGACAACAGAGAAGAGAAACAGAAGATTAAAAGTGCGAAAGACAAAGCAGGGCAAGATGCAATTCAGGATGTTTTTGATAAACAGCCAGATGGCTCCGTGAGTGCCGATGAAGATGCTGATGTCAAAGCAAAGAGAAAAAGGAAAAAACTGAGAAAGACTGAGGAACTCAGAGAGAGCAAAACACTAGAAAACAGGAACCTTTTCCTAGAGAAGAAACCTATACATAAGAAGCAAAGGAGTCAGGACAGAGCCAGAAGCACCACAGAGTTAGATAAGCTGATACCTGCACCTGCCCAGACACAGAAGAGTTCAAGAGCAGGTGTGGAAGAGAGAGGCCTCAGGTCTACTGACTCAGCTGGGGAGGTAAGTACTTGGGGGGATCAGTTGAAGGGCAGTAAAAATCTTACAGAGTACAGAAATGCTCCTGTCAAGCTGGCACTTTTTTGAGTGTTCAAGAAACTTTACAAAAACAAAGTGGAAACGGTGTAACCAACCATAAGAATAGTTTTTCTGTGGTTAGGGAGTTCCTTAATGTGTGATTAGAATAAGTAGTTATAAATGATGAAGATCATCCAGCTTTTGGACCTCCCACACTGATCTCTTAGTCTTAAAATTTGCTTTCTTTTAGACTACGACTAGAAAATTGAGGACTAATTTGTGAACAAAACAAGGATTTTTTCAGGGCTACTCAGATGATGTGTCACATTGTGTAGTAAAACTGAAAATAAGCTTCATCAGCTCAGCTTTTCACACCTTACTTGGTATTTTTCCTATTGTCTTAAAAATATACTACTTTTTTACTTAAATAATAAGCACTAACATGATGAATTTTTTTTAATCTTACAAAAATATGTTTAATAGGAGTTTATCCCATTATTATAAAAATTATTTTCATATGGCTTTTCAAAATGGAAATATTTTCCACATTATTAAGGTATACATATATACAGTTCATGGGCTATGAAAAAGATCTTTTTTTTTTCCATCCATTATTCTGTGTTTGTGGATTTATCTTAAGGCAGTCATTTTAAAGGAAGAAAAAGCTAGGTATACAAAGATACTTATGGCAGTGTTAGCCTCAGTAAAACTCATACCAGTCTGTCTACCATACCATTTCCGTGAGGGAAATGATTAGGAAAATATTGCTGTATCAGCTTTGGGACTATTACCTATCCATGGAAATACTAATTATGAGGTCAATGTAGCAAAAATAGAAAAGGTTCAAAAAATGTTACAGTGAGGAAAGTTGTAAATATGAAACCAGTCATGTAAAAATATCTATGAGATGTAAATAAAGGAAAATGAACTTTAAACCACAAAATTATGCAAATTTACAATGATCAGAGGGGAGAATGTGGAGAAATAAAAATAGTCATGTTTGGTTAGTAGGAGTGTAGGAAGATTTTTTGGAATTTTCTTTATTTTTAATAATTAAAAAAAATAAGAGTGAGGTGTTGAGTTTTGAATTTGATATTTTTATAAATCATCAGAGTTGAGGGATAATCTTGATTGAAGAAGCAGTTGACATTCAAAAGGATATAATAATCCGTGGTCATGTGCCATAGCACCCAAAAGACAGTCACTGATGCCAGGAACCTGCGTTTTCCAATTTTCAGATATATAGTATCAGTTCCTTCTCTGTCCTTGTTTTGGATCTTACATATGTCTCTTTTAGGAGAAAGAGATTAAAAAAAATGAACCCAAAGAAAAATACCAGAAAAGGCAGGATTTGGACAAGGAAGAAAAAGGTCGTAAAGAGCCAAAGGGATTAAAGAGTGAGTGTGAATACTAACATTTTACCTTTTACCATTGCAGTCTTTTATACAAAAATTTAATTTACTGTGAAGACAGTCTCTCTTTTCTAACCTGCAGTGTCACAGAACTAGAAAATTTCATTCACTGGAGAATTTAGAACTTTATGCTACTTTTGTTTAAACAGTTACTTTATTATATGACAGTTCATATTTCTGTAATTTTTTTCTCTTCTGTTCACTTTTGTTTCTCCTTTTGATGGAGTACACTAGTACTTGATCTAGTACATTGTAAATCCGTTGTGGTGGAAAAGTAAAGGTCTCTTACAATGGATGCTAAATGAGACACTGTTAATACGTTAATTGTATTTAAGCGCTGAGTCATTTATATAAATATGATACTGAATATAAATTTTGTATCACATCAAGATACACCATAATTGAGAATCCATGACATGTCAGTACTAGAAGCAGGTACTTTATAAAGCATTCACCAAGCATTCACCATTATAGTATTTAAATAAACCCCACTGGATATTTTAGTTCATGTACCAAAAGTACTTGGAACACATGTTCTCATGAAGCAGTGATTTTCTAAAAGATGGGTAATTTCTTGTCCTCCCCCCCCCCCCCCCAAGTCTGTATATGGCTGAGGTAATACTCAAATTAGATTTTGGTTACAGCTTGGGTTGGGACTTAGCAGTAAGTTAGAGTATTATAGGAAGCTGGGAAGGACTACTTGTTTTGATGGATTTTGCATAAAGTAGTTATAACTTAGGGGTATCTATTCAAAGTACCATAGTTTTAAGCATGTATCATTCTTCAGAGTCGAGATTAGAGATTCAAAATATAGTACAGTTGGAACTAATTTTTTTCTTCCTCAGATACACTTGGAATATGTACTCTTAAACTGCTGTTCATTCCTTTTATAATGGTACTCACTAGGAGGCCAGTTTTCAACATCCCTGCTGATAAAATCTATCTGTCTCGTACCCTGAGTTTATAATGGAATTCTTCCTAGTTTTTTTCTATTCTGCCCTTTTTGGGGGTTATTGTCACATCTGTTGTTTTGCCACTCTTCTTTCCACTTTGTTTTTTTAATTTTTTTATGTTTCTTTGTTGTTGAGAGAGAGAGAGAGAGACAGAGTGCAAGCAGGGGAGGGGCAGACAGAGAGGCAGACACAGAATCCAAAGCAGGCTCCAGGCTCTGAGCTGTCAGCATAGAGCCCGATGTGGGGCTTGAAACGATGAACCGTGAGATCATGACCTGAGCCGAAGCCGGGGGCTTAGCTGACTGAGCCACACAGGCACCCCATCTTCTTTCCACTTTTATGTTTAGTTAAAAGCTAAGTAGATTTTTACAGACATCAGGTATAATTTTACCAGGTGCATGGTCAGTGTGCTGGCACCCTTCTGTTTCCCCCACTCTCCACCAAGAGCCATTTTTGTGCAAGGTTAGCTTTGGGATACAGTTGTAGGCAGTTGTTTTAGCAGAAGGACAGTGGTGTCCTGAGACTAGGATTATTCTGAGGCTCACTATCTTTAGTAGGCCTTTATCAAAACAGGCAGTAGTTCCGAACACCTAGTTTCACAGCCATTCACTTTAGACACCTTTCTAAATATTGAGCAGGCAATAGAAAGGCCAGTTGAAACAAGTTCACAGCTTTGATAGTAAATCTGATCATGCTTTATAACCAAGACAGATACTAGTAAAAATTTCAAATTCTTACTATTTCTTTAATACCTAGATTTTCTTTTGATTACAACAGAAATTTGTGAGTCCTATTTATTCTCAATTTTATTTTTTCACTAGCATTTAAGGAAATCAGAAATGCATTTGATTTATTTAAATTAACTCCAGAAGAAAAAAATGATTTTCCTGAGACTAATCGGAAAAGAGAAGAAATACCACTAGATTATAAAATCACAGAAGATCACAAAACCAAGGAAAACAAGCAGTTACTTAAAGAAAGGAGAAATACAAGAGATGAAACTGATACTTGGGCATATATAGCTGCAGAAGGTGATCAAGAGGTTCTGGATAGTATGAGCCAAGCAGATGAGAACTCTGGTAAGTATGTTTGTAATTATTTTGCAGTATTTTTTCAGGATAATGTACCATACTTCACTTTTCTAACTCCTCTCTCCCAGTATAATTCTGATCAGGAAGTAATGAAGTAGATTTTATTGACCCTTCCAAAGAAACACATTTTTATCTTGAAGACTTAAGTCATTCTGTGACTTCTGAATTGATTAAACAAGTATTTTCTGAGTTCCTATGCTTTGCTTTTAGCACATTTAGAAATTACAAAGATTTTTGGTTTTCTACATTACCTACTCTTGCCAAGCAGTCTGATTGTATATCTCATTAGATTTCTTTCAGAAAATTATCAAATACAGACTTATTTGTATTCTCCCCTTTTAACTTTGCAATAACACTTGCTAAAATAAAATTATATTATAAATGCTATCCTGGGGATGTTGGAATTGGCTGCCAAGGAGGGAGAATCATGGATAGAATTCAGAGTACAGTAGCTGTGGGGAAGAGCACAGCTCACACAGACACACACAGACACACACACATACGTATATAAAACTAGGACACAATAAACAAAAGAGATTAACCTGGTAAAACTCTATTATTTGTAAATCTTGAGAAACAATTGAAGAGAATTAAAAAAAAATTGTTTTTTAATGTTTCTTTGTTTTTGAGAGAGAGAAAGAATGCAAGGGGGGGAGGGGCAGAGAGAATCAAAGCAGGTTCCAGCTCCAAGCTGTTAGCACAGAGCCCAACACAAGGCTCGAACTCATGAACCAGGAGATCATTACCTGAGCTGAAGTCAGCTGCTTATCCAACTGAGCCACCCAGGCACCCCAAAGAGAATTTTTTAAGTATTTCAGCAGGCACCTGGGTGGCTCAGTCATATGAGCCACCAACTCTTGATCTCAGCCTCAGGTCGTGATCCCAGGGTCATGGGATTGAGCCTTACGTCAGGCTCCACGGTTAGCATGGATCTTGCTTAAGATTCTCTCTCTTCTTCTGCCCTTTGCATGTTCTTGCTCTTTCTCTCAAATAAAAATAAAAATAAAATATTTCCAGATGTATGGCAGGCTAGATAGTCTGGGTGACTCTCATAGTGCAATACAGCTGGATTCTGCATACTGTGTAAAACATACTTTGTGATACATTGCTGAGCTTGCAGGAAATTGGGACACCTTCTAGGAGGAGTAGACAAAGGGGACGAAAGAGGTTGCCCACAGGGCACATGCCAAATAGTGGCTTTGCTGTTGGGATATTAAACAATAAAGAACAGATAGTAGGTGTTGGTTTGCAAACTCCAGACTTCCCTGGGTGAAATCTGAATCCAGCCTGTCTGGGGAGTACAGGAAGTAACCAAAGAAAGAGGCCGGCCACTCCAGATTGATAGGTGGCAGATTTAATAAGCAAGGGACTTTACATATGAGACTTGCCTTCGTTTGCCACAAGTCGAGCAGATCAGTCTGTGCATGTGCACACACACAACACACACACATGCACCCCTCCCTGTGAATCTTAAAAGTTTACATAGAGGCTTTAACTGGATTCAGTCACATACTTAGTCCAGATAGTCTCAACAACACCTTAAACTCTCAAGGCTGTGTCCTTGAAATAGCTCCTAGTATGAAAATGGTGGGTGGAACCTTCTGAAGAAAAGCCTCTCGTTGCTTGTGTCAACCCAAAGTCATATCCTCTCAATGACCTCCTTCCAACAGTAGGGAACATCAGTAAAGCCATAGGTTGGTTCACTGAAAAGACTAATAGAATAGACAAGCTTCTACCAATGTTGACTAAAGAACGAAAATTGAAAAGAGAATGCATAAACAAACAATATTTCCAGTGAGAAAAGAGACATGATTGTAGATTGTGTACAGATTAAAAAGATAATTCTGTGAGCAGTTTTTTACCAATAGATTTGAAAATAGAGTGAAATGGGAAAATTCCTGGGAGAATATAGTTTAACAAAACTGACCCAAAAAGAAATACAAAAATTGAGTAGTTTTACAGCTATTAAAGAATGTGAGGGGCATGTGGGTGGCTCAGTCGGTTAGGCATCTGACTTCAGCTTAGGCCATGATCTTGTGGTTTGTGAGTTGAAGCCCCACGTGGGGCTCTGTGCTGACAGCTTCAGAGCCTGGACCCTGCTTTGAAGTCTGTCTGAATGTCTCTCTCTCTCTCTCTCTCTCTGCCCCACCCTTGCTTGTGTTCTGTCTCTGTCTCTCAAAAATGAATAAATGTTAAAAAAAAAAAAAAGAGTGTGAAATAGTAATTTAAAATAGCCTTAAAAATTTAACACTACAGGGCGCCTGGGTGGCTCAGTTGGTTGAGCGTCCGACTTTGGCTCAGGTCCTGGTCTCATGGTTCGTGGATTCAAGCCCAGCATCGGGCTCTGTGCTGACAGCTTGCTTGGAGCCTGGAGCAGGCTTCGGATTGTGTCTCCTGCCCCTCCCCCACTTGCTCTCTGTCTCTCAAAAGTAAATAAATGTAAAAAAAAAAAAAATTTTTTTTTTTAAAATTTAACACCAGGCACAGATAGTTTCAATACAAGAGCTTACCAAAATTATAAAAAAGTCTTCCTAAAATAAAGAATGCTAACTTGTTCCTTGGGCTCATTATACTTTCAGAACCATAACGAGAAAGAAACTTTGTAAGAAAGGAAAGTGACAGGTCAAGCTTACTCATGAACTCAGATGAAAGTATCCCAAACAAAACGTTAGGCAATTGAATCTAGCTGTATGTAAGAACATAACCTATTATAATATAACGTAACCTAATAGTTAGCAGTCCTTAGGAATTCAGTGAGTAAAGGAAAATTGATTCAGAAACATCCTCAATTTCTAAAAAACAAAACCTAACAAATTAATAAAAGGGAGCTTTCTCGGGGAACGGTCAAGATAGTGGAGCAGCATGGAAGTTTTTTGCATCTCTCGTCCCTGAAATGCAGCCAGATCAACACTAAACCCTCTTTCACGCCTAGAAAATTGATCTGAGGATTAACACAACAATCTGCACAACTTGAACCACAGAACTCAGCAGGTACACGGTGCAGAGAGGTGAACTGGGGTAGAGAGAAGCCGCAGAGGGGTAGGGATCTGTTTTTGCTTGCAGAGAGAGGACAGAGAAAGTAGGGAGAGTACGGGAAAAGCACTCCCCTTGAAAGAAGCTGGAGAGAAAAAGAGAGTAGAAATACCCATAAGGGAATTCCCAAGAAAGGAAGAAAAGAGAAAGGAAGCGAGTTTGGATAGCATTAAGACGCTATGAACAGGGGAGTATAGAGTCTGAAACTCCACAGCTCAATACCTGGCAGAGTTCTGGTGGGAAGGGTGCATCCTCAGGAGCAGAGAGCAAGGTCCTCAGGGTCCTTAGGGCACACAGGGAGAGACAGTGGTTCCCCTGCCGAGAGGACATTTGGTAGAGGCTGTGTGGCCTCCCCCCAGCAGGCAAAGGTCTCAGCAAACCCTGGAGAACAGCCACGTTTGCTGGTGTTGGAACAAGGATGTTAAGAGGGGGGTGAAGCCTGGTGCCAGATGTGTGTTGTTATAGACCCTAATCCCTGAAACACTGGTGCTACGCGATCATGTGAACTTTTTCTGGGGCAGGCTGGCACCTGGCCACAGTCTCCAGGCCTCTGCAACAGTGTGGTTGCATGAACATTCCTGGGGCTGGGCTGGCATTTATAATAATAATAATGTATTACAAACCTGTAATCATCAAAACAGTATGGTACTGGCACAAAAACACTCAGATCGATGGAACAGAATGGAGAACCCAGAAATGGACCCACAAACATATGGCCAACTAATCTTTGACAAAGCAGGAAAGAATATCCAGTGGAATAAAGACAGTCTCTTCAGCAATTGGTGTCAGGAAAACTGGACAGCGACATGCAGAAAAATGAACCTGGACCACTTTCTTACACCATACACAAAAATAAGCTCAAAATGGATGAAAGACCTAAACGTTAAGACAGAAATCCATCAAAATCCTCTAGGATTTTCGGCCACAGCAAGTTCTTTTTCAACACGTCTCCAGAGGCAAGGGAAACAAAAGCAAAAATGAACAATTGGGACCTCATCAAGATAAAAAGCTTCTGCACAGTGAAGATAACAATCAGTAAAACTAAAAGGCAACTGATGGAATGGAGAAGATATTTGCAAATGACATATCAGATAAAGGGTTAGTATCCAGAATCTATAAAGGACGTATTAAACTCAGCATCCAAAAAACAAATAATCCAGTCAAGAAATGAACCAAAGACATGAATGAACACTTTTCCAAAGAAGACATCCAGATGGCTAACAGACACATGAAAAAAATGCTCAACACCACTCATCATCAGGGAAATACAAATCAAAACCACGATGAGATACCACCTCAGCCCTCTCAGAATGGCTAACATTAACAACTCCGGCAACAAAAGATGTTGGCAAGGATGCGGAGAAAGAGGATCTCTTTTGCACTGCTGGTGGGAATGCAAACTGGTGCAGCCACTATGGAAAACAGTATGAAGCTTCCTTAAAAAGTTAAAACTACCCTACGACTCAGCAATTGCACTACTAGGTGTATATCCAAGGGATACAGGTGTGCTGTTCCATAGGGGCACATGCACCCCAGTGTTTATAGCAGCACTATCAACAATAGCCAAAGTATGGACAGAGCCTAAATGTCCATCGACAGATGAACGGATAAAGATGTGACGTATATATGTGGGGAGGGGGTGTATACATGTTTATACACGTGTGTATACATGTATATATGTGTGTGTGTATATATGTATACACACATACATATATACATACAATGGAGTATTACTCAGCAATCAAAAAGAATGAAATCTTGCCATCTGCAACTATGTGGATAGAACTAGAGGGTATTATGCTAAGCGAAATAAGTCAGAATAAGACAAATATCATATGACTTCACTCATATGAGGACTTTTAAGATATAAACCAGATGAACATAAGGAAAGGGAAGCAAAAATAATATAAAAACAAGGAGGAGGACAAAACATAAAAGACTCTTAAACACAGAGAACAACTAAGTGTTGCTGGAGGGGCTATGAGGGGGGATGGGCTAAATGGGGGAGGGGCATTAAGGAAGACACTTGTTGGGATGAGCACAGGGTATTACATGTAGGGGATGAATCACTGGTATCTACTTCTGAAATAATTACACTATATGCTAACTAACTTGGATGTAAATTAAAAATTAAAAGGGAGCTTTCTCAAGAACGTTAAACTTTTGGCAAACATCTGTCACTGCTTTTATTCCACATTATTCTAAGGTCTACCCAGTACAGTAAGAGAGTGAAAAACAAAAGATACAAGCCTTTGGGAAGGAGGCCTCCCCTCTCCCTTCCCCCAAAAAGCTGTTCATTATCAGATGTTATCATATATGTAGAAAACTCAAAAGAATCCACAAATTTCTAGAAATGTTAAATGTTTAACAGGTGATTGGATATAAGGCCAATATATAAAAATTACCTACAGTTCTGCATATATTTATTTCTTTAAATTTTTTTTTTACATTCATTCTTTTTTGAGAGACATAGTGAGACAGAGTGTGAGCAGGGGAGGGGCAGAGAGAGGAGACAGAATCCAAAGTAGGCTCCCAGCTCGAGCTGTCAGCACAGAGCCCAACGCCAGACTCGAACCCATGAACAGTGAGATCATGACCCGAGCTAAAGTCAGACACTCAACTGACAGAGCCACGCAGGCGCCCCGATGGCAAAACCATTTTTAAAAGAATGAAAGAGAATGACATTCAAATTATGGATCCTTAACATCACTGATGGTGGGGGGGGGGTACCAGGTGGGAGTGTTTAGGTCCTGGCATGGTTCTGTGCTCAAGGTAGTGCTGTGTTCACTGATGTTCACCTCCTAACACATTCTTTAGCGTTATTAAAAATAAATTTTTAAATTAAAACTAATAAAGTTTATTAAAAATAAAGAGAAAAAGTTAAAATTACCAGATGCTGAATCAAGATCCAGTACTTGGTAGGAATGAACATAGGATTTTGAACCAGTTTGCTACGTGAGAGACCAAAATCTGAGCTGAAGCATAACCTTTTCTTGTTACTTTGTAAGAGTCCTGTAAATTAGGCCATATTCTCTCAGCTGATATAAACCCTCCTGTGTCCTGCTTCCCAGATCTTTTTCGTGGTACCAGGGTGCTGTGCTAGAGTGAGGAGGTCCAGCTGTGGGCTCAGATACGTCACAGTACGAATATGGCTCTTGGCTTACTGATGTGTGTCTGAGCAGATCCAGAACCTCTTCAGCTTACCTGTAACATGTATCCCCTTACAGGTTATTGTGTATGGATTAAATGTGCTAATTCTTACTGAACGGTAGCTGCTTTTACTATTACTACTGCCATTCAGAAAGTGAGGTAAGGCAACTTTATGTGACTTACTCAGAGCCGTGCAGCTGACATGTGGAGCTGGGATGTAGAAAATCCAGGATGCGCAGCTCCTAAGGTGCTGTTGCTACAGTGGAATGCTCTTGGAGGTGCAGAGAGAAGTGTTGGCTTGAATCGAGAGCTTTGGAAGAATTTCCTTCATTTACTTGCATGTCTTTTACAAACTTCATCTCGATGGCAAGATTAACTGCCTAACGTTTGTAAAATTTGAGGAATTGGTTTTAGGTGAAAATACTTTAACTCTGACCATAAAATATTTATGCTTTTTACTTTCTAAAATAGCACAGTTGTTTTTTGGAGCCCTGAGTGGCTCAGTTGGTTAAGCATTTGACTTCGGCTCAGGTCATGATCTCGTAGTTCATGAGTTCGAGCCCAGCGTTGGGCTCTGTGCTGACAGCTCGGAGCCTGGAACATGGTGCCTGCTTCCGATTCTGTGTCTCCCTCTCTCTCTACCTCTCCCCCGCTCGCACTCTCTCTCTCAAAAATAAATATTAAAAATTCTTTTAATAAAAAACTTTAAAAAATAGCACAGTTGTTTTGAATTACTCCCTAATGGGTGATGTTCAAATCTTATTTGTTGCACGGCTGATAGTGGATCAACACGTCCTTTCCTAATGTTAATGAGCCCCTGGGTCAGACAGATGAGGGAGGAAACTAGCACTTGCTTTATGGGTAGGAGGGAGCACAGAGGGCTTTCAGGAGGAGAGTTTGGAGCTGAGCCTGAAGGATCAGTGGCTTTTATTTACATACAAGTTTGGTTTACACATTTAGAATGGCTTTACCTACATAAATGATTGGAGGAAATACATATCCAAGAAGAATGGCCAAAGATAGAAATGTTAAGAGATTTGGGATTCCTGGATGGCTCAGTTGGTTAAGAATCTGACTTCGGCTCAGGTCATGATCTCACACGTGTCTCGTGAGTTCGAGTCCTGCATCAGGCTCCATGCTGACAGCGCAGAGCCTGGAGCCTCCTTCAGATTCTGTGTCTCCCTCTCTCTGCCCCTCCCCTGCTCACACTCTGTCTGTCTCCAAAATAAAACGTTAAAAAATTTTTCAAAAGACACTACAAACTTAAGAAAATGGCATTGTTACAGGGAAAAAAAGTGTATTAATAAGCCTCTTCTGTGTTCCAGATGGCAGACAACAGATTTTGAGTTTGGGCATGGACTTGAAGTTGGAGTGGATGAAATTAGAAGACTTTCAAAAGCATCTTGATGGGGAAGATGAGAGTTTTACTACAGCAGATGCAATTCCGAGTAGTGAGTAGTGTGGGAATTTTGGAGATTCTTTTCATGAATCTAGATGTGTGAAGCCTAATTTATCTTAATTCTTTCATTGTAGATTTATTGAGGGATGCTGTGAAAAATGGGGATTACATTGCTGTGAAGGTTGCACTTAATTCAAATGAAGACTATAACCTGGACCAAGAGGTAATACATCTTAGTAAAATCTCATGAAATAAAGACGGAAAGTAGCGCTTTTCACATAATTCAGTTTTACTTCTCATATTTTAAAAATTATAAAAGTAAGGGGGCGCCTGGGTGGCCCAGTGGTTAAGCACCAACTTCGGCTCAGGTTGTGATCTCGCGGTTCATAAATTCAGGCCCCCGCTTTGAGCTCTGCTGACAGCTCAGAGCCTGGAGCCTGCTTCAGATTCTGTGTGTGTCTGTCTCTTTGCCCCTCCCCTGCTTGTTCGCTCGCTCGCTCTCTCTCTCAAAAACATTTAAAAAAATTTTTTTTTAAATTATAAAAGTAGGGGTGCCTGGGTGACTCAGTCAGTTGAGCATCTGACTCTTGTTCGGCTCCAGGTCATGAGATCGAGCCCTGAGTCGGGCTCTGCATGGGGCATAGAGCTTGCTTAAGATTCTCTCTCCCGGGGCGCCTGGGTGGCTCAGTCGGTTAAGCGTCCGACTTCGGCTCAGGTCACGATCTCACGGTCCGTGAGTTCGAGCCCCGCGTCGGGCTCTGGGCTGATGGCTCAGAGCCTGGAGCCTGCTTCCGATTCTGTGTCTCCCTCTCTCTCTGCCCCTCCCCCGTTCATGCTCTGTCTCTCTCTGTCTCAAAAATAAATAAACGTTTAAAAAAAATTAAAAAAAAAAAAAAGATTTTCTCTCCCTATATCATTCGTGCTCACTCTGTTTCTGTCTCTCTGTCTCTGTCTCTCTCTCTCAAAAAATAGAAAGATGCTCTCTTCCCCCTCCCCACCCCATATCCCTCTCCCTGGCTCGTGCTCTCTCTCTCTAAAATAAAATGTTATAAAAGTAATGTTCACTTTATAAACTGAAAGCACAGTAGAAATGTATAATGTAGAAAATTATAGACCTTGTAATTCCAACCCCTACAGTGACCATTTGGTTCAGCTGTGACCTGTCTGGTTTTGTTTGTGGTTCTGTCTGTGGTTGAACCTCTGCTGCTTGAGGGGCATACAATGACTCCTTGTGTCTGAGTCTTTTAAGCTTGGAGGATTTTTATTTTTATTTATTTATTCTTTTATTATTATTATTTTTTAATGTTTATTCATTTGAGAGAGAGACAGAGCATGAGCAGGGGAGGGGCAGAGAGAGGGAGACACAGAATCCAAAGCAGGCTCCAGGCTCTGAGCTGTCAGCACAGAGCCCGACATGGGGCTCGAACTCAAAAACTGTGAGGTCATGACCTGAGCTGAAGTCGGACGCTTAACCGACTGAGCCACCCAGGCTCCCCAGAGGATTTTTATTTTTAGATAGTCACATCTGTCAGTCCTTTCCTTTATGGCTTTTGTCTTACTTACAAGAGATTTTTATATTTTCTTCTTTAGTTTTCATGCTCTCATGGTGGATTTTTAGGTTTAATCTTTAGAGATTATGGTTCAAAAAAATTACTGGGATTTTGATTAAAATTGCATGAAATCTGGGGCACCTGGGTGGTGCAGTCAGTTAGGGATCCAACTCTTGATCTCAGCTCAGGTCATGATGTGGTTTGTGAGGTTGAGCCCCGCATTGGGCTCTGCTCTGATGGTGCCAAGCATGCTTGGGATTCTGTCTCTCCTTCTCTGTGCCCCTCCCTTGCTTGTGTGTGTGCGTTCTCTCTCAAAATGAATAATTAAACATTAAAAGCATTTTTTTAATTGTATGAACTCTATAGATAAACTTGGCTGAGAATTGACATTTTTTACATTTGAGTCCTCCAAATAAGAACGTGATAACTCTACATTCATCCAGCTCTTCATTTATTCCTAAAGCGGTTTTATGAGTTTTTTCCTTCATACGTTCTTGCACATTTAGTTTAGATGCTTTCCTACATATTTGATAATTTTTAAATTATCTTAGTGTGATCATTAGGATCTTTTTCCTCCCATATTTTGTCTTCTAACACGTTATTACAGGTGTTCGGTGAGGCTATTGATCTCTGTGTGTGTGTGGTCTCTGGTCACTTTGAAATTCTCTTACTTTAATAACTTTTAAATTATTCTCTGGGTAGAGAATATGATCATCTGCTGAAAAGTAACTGTTTTGTTTCCTTCGTGCACAGTAATATTTCTTTTTCTGGTCTTGTAAACTTGGTGACATTTTGCAGAAGAGTTCTGATGGAGGCCATCCTGTTCTGTCTCTCGTCTGAGGGTGGCTTTCCCCTGAGGCTGTGTGAAGATCCTTTTTCTGTTGTGCTGTTGTTGGTTTCTAGTGGACAGTAGACTTCCTTTTGTCTATCTGTTGAAGTTCTTATCAGGGATGGATGTTGGGTTTTATCTGGTGCTTTTTTCCCTACTTTCATTCTTATGTAGCTTGGTCTTCATTAATAAAAAGCCTAGCAGCTACAGGGAGCTTTACTAAGTTAGAAAAAAGGTTTTTTCCCTCTAATATGTTTTGTGGTAATAAGGTAATTTGCAGATGAGAGGAAGTGCACTACCTTATTTCAGGTAATTTTTCTTACATTTGTGTTCAGATTGCTTATGCAGGTGAATTCTGCTAAACTTTCAGATTGTAGCCAAATTAACTCACCTTGTTAGAACTTGGTTTTATCGAATGGCATTTAATAAATGGCTTGATTTTCCCATGTGTTTGTTTCAAATGATTGGAAATGTTTTGGCTTTTTATTTTTTGTCAACTTTATGTAATTTTATCTCTTTTTAAAGTATTTTAGGGGTGCCTTGGTGGCTCAGTCAGTTAAGCATCCAACTTCGGCTCAGGTCGTGATCTCGCGTTTGTGGGTTTGAGGCCCGTGTCAGTCTCTGTGCTGACAGCTTAGAGCCTGGAGCCTGCTTCGGATTCTGTGTCTCCCTCTCTCTCTTCCCCTCCCCAACTTGTGCTCTGTCTCCCCTCTCTGTCTCTCTCTCTCTGCCAAAAATAAACAAACATTAAAATTTTTTATAAAGTATTTTAATTTGTCTAGATTGTCATAGCCTCTTAGAAACCAATCATATCAGTGTCCTGTTTCCTGCTTCTGAATTTTCTTCTTCATCCCTTGAGCAATCAAACTGTCATTTCCCAACAGTTAGCTTTTGTAGAGGCCATTTGTCTAATCCAGACAGCATTCAGTTACCCTTGGACTTAGGTCACTTCTAGTGGTCATTTCTAGCCTCAGATCTTTGGCCAGCTAAGCAACTATCACGAATGTGAGTTTCACCTGTTTTACCTAGAACACAAGGAGGCTTTCGGACCTGAAATGTGCGATAAATAAATAAGTACCTTTGCCATTTTTATAGCATCAAGATGCACTATTCATCAGTATGTCGTGCAGAATGTTGACGGGCCTTTAGAACGTTAATACCTGGAAGTTGTAAAATTTTTTTGACATTTAAAGAAATTGTGAAGGTTATTAGTTTCTGATTATAATAAGGATATTTTAGTGAGGGGTGCCTGCCTGGCTCAGTCAGAAGACGGTGCGGTGCAACTCTTGATCTCAGTGTTGTGAGTTCAAGCCCCACATTGGGTGTAGAGATTAATTATTAAAAATAAATAAATAAACTTAAATAAAAATAAGGATATTTTAGTGAAAGACTTAGGTAGATGCTTAAATCAGTATACTTCAGCGATTTCACGTTGAAACATCCTAGGTGAAGAGACTTAGTTCTGGAATTTTTCTGATAGACATTGACATGTCTTTTCCTCAACAAAACCAATGAAGGATTCAAGCGGGATGACACTGGTGATGCTCGCCGCAGCCGGAGGGCAAGACGACCTGCTGAGGCTCCTCATCAGGAAAGGGGCTAAGGTGAATGGCAGACAGAAGAATGGGACCACCGCCCTCATTCACGCAGCCGAGAAGGTTGGGAACTCAAGAGCCCTCAGTTTCTTAGTCTGTAGGAATTCCTACCTGTGGACTAGGACGGTCTGTTTCTGTCCTGTCCTGAAATGTAACTCTCATATAGTCACAAAGCTTTAGAGTCTCATATTTCAGTTCATCTCAGACTTGTCGTGAATAGATTTTTGTTAATTAGTAGCTGTACTTTGTAATTGAATTTTCAAAATGTGATTTATGTAGTGGGAAGTGATTTATATTGAAAAAGGACCCTGGGGGCTCCTGGCTGGCTCAGTTGGTAGAGCATGCGAGTCTTGATCTCGGGGTCATGAGTTCAAGCCCCATGTTGGGCACAGAGTTTACTATAAAAAAAGAAAAAGTAAAAGGACCTCTGGTTAAGGTACTAATACTGGTTTCAATCTTAGATCTTTTAAAAATCTTTTCCGGTTGAGGGGCACCTGGGTGGCTGAGTCAGTTAAGTGTCCCACGTCAGGCTCTGTGCTGACAGCTCGGAGCCTGGAGCCTGCTTCAGATTCTGTGTCTCCCTCTCTCTCTGCCCCTCCCCCACTCACGGTGTCTGTCTGTCTCAGAGATAAATAAACATTTAAAAAAATTAAAAATCTTTTCCAGTTGAAATTAAATGTTCCTTTTGGTTCAGAATTTAATTAAAATATTGCCACATATTATCTTTTTAAAAGATTAATACACAGAGATTCATAGGTTGAAACCAGTGGTTCCGCTTGAGATTGAAGTTGCTGGCAAAGGGCGTGTGGCTCTGTGGAGCCTGAGCAGGAGGGCACAGTGAAGAACCGTGTTCACCAACCTGCTTGGGATAGAATCTGAGTATTTTTCCTGATGGCTAAAAATTTCAAATCATCAAAAAATATCTTCTAAAGAATTTTGGGAATTAAATTTGTGTTGTTTTTTTTTTTTAATAGAATTTCCTAACTACAGTGGCTATTCTTTTGGAAGCAGGAGCTTTTGTAAATGTCCAGCAGAGTAACGGTGAGACTGCTCTAATGAAGGTAAATACTTCACACGGGTCACCTACTCCCTCGCTCTTCACAGATGCCTCTGCCAGGCAGTCTGCTGGGGGCCAAGAATAGGATGGGGAACAGGACACAGGTGTGTAAGAGAAACCGTTTAGCAAAGAAGCAGTTAAAAGCTGGTGTGAACAATAATGTAATAGGAATAAGCACAGAGAGCTCTGGAATTACATGAAAGTTGGTACCAGGCCTAGCAGTGTGGATTCAAGGCCGGACAGGGCAGGGCTCAGTCAGTAGAGCATATGACTCTTGATCTCAGGGGTCATCAGTTTGACCCCCACGTTGGGTTTAGATTACTTTAAAAAAAGGAGGTAAGGAGCACCTGAGTGGCTCAGTCGGTTAAGCGTCTGACTTCAGGTCAGGTCATGAACTCATGTTTTGTGAGTTTGAGCCCCGTGTTGGGCTCTGTGCTGACAGCTCGGAGCCCGGAGCCTGCCTCAGATTCTGTGTCTCCCTCTCTCCCTGTTCCTCCCAGCTCCTGTTCTGTCCCTCTCCCTCTCCCTCTCCCTCTCTCTCAAAAATAAAGATTAGGGGTACCTGGGTGGCTCAGTCGGTTGAGCCTCCAACTTCGGCTCAGGTCATGATCTCACAGTTCATGAGTTCAAGCCCCACATTGGGCTCTGTGCTGACAGCTCAGAGCCTGGAGCCTGCTTCGGATTCTGTGTCTCCCTCTTTCTGTCTCTCAAAGATGAATAAATGTTTAAAAAAATTTTTTTTAAATAAATACATAAATAAAGATTTAAAAAAAAATTTTTTTTTTCTTTTTAAAAGAGGTGAGACACGGTGGATGTGATGGGTGGCTGAGCTGCATCCCACAGAATGATACATAAGCTGACAGGGATGAGCTGTGTGAGCGGAAACTGGAGTAAGATGTGTACTGACACCTGGGAGTGGGAAAGAGTACGATGTGCTTACATTATGGTTTTACGTGAGTGGAATCAGGTTTCTTCGTGTGTGTTTGCAGTTGTGGTTTGATGACTGTTTTGAATGGAAGGTTGCTGAAGCTTCCTGCATATCTCCCCCTTTAATTGCCCCTCTCTGTTTACAACAGTTTTGTATTTGCCTCTCCTGGGGCCTAGCCCAGTCTAGAATGTTCCTGTGGCAGTTCTGAGTTCCTGGCCTAAGATGCCGTTAGGACGTAACAGGTCCTGACATCACACCTCGTGTTAGTTCCCTGCACGGAGGGAGGCTCTGTCTTACTGCCCCCTTCCTAGATACAGGTTGATGCAAGCTCTTAATCCAAGTAGGTGTTTCTTGGCCGTACTGAGTTTCAGCTGCATTTCCTGAGTCGGTGAGAGCACAGGTACAGGCTCAAGTTACCACTGGGCCTGGGCCTCAGTGTGGTCTTGAATCTTTATACTCTCAAGGCCAGCATCACCTGTCCCCTCGGCCGAACTCCTTGTGCTGCTGTTTCACTTCTGGTTCGCGGAAATGCTTATTTTGTTCAGGAGCCCTACTTTTGAATTTTAATTTTCCTTTATGTGTTCCTGTTGCCATGTGTTTAGAGCAGAGGTGGCACCCCAAAGCATGAATTAAAACTTTGTCTTACCGCGAAATCACCGGATACATGCCGCACAGCAGATACTCGAGTAGTCAGGCGTGTGGAGGTGCGCACAGGGCAGTGAGCGCAGACACAGGAATTAGGATGACCTAATCCTGAGAGCGTTCAGGAGCCACTAAGCTGGAGAAACATAATCGGAAGAAAGGTGATTGTTTTTAATGTCCCCCTAGGTCAGTAGGGGGAAGGAATTGGATAAAAGACCAGGAGTTAGCAGACATATAGGGGACATTTTTTAAAGTAAGTGAAATAATAGTCTGTACCCAGGTAGTGACAGTGGAGATAGAAGTGGGTAGACCAGTGTTTTAAAGAGGTAGAATTCATGGGACTTGGTAATTGACGGCTATGCTTGTAATCCTGTTTGCTAATTTAGGGAACACAGACAGTATACAATGGGAGTGGGGTTGCATTTGAGCTGAAAATGCTCAGATGTTTCACATTGTGATCTTTTGCTCAGGAGAAGGGTGTGGGCTGTATATTCAGATTTGGGTTCATCTGTGTAGACAACATGATTGCAGCCCTAGGCTGAGAGTTGGGTCACCACTGAGATTTGGAAGGGAAAGAAGGGTCAGAGAAGGCAGCCACATAGGAAAGACCAGAGGAAGAGGAAGATCAGGAGGGAGAGGTATCCTGAGTGAGCCGGCCCGGAGCATCTGTGGGTCAGAGATGCCAAAGAACAATGGGCTGAGAAATTGGGAGAAAGGGAGAAATTGCCCTTGGGGGTTAGCACTGCAGAGGGTGTTGGCGCCCTCATCTGGGCAGAGTTTGTATTGGGTTTGAGGGATGTGGGATTGCAGGGGCTGGGAAGGTGGATGCTGGATGTAGCTGGCACTGAGGAGTTGGTCTGAAAAGGAGGAAGGCAGTGCCCAGAGGGGAAGAGGTCGAGGGATGGTTTCTTGTTTCTTCCCAGAGAGGAACTTAAGCATACGTAATAAACTGTTGTCTAAATTAGACTGCCTATAAATGTATTTAATTTTGTTTTTTATTTTTTTGGTTTGCTTTGGTTTTTGTTTGTGTTGGGTTTTGGGGGGCACCTATTGTTTAAGCTTTACTTAGATTTAGTATATTAAATTGGTTTTATTGAATTTGAGAATTAGAAGAAATGAACCTGGGGAAAGATTTTCAGAAATGTTTAAAACAAAATAAAAAACCTTTCATCTCAGAAATAATGTATAAACTTGATCATTACCAGAATGTGAGGGTGTGGAGAAACCACATTCTCACCCCCTAATGTTGGGCATATAACTGGTCCCAGCAGGGGCCTCTCACCCTTCCTGCTACTGACATTGTGGGCCAGATCACTTGTAGGATGTGTCACAGCATCCCTGACCTCTGCACCCACCCTCAGGTGTAACAACCAGAAATGTCTCCATACATTGCCTGAATTCCCCTGGGGGCAAAACCACCCCAGTGAGAACCACAGGGTTACATGCTTTTGAAGGGCGTTTGTCAGATCTGTCACTAGATGCATGCCCTTGGACCTAGCGATTACACGGCTTAGACACCTGCTCTGTAGAAATGCTGTCCCGCATGCTCAGTAGCATACGAGATGGCATTGTTCTTGTGGGAAAGCTTACCGGCTTGGCCCTGTTCCATGTACAATATATATTATATAGATTTTAATATTGAAACATATTGTCAAATTGGTGTCCGTACAACAGCCAGTGCTCATCCCAACAGGTGCCCTCCTCAGTGCCCATCAGCCCCGTTCCCCTCCCCCATCTGCATCAACCCTCAGTTTATTCTCAGTTTTTAAGAGTCTCTTATGGTTTGCCTCCTTCCCTCTCTGTAACTTTTTTTTTTACCCTTCCCCTTCCACATAAGAGTGAAAACATACGGTATCTTTCTCTGTATGACTTACTTCACTTAGCATAACACTCTCCAGTTCCATCCACGTTGCTACAAAAGGCCGTATTTCATTCTTTCTCATTGCCAAGTAGGATTCCATTGTATATCTGTGTACAATATATTATTTTAATTTCAGCCTCAGTGTCGTGAGGCAGAAGTACCGTTATCCCCTCTTGACAAGTGGAAACAGTGAGACTCAGAATTAAGGGATATACTTGAAGTCACAAAGCCGGTAAGTAAACAGAGACAGGAGAGAGCCTGGATGTAGGTCTTTTTACTCTAGAAATGGTCTTTGAACTGCATCCAGCTCCATCTTAGATTTGCTGGATTCAGATTTGTATCTGCGCTTAATTAGTCTCCTTTAAAGCAGCTTCTAGGAAAATCTTGAAATTACTTTGTGATGCTAAGAGAGCTCCCTTAGAGATTCCCAAGAGGATCTCACTTGTCTGGGTGCTAAGGTATCAGCTGCCAGGGCACAGGACTTGGTCTGAAGAGTGGAGCACACCAGAGCTTAGAAAGGCCTGCTGTTTGTTCTGTCTTGGGACAGAAGTACCTTTCTCAGACTTGCCCGTTTCCCCAGGAGTCAGGGAGGAGATTGAATGTAGCACAGATTTCGGTACTGTTCGCGGAGTAAAAGGAGCATATGCCACCTGTCGACGTCACAGTGTGTAACCGTGGGTGAGACCTGATAACCGTGTTCTCCCCGCCCCCCTCTGGCCTTCTGTCCTCTTCTTGAAGAACACCTGGGCTCACGTGTGGAGAAGGGGACAAACACTGATGGGTAGTTCTCTTATTTTGCAGTTAAGTGATTACGACTCCTTTTCTCCTGTCATAGGCCTGTAAAAGAGGAAATTCTGATATCGTACGACTTGTAATTGAATGTGGAGCTGACTGCAATATTTTGTCAAAGCACCAAAATAGCGCCCTGCATTTTGCGAAGCAGTGTAACAACGTGTTGGTGTACGACTTGCTGAAGAGTCACTTAGAGACGTAAGTGTGCGTGAATGTGCCGTGGCTCAGTCACAGAGTCGTCTTGGACACGTCGTCATTAGAGGTGTGGAACGGGAAAAGATTGTCGAGTGGAAGTCCTGCCAGGTTTCTGTTCTCAAAAGCTCATACGTTTAGTAAGTGCCATATGAGTTGTTTTTCCGCAAGTCCTTGAGGTCCTCAGACTTTTAAACTTAACGCAGTCTTACCTAGGAGTAACTCCTTAAAACCTTAATTATGCTTGTAATTTGGCTTACGGACCTTTTCTCAAAACTACGTAAGCTGTAGTGGTTGCTTTTTTAATAGACATAATTTTTAGAGCAGTTTTAAGTCACGGTGAAGTTGAGCCGAAAGCCCAGAGGTTCCTAAATACCCTCTGTTTCCACACATGCACAGCTTCCCCGCCAACTTCTGTCGCCAGAGTGGCGAATCCACTGAACCCAGTGAACCTGCATGGACTGTTCCCGTCCAAACTGCCTGGTTTACCTGAGGGTTCACCTTGGTGTTGTGCAGCTTGGGGTTTTAACACATTGTAATGACATGTACCCACCATTGGTGCCATTCAGAGTGCCACTGCCCTGAACATCCTGTGTCCTGCTTATCCCTTCCTACCCCCTGACCCCTGGCAACCACTCGTCTTTTTACTTTCTCTCTAGTTTTGCTTTTTCCAGAATGTCACGCAGTTGTAATCCTGGTGCTTGCCTTCTTCAGATGGCTTCTTTCTCATAGTAGTAGGCATCGAAGATCCTTCCACGCCTTTTTTTTAATGTTCGCTCGTTTGTTTGAACTCCGGGGTAGTTGACATACAGGGTCACACTGGCTTCGGGTGGACGGTGTAGTGACCCGGCAAACCCGGTGCTCCTCCGTGACGAGTGTACGCTTTTTCCCGGTCACCTGTTTCAGCCTTCCCCCTACCAGCCTCCCCTCTGGCCACCACACTTCGTTCTCTGTAGTTAAGAATGTGTTTTTTGGTTTGTGTCTTCATTTCTCCTTGGTTTTGTTTCTTCAGTTCCACACGAGTGAAATCGTATGGTATTTGTCTTTTTCTCTGACTGACTTCACTTAGCGTAATGCTCTCTAGCTCCACCCATGTGGCTGCAAGGGACAAGACATCGTTCTTTTTTAGGACTGAATAACGTTCCATTGTATATGTATTCCACATCTTTATTCTTCAGTCGATGGACCAAGAGTTGGGCCGCTTCCAAAATCTGACTGTTGTAAATAATGCTGTAAAAACATAGCCGCCTCCGTCCTCCGTGTCTGACGTCTCGATAGCACATTTCTTGTTTTACTGAATAGTGTCGCATTGTCTGGATATACCCCAGTTTATCCTTTCAAGATCATTCTTTTTCAAGCGAATTATTAGTATTATTTTTCTTTGTCAGAGAGAGGACAAGTGGGGAAGAGAGAGAGAATCTTAAGCAGGCTCCATGCTCAGCACGGAGCCCAACCCTGGGCTTGATTCCACAAGCCTGGTATTGTGACCCGAGCCAGAATCGAGAGTTAGATGCTCATCCAGCTGAGCCACCTAGACACCTCTTTTTAAGTGAATTCTAAATCATTTTATTCTAATTAAAAGTTCATGCAAGTCATTCGGTAGCTTTTTCACTTAACGATTATTTTGGCAACACGTAACAGAAACTTCACAAACAGTAGGTAACACGAGTAAGGTGTTTATTGTTCCTGTAACAGGAAGTCCGGGGGTAGGCAGCCTTCGGCGGGAATGGCCACTCTTCCCCTCTCTTCCTCCTCCACCGCCAGCCACGCTCAGGGTGTGCCTCGGATCTTCGTGCCTGCACGATAGTTACTCCAATTCCAGTATCAATATCCTAAGCAGCAAGTAGGTAAATTTCAGATGAGAGACAAAAAACAGAACGAAAGGGCGTGTGCGTGGTGAGTCTGCCGACATCGGCGGCCTCTGCCGGAAGCCTCCCCCAGCCGGTAACTTTTGTGTGTCTGTGATCCAGCACACCGGACTTCTCCTAAAACCAGAATGTCCTGGGCAAGCCAAATGAGTCGTTTAAAAATATTTTCTGAATTAGCACTTCTCAGTTCATTCGACTGCTTTCTAAACTAAGTACTATAACAAGGTGTGTGTGTGTGTGTGGCAGTTTTTGAATTTATTAATAGAATTCTCATTTTCATAGACAAATAAGTCCTGAGTGCTGTCCGTGTACCAGGAACTATTCAGAAGACTGGGAAGATGGAGACAGCAGTGAGAGAGAAAGATTTGCTCTCTTACGGCCTGAGTTTCCATGTGACAGCACAGACAGTAAGACACATACATAGTGTGTCAGGTGCCGAGTGCTAAAGAAAAGTGCAGGGAGGGAACGATGAGTAGGAAGTTAACGTTTTTTTTTTAAGTTGATTTGGGAAGGCCTCGCCGGTATTGAACAGTTTGATGATAAAGTGACTCATGGTTATTTTCTCCATCAATATTAACAAGTCTATTCTTTTTTGTTAGACTTTCAAGAGTAGCAGAAGAAACAATAAGGGACTACTTTGAGGCACGTCTTGCTCTGTTAGAACCAATCTTCCCAATAGCATGTCACCGTCTCTGTGAGGGGCCAGATTTTTCAACGGATTTCAATTATAAACCCCCACAGAACATACCAGAAGGTAAGCCTATGTTTTCTCTCCGTTTGAAAAGGGACACTTTAACTAATTTTTAAACAGTGTAGACCTCTTTCTGTGAACATAACTTGAACAGAGTCCCAATGTGTGTAATAATTCTGCAAAATGGTTAACAGCAGGGCTACTCTGGCAGAGAGAAACCCAGTTGGTACCTCCCATCCTAGGTGACCTGGAGGGACCCACAGAGCACTGTGTTAGCACTTGTTTAAAAAGTACGGAAGTTGGGGCAGCTCTTTCTGCCCACAGGTCCTGTCCCCGTACTTGAATAAAACCATTTCTCTCACACACACACACACACACACACACACACACACACACACAGTATGGAAGTTGGGTCTTAATAATTGTACTTGTTTGGTTTTTTCTTTTTTTAATGTTTATTTATTTTGAGAGAGAGTGCGTGCGTGCACAAGCAGGGGAGGGGCAGAGAGAGAGGGCGAGAGAATCCCAAGCAGGCCCCCTGCTGGCAGTGCAGAGCCCAGTGTGGGGCTTGAACCCATGAACTATGAGATCATAACCTGAGCCGAAATCAAGTCAGCACTTAACCAACTGAACCACCCACGCACCCCTAGTTATACGTTTGGTTTTTTTTAATTGAGTTTTATTAAAATTTAGTTAGCTTCAGGATTCTAAGCCCAGAGTGAATGTTTCTCCTGAATAAGCCAGTGTCTTGGCTCATCGTAAAGTTGAGTACCGAGGGATAGAAATTTCAGTTCTGCTTCCTAGGCTCTGCTTAACAGCTGCTTTGCAGGCAAGACCATGACCATGGCATGGCCTTCTCTGGGACACTGGGACACCACATATTTAGACGGAGATAACACTGTCTCTGCCTGAAAGTAGGAAGCTGGGCTTTTCCTTTTCTGTTAAAAAAATAAAAACATCCATTTAAAAAATATGTACTCAGGGGCACCTGCGTGGCTCAATCAGTTAAGCGTCCAACTCTGGTTTTGGCTTAGGTCATATCTTGTGGTTTCATGACTTAGAGCATTACGCCGGGCTCTGTGCTGACAGCACGGAGCCTGCTTAGGATTCTTTCTCACTCTCTCTCTGCCCCTCCCCCACTCATGCTAGGTCTCTCTCTCTCTCAAGATGAATAACTTAAAATTTTTTTAAATTAATAAAATAAATCGTAGGGATTCCTTAATGGAAATTTAATTAAAATATAGCCAGGAAAATTTCATACCACGAAAAGACATCTATTCATAACACCTGTGTTTAGTGACCTGGACGCTGAAGAATCATTCGTGGTTTCCACTGTCCAGACGGTTAGTTCGCATTGCTGGGTGGCGAGCACCAGGTCGGGGGTTGGGGTGCAGGGATGGGTGAGTTGAGCCCGGCGTCTCCCAGCATGCGTAACTCATGGGCTCCAGAGCACCAGGACTGCCTTAGGGTTACTGAGGGCTCTTTTCTGCACATGCACAACATCTGCAGCCAACAGAAATTTTCTGTTTCCAAAATCTCAAAGATGCCTTGATCTCAAAGATCTCAGACGGAAGATCCTGATAGGTTTTCCTGCCCCTCGCTAGCTCGTGAGAGATGCAGACTCTCAGGCCCCGCCCAGACCTGACCCTCAGTCAACACCCTGGTGAAGTCTCCATTTAGGAGCACACTCAGCCCTGAGAAACACTGACCTTGGGCTCTTGAGGAGACTGTAATTGTTCAGCACCTAGTTTGGCTGGAGAAAATGTTTATATCGATACCACAAAACAACTGCTGGCAAACTGATTAGAGTCCCCTGTGTCATTTTCTTCTGTGAAATTCAAGTATCTGTCAGAGGAGAGCAAATAAACACACCCCCCTTAGATCTCCTTTTGGTCAGAATAAACAGCACCTGAATGAAAGATTTTCGGATAGGATTTTCACTATTGACCACGTGTCCCCATTCGGGCCATTTTGAAGAGTTACACCACCCTCCTTTTCAGTGCAGACAGTAATAAATACTCAACTCTTTGATAGTGGGGCTGACGGGAAAAAGACTGTAGGCCTTCTCTTCTTTTGAACCTCAGCACTCAGGTGCGTGGGGGGTTGCATTTTAAAGCTAGAGAGCAAAACCAGGATGTCAGACCTTAAACACCTTGAAAGGAAAGGTAAGAGGGCCAGGGGCTCTGTGTGTTCTTCTTTCCCTGGGATCAGGACAGATGGTTCCTTTGGGTCTCTATTATGAAGTTTATAATTGTTCTGGACCATTGTTTTTTTGTCCTGAAAGTGGCTTACCAGAAGGGTCATGGAGTTCATACGCCTATTTTCTGTTATACTGGAAAGTATGGCTTAATGTTCAAAGAAATGAGTCATGCGGTACAGTTCGGATATTCAGTGAAAGCTTCAAACCTCATGTTCCTCCCCCTGCCTAGAATAAGTTTGGGTATTAACCGAAAAATTTGTAAAGGGCCAAATACCATGTGGAAGAAAATGGACAATCATTCAAACCCACACCCAGAAACAGCCACCACAGAAGTTTGCTTCCATGGACATTTGCATTCCATGGACATGAATATGTATTCAGCTGCAAATTATAAATACCGCTACTTTTTTAGACCAAAAACTGTTATGTAGAAAAGCATATTTTTAAAATTTTGATTCATGAGTTCTCAGTAGGGATTAGACAGAAAATCAAAGGGATCTGTGGTTTGAAAAGTGCTGGGAGGGACACCTGGGTGGCTCAGTTAAGCATCTGACTCTTGCTTTCGGTTCAGGTCATGAGCTCATGGTTCATGAGTTTGAGCCCCAGGTTGGGCACAGAGCCTTTGGAATTCTCTCTCCCCCTCTGTCTCTGCTCCTCCCCTGCTCACTCTGTCTCTCTCTCAAAATAAATAAACTTTTAAAAAATTTTTTCTAATGCCAAGTTTTGAAATCGGAGGGCTGATGATTTGGTGTGAATGGGCACTGGGTGGGGTGCTGCTCCACCCAGGTGCATTCCGGGGACCGCTTCCAACTTGTACGGGGTGCGTCTCCCTCTGAGCTGAAAGGTGGCCATGTTAGGAGTGGTATTAAAATCTGTGTTTACATCTCCCTTATTCAGGCTCTGGCATCCTGCTGTTTATTTTCCATGCAAACTTCTTGGGTAAAGAAGTAATTGCTCGGCTCTGTGGACCGTGTAGTGTGCAAGCTGTAGTGTTAAATGATAAATTTCAACTTCCGGTTTTTCTGGTAAGATTTTCTGTAGTTCGTTACTGAAAAACACATTCTTCTGATCCAGAAGCACAGATGACGTATAAATTGCTGTTTTGATAAAGTACGTTAATTGTAATTTAGTAAACCACTTGGAAATGAGGCAATAACCCATAATCACGAAGTAAAATTGTCCCACATTTTGTCAATAAAGTGTGGATTTCTAAATGTTTGATATATATGCCTTAAGTTACATTTACCACGTCTTAGAAATTCTTAAGGTAGAAGAAACATACTGATTTTAAAATACTCTGCCTTTTCCCACCGTTATAATTACAGACATTCGCTTAAAGAAAAATTTGGAAATCTTAAAAGTATTCTGTTCTTCAAATACCCAGAAACACAACCACTAGTATAACATGGGTGTACTTAGGCTGAGCTTTAGGCAACCATCATACTGTAATTTTGCTTTATAATAACAAATCTATTAGTGGCTATATACATTTTTTAACATAAAAAAATGGTCTTGAAGAATCTTTGTGTATGTTTCCTTTTCCACAGGTAGAATTCTTTCCTTAGGCTGAAGTCAGCAAAATTAACTGGTTATGAAGATTTTTAACACTCAGGCTCTATATGGCTGGATACATGCTAATCCTAAAGATTTATCTGAGTATTGTTTTTTTGCAGATAAATCTTAAGCTTTTTTGTCATTTGTATCTTTTTAATAAATCAAGGGGAAAGTAGTCACAGGAAATTGCTTTATATAAATTAAAATACAAAACTGGTATTCTCGTCTGGAAGGTTTTTGTTCTCTTAAGCTACAGTGATACTCTTAGATGTAGAAGTTTGAGGAAACACTGACTGTGGTCTTTCTCTCTAGGATAGCCATTTTGTTTACTCGTTCAGCCCTGCTACAGGCCTCAATAAACTCTTCATAAGGTTGACGGAAGCGCCTTCTGCCAAGGTGACAATCCTTTCCTCACATTTAGTGCAACTACTCACATTGCTATTCCAGCAGCAAGCCCAATGTGGGGCTCGGTCCCACGAACCGTGAGATCACGACCTGAGACGAAGTAGGTGCCCAACCAACAAAGCTACCCAGGTGTCCCTAAGCATCCAATGGTCGTGAGTTCACAAGCCCCACGTTGGGCTCCATGCTGGTTGTGAAGCCTACTTAAAGGGAAAAAAAAAAAAGAACATACAATGTGTTAGACATAATTGTGTGTCATAAATTGTGTGGAAAGATGAGAAGAATGCATCTCTCCAGTACGGAGCAGCCTGAGTTGTATTCTAGGCTGTTATTTAATGGCCATATGTATGTCTCATAGGCTGCTCACTACACATTTCTTTGTAAAATGAAGATGAACCAAAAAAGTCTATGTAATAAATGGTAGTTGTTTACTATAACTTTAAGCACTTGGGTTTATTACAAGTGATAACCTAACACTTGAATTGATAATTTGAGAACATTGCCAAATAAGAACTCTCAGCCGTGCGCGCACGCGCGCGCGCGTGTGTGTTTTCCCTCCTCTAAGAAAGGGGGACTCGGCAGAGGTGTTGGTGCTGCTACGTATGCCTCTGTTCTTTCGACAGGTGAAGTTGCTGATAGGCGCATACAGAGTGCAGCTGCAGTGACGGAACAGAGTCGGGACGGAGTCCTTTCCAGACCTGTTTTAGGACCCTGGCACAGCTAACACCTCCAGATTTGAAGTTTCATCTGTAAACCTCTTGCAGTTTTGGGCTGGGTATCTGTTACGGGCTGTGAGATGGGACGTGGCGGTTCTAATATATTCTGAAATAGAGATGTATTTGTGCCAGTGTTCTCAAATCTTGATGTTGTCTCCAGACTGCATACTTCGGTTTTTCCACAATGTGGAATGGTATATAGAATTATTTAAGAAAATTAAAAGTCTCTTTTCTAACTTGAAATTTTCTACTAGCCCTGGTGAATTTCTGCATTAAAAACAAGTCTGTGTATGCCAAGCAGTAAATAAGGGGCGAATTTGCTGGCCTCGAAGGATGACTTCTCTGACTTGGTAGGCAGGTTCGAGGGAGGCGGTGTGATGTCTAATCTGCAGTTGCCACAGGTCCTGAATTGGAGGTGACAACTTTGTATTTGCAGTTACCCTTTATTCCGGGAAAAGATAAAAGAAGATACAACTCATGAACTAACTTTTATCCTTGTTCTTAGAATCCATCAAGTAATTTTTAAAAAGCAGATCCTGTGCCCTCGTTACGAACGCTGGGAAGGCAGCCAAGGTTTGTCCGCCACACTGGGCCTCATGTGAAGAGCTGTCGTCTCTACAGATTCCCCACAGGTCTTAAATTCTTTTAAGAAATATTTGGCAAACTAGTAAGTCAAACCCCATCTGGACTACAGAGATGGATAAAATTATTTAGTTCCTGATTGGTTTTGTAATTGTTTGAATTACAATTTTAATGAAAATTTTTCAAAAGGTCACATATTTGACCACATTGTACAGATATTTGAGAGAGCCGTTTTTACTTTACAGTACTAAAACGGCCTTTTCCTACAGTTTTCTCAATAAAATACCACAATGTTGGTCTATTTTCTTTGTATCTCAAGTCTCAAGACTTCAAGGTGGATACTAATGTGTAATATTTTTAACTAAATGACAGCTGGGATTGGAATTTTTTCAGCTATATTGAATCATGCACTAGTACTGTATCTAGTACTTTCTAGAAAAATCACAAGACTGAGCAGCAGTGGATAGGTCAGGAACAGCAAGGGAGACAGTACCTTAATCTAATACACCCTAAGAGAAGTGGGTTTTTAAAGAAAATCTGTTCTCTCAAAATCATGCTGAAGATCTCCATCATCATCTTTATAAGCACACGTTATTACAAGGTGATGTACTGTTGATCCAAGAGGTAAGGCCAGGCTAGAAACCCAAGTAGAACGACGAGTAATTCCTTCAGTAGGAGTTTAGGCTCAGAAGGATGAAAGCTGTTAGAAGTCAGCAAGGAGAAAAAAAAAAAAAATCTTTAACAGATGAAACTTAATTATAGGGAAAGTGGCAAGTTATTTTGACAGAAGCAGGGTCAGGGAAGGAAGACAAAAGTTTGAGCTTACTTGGAGTAACCCCACCTTTGAGTTGTCCATCTCAGCTTTGTGCCAGATGTGCTAGTAAATTCTGTAAACAGTTGTGTCTACCAGGAATGGAAGGTACAGCCACACAACTTAGTACATTTTGCTCTAAATTACAGCTTTGTTGTTGTTCTTTTGAGAGAGAGGGAGGGGCCGAGAGATGGAGGGACACTCCCAAGCAGACACGGGGCTCAGACTCCCGAACGGTGAGATCATGACCTGAGCCGAGATCAAGAGCACATGCTTCACTGACTGAGTCCCCCCGGCGCCTCAGCCATAGCTTCTCTGGAGCCAAATGAAAAGCACACTTGTCCACTTTGGTTTCTTAAGGATGAAGGAGACTTGAATTGTCTTGAGACTCGCACTTGAGAGAGTGGTTTCTTGCTGGTTCTGTGATGAGGCAGCTAATAATTCCGTCAGATATTAATAATGCTGCTACTTTGATTATTCAAATAAAGTATGTACAAAGTGTGAGCCTTGGTTTCTCTGGAAAACAAAGCAATTCTCAAACGGCAGCTTAACCAAAAGGTTTACAGACCTGCTTAGGTACCGCAGGTCAAAACCAAAGCAATCTTCAAGTATATACAACACAGAATATATAACTAAACTTCATCATCTCGGCCGTGGGTGATATCACTAAGTACATCATCACTGAAAAGCACAGAGTCCACATTTTTACTTCAATTTTATCTTAGAAAAAATCACCCCTCAGCCTTTACTCTTTTCTGGTGCATATGGCAGTGAGGACATCCTAATTGGATGACTCAGTGAACTTTTCTATATCATTCGTATCTGGCCCACTCTAATAAGCATGGCTGTAGTGGAAAACACGTTATACGGGCTTTTCTCCGCAACGGTTAGTACCAAAGAGAAACCTCTAATACCTAATACTACGCAAATGTTGAACCACAGTTAGATAGTTTGCTTTCACTCCGAGAATAGGTCATTTTCGTACTTTTTCCAAGTCATTCCCAACTTAGTGAAATGTCAGGAGGTTGCAATTTGAAGCTCAGCTTTCCAAGTAAGAATGTTTTAGTGCTGGCAAGGCTTAGCACCAGGATGTTAACAGTGAAAGGACCTGATAAAGCATTTACTGTGCAAGACTATGGTCTTTTTAAAGCAAGGAGGATAATTGATTAGCAAAGACCAAGGAAAAGGAGGATACATACGCCAGAATTGTCAAAAAGTGACTTGTGAAATAATTCTGAAAATGTTAACATTTCATGCAGTTCATGTTTCATAGCCTAAATACTATATAAACTCCTAAAACTGTTGTAAACTTTTTAAACTTTATTGGCTAAGTAAACGCAGAGAACCACTCACAGGATCCATACGGCTTTCCTCTTTTCTGTGCAGACTTGCAGATAAATCTCCTTTCAGACCAAACTGGGATTTCTAGGCCTCACATCTACTTCCAAGTAAAGAAAAGTGTTACTAGTAAGCTAAATCTAATTACAGTGAGGAGGCACAAATAAGGACCAAATTAAAATCCAGAAATAGTCCTCTGCCGACATCCAGAGCCCCCAAGAACCCCAGCTGGAATCTAACCCTAACACTGCATATCAGTTTAACTTGGAAGAAATTAATTTTTCATTATTCTACAACACACTATTTCCCTCATACTCTCTACTTTCTTTGGGCTTAAATATATATATACATGGCTTTAGTAAAACATAATTTTTCTAACAGTGCCAAATTTCATGAGGAGCCCCTTATCTTGGGGACTGACCCCAAATTGCAGGCTAGAGGGGATGCCAAAAAAAATCCCTCTAACAGTTCCCATTTATAGCGAATTGAAAGGAGAGTTTGTCTGTCATTCTGTATTTGTAGGCTACTCCCACACTACTTTGCAACATCAGCCAGCAAGAACTCTTAAAACACCTGAATGAAAGTGGAAGTTTGCACCATTCCAGATATTTTAACCACGGAAAATTTGTCCACGAGGCATAATGTCAAGTGTTAACGATTATTCGTAAGTTGTTTATATGGAGTAATAAATTCACAAATGAAGTATCTGTTTTCTGGCTGTTTCTCCTCTGTCTTTAAAAGCATTTCTCCCACAAGATGACCTGGAAAAAAACACAAATTCTTTATTAGCAAACAGGAATTAATATCTATAGTGTATTTTCTATTAGAAAAAACAAAGAAAATGTAGTCCTCATGCCAGAGCAACACCAGCTGTTAGAAATGAAAATTCTCAGGCCTTATAAATCACAAACAGTGGGGTTTGTATTCTAATAAGCCTCCAGAGGGTTCTGCTATATACCTTGAAAACATGAGAACCACTGTTTCAAAGGATAACCTGAAGATAATCCAATTTTTAATAAAATTCCTGCATTTTGTTAACTTCCAAAACTTTAATAAAAGTTAATTATCTTCCTGAAATGAATCACTCCGTTTTTGCTGACTATAAAATCTGTAATAAAAAGCAGTTACTTCAAATAAAAACACTATTCATCTCTTACCAAAATTAACTTCAAAATCCTCCAGTTCCAATGACCAATCCACTTGACAAGCCTGTAAGATCCCTCTCCGCTGGCCACATAATGCCACAGCTTTGACCTGTGCCACAGTCGGCCTATGTATCTTAAGTTTTTTCCCCTTACCCATACATTCTGAGGTTATTTCGTCAAATTTTATTTAAGTAAAGGATTCACAAAGAAGTCTGAAAATTTAATACCAACAAAAGGTCTAAAGGATATTTACAAAGTAATTCTCTAATTTCAAAAGGGATTCTAATTTTGTAAATAGTAGAAACCACAATTTACCTGGATGGCTTTTATCATTCCCTCCCCACCCCCTGGATTCTCTACACTCAATGTGGGGCTGGAACTCACAACCCCAGAGATCAAGAGTCGCACGCTCTACTGACTGAGCAAGCCAGGCACCCCTACCTACAGAGCTCTTAAAGAATCTTGCTTTGCTGGATCCCAACCCTCAAGTTTACATTCAGTAGGTGGACCTGAGAATGTGCATTCTTGATCCCAGAGGAGAACGACACTGGTCTAAAGGGCCAGCTTTGAGAATTACTAACCAAAGTTAATTTCCTAGAGCTGAGTAAAAGAACACAAACCAGAGCTCTCACATTTTTGTATTCATGGGCATCAGATACTTTAAAAGGGGGAAGTTTCTCCAGGTTTCCTTATATGCCAGAGCCTCTGACACAATGTGTGCTCAGATCTCCTGGGATCTCGTTTCAATGGGTAGTCTGGTTGATGTGGTCAGCTGTGCGTTGAGATTCTGCACTGCCAAGAGAAGCCCTTAAGGCTGGTGCTGCTGGTCCCCGGGACAACCCTTGTAGCAAAAACAGAAGAGCTCCTTTATCGCCACCAGATAAAGTGGTTGGAAAAGAAATAACCTTAAAACAATACTTTCTGGAGGTATTAGGATGACATTTTACCGTCAACGGAATTCTGTCATAATAAGTCACAATGTAGGGGTGCCTGGGTGGCTCAGTCAGTTGAACGTCCAACTCTCGATCTCAGCTCGGGTCACGACCTCGCAGTCTGTGGGATCGAGCCCTGCATCGGGCTCTGCGTGGGTAGCATGGCCCCTGCTTGGGATTGTCTCTCAAATAAATAAATAAACTTAAAAAAATAATGCTTTTTTAAGTCACAATGTAAATGTTGCTATAAAATAGAAAATTTGCTACCTTTTAAAAGGGTAGAAAGAGCAGCAAGGGAGAAATGGAGCTGGTATCCCTAGTACTGATCTGAATTTATGATATTAAACCATTTCTGAGGGGCACCTGGGTGGCTCAGTCAGTTAAGCGTCCGACTTCAGCTCAGGTCACGATCTCACAGTTTGTGAGTTGGAGCCCTGCATCAGGCTCTGTGCTGACAGCTCAGAGCCTGGAGCCTGCTTTGGATTCTGTGTCTCCCTCTCTCTCTGCCTCTCCCCTGCTTGTGCTTTCTCTCTCAAAAATAAATAAACATTAAAAAAAATTTTTTTTTTTTTTTTTTTTTTTTTTTTAATAAAAAAATCCACCATTTCTGAGATTGCACACTTTCCGGGGCGCCTGAGTTGCTCAGTTAGTTGAGCGTCTGATTCTTGATTTTGGCTCAGGTCATGATCAGGATCAGGTCATGGGGTTCAGCCCTGAGACCCGCTCCACGCTCAGCATGCCTGATCTATTCTTTCTCTTTCTCTTTCTTTCTTTCTTTCTTTCTCTCTCTCTCTCTCCCCCCCCACCCCTGCCTCCTCCCCCACTTGTGCTCGCTCTCTAAAATAAAAATAAATAAGATTTTTAACAAAGATTTACACACTTTACAAGGAACATAAGACTAAAATTCTAGACTTAGGATCACTAAAACCCAGGAGGGAACTTTTTTCTTAGCAAATAAGACCTGTTTAATATTTTATCTCTACTCTTAGTTCAGTTTTACCTAAGGACAAGTCAGTATACCAACCAGTGAGGAAAGACGAGGGCAAATGTGGAGTTAAAAATAGCCTCTGACTGCTCAGATAAAAGGGCGGTGCCCCTGCAGATCCCGTAGGACCGCGGAGGAGCAGAGGGTTCAGCTTCTACTACAAACTACCCTTCACATCCGTTCCGGAGGTCCGCAGGCAGCACCAGGAAGTAGGACTAAGGAAACTAAGAAGCAAGGAACGTTGTTTTAACGGACATTGACTGACCTGAAAGGAAATCTGACACCAGCATTTCCTAGTCTCTGAACTTGATTCATGCCAGAAGCCGATATTCAGGCAGCTTCATCCATGTTTTCTTTCACCCTCCTAGAAATAAAAATCAAATTTGGCCAGTTTCAATGATCAATAAAAAGAAGTGTTAAATCATTTTCTTAAAGTTCTTAACCGTAATCGGTTCCCACTCAGTAAAGATCTTCCTTTGAATTAATTCACTTCCTCAAAGAACATCAACAGACTTAAAATTCAACTCAATTTTATGTTTTGGCATTAATCACTACTAAATCCTACACCTTGAGTTTCCAAGCCTGCTAATAATTTTAAAATATCGAGAGCCTATTTTGCTAAATCCTTCCTTTTTATTTCGGTAGGCAGGCCCTCTTGTTTGCATGGTTCATCCCTCAGCATACCACTGCCTGAAATTTTATAATCCAGAATCCTACACAGGATACTGATTCCTACTCTAATTTGCAACATTTTATTCTACTTGTACTTGGGCAAGGCACACAAATATACCTCTTGTGCTCCATCAGAAAAAGACTCAACCTACCCTAATAATCCCTTGAACCAACATTCTCCAAACACAGAGCATTAACCCCAGATTTTTCATTGGAATACAGTTTTAGATATATTATCTCATCCTTATAAAATGTATTTTATAACATACCTGAAATGTTATACACAATACTACACTATTACAGCTTAGAAATACACAAATTGGCACTCAATTTTTTTCAACTGTTAGGGTACATGACCCCAAAACACTGGAAATAACTACCCTAAATTAATATTGTTTTCAAAACCCATCTGGGTCTCAATTTCACCTGAAAACTGGATGGAATATGAAACTGCTCCCAAAATCTGCATGTAAAAAAATATGTACACAAAATTCTGCATATAAATTTAAGGGGATTCCAAATGATCCAGCAGGACCCCATGGTCCAAGTTATAAAACCTTAAATATTTTTTCAAACAACACATGCCACAAATCAACAAGAAATTATCTTTTATATATATTTCCACCTGCAAGTAGCATTCTACACATAATCTTAGGTAACTGTGAAGTCATTAAAGCATTCTTAAATTGGTTATATATATATATATATATATATATATATATATATATATATGCACTTCTATCATTGTATTTCCTTTAGTAAAATTAAGGCTGACAAGAAGAATGGAACCATAAACCAAACTGCACAACTGGGTTACTAATTTTTTTTTAATGCTCATTTATTTTTTAAAAAGAATCAGAGCACGAGCGGCGGAGGGGCAGAGAAAGAGAGGGAGACCCAGAATCTGAAGCAGGCTCCAGGCTCTGAGCTGTCAACACAGAGCCTGACATGGGGCTCGAACTCTTGAACCGTAAGACCATGACCTGAGCCGACGTTGGACGCTTAACCAACTGAGCCACTCCAGCTCTCCTGGATTACTAATTCTTAATGACACAAGGACTGCTAAAAATAACTGTCTCCTCAACTTCTCAAAAATGTGAACCTGCAATTTACAAAGCATTCATCACATATATTGAAACCTGGAAAGATAATCTCTAGAATGATCCAAGTTTAGTTGCCAATATCTAGTCTTTAAAAAGGTGGCTTAAGGGAGCCTGGGTGGCTCAATCAGTGGAGCATCCAATTCTTGGTTCTGGCTCAGGTCATGATCTCACAATTCATGGGTCTGAGTCCCACTGTCAGGCTCTGTGCTGACAGTGCAGACCCTGGCTTCTCAAGCCTTCTCTCTCTCTCTGCCCCTCCCCTGCTCACACTATCTCAAAATAAATAAAATAAAATTAATTAAGTTAAACTAAAAATAAAATAAATAAAATATAGAATTAATTCAATTAAAATAAAAAAATAAATAAAATGGTGGCTTAATATCTGAATTCAATATTCAAAATCACTAGCATTCTGTTTAAAGACGTGGTCTTACAAAGAAGTGACCAGGTTTATTGTACACTGGATTATAATCAACATCAATGAAAGAATCACAGTGAGCCAATGCACGTGTACATCCATTCCATGATACAGATACTTTGGATTTAAAATCTGCAAAGTCCTAGAAAGGTGACACACATAATTCCAATGCTGAAGAACAGTGTCTCTGTCAAAGCGATACTGTCAAATACTGGGGGGAGGAGAAGCAGCCAACAATCACATTAAAAGAAAAGGTCTCCTATAACTGAAATCTTAAGCATCACTGTAACAAGACACCGCTTTGGACGAAAGTGGTCTGTTTTTATTTAGGATAAAACTGGGTAAGAACTACATAGAAGTTCATGTTTGACTTGCCAAAACATGGATTAAGAGTGAAACATGGCTCTTCTGACCACACCCTAATACCTTTCATAGTCAGAAATGTAAGCATCCAATAATATCATGTATGCTTTTCTGATGATTTTTCTTAAAGAATAAAACATTAAAGATCTACAGAAGGCCCATTCTTAACAGTCAACTAGGTAACAATGACTCTCCCCTCTTTGAGTGAAAGAAGGTATCCTTTCCCACTGAGTACTCAACCCTACTCTCATCCACACATTACATGTAGTTTGCATTATTTAATATATAAGCTACAATAGAAGTAACGTTCTAAGAAAGGGATGTTTAAAATATAGGTTATACTTCAGCAAGCATGGATGCTGAGCGAGACTATTCAAATTACAACAAACTGTAAATACCCAAGACAGGACTTTAATGGCTCGTGTTGAAAACACCTTGCCAGAAATCAACCTAAAATTAGGTAATGATTTCCTCTGAAGTAGATTCCCATGGTATCAAACCCTAAAGGAGCCTGTGTTCCGAAGTGTGCAGGTACGGGGGAGAGGGAGACAGCCACGTTATCGAACATCACCATCAGAGACAGCTTGGATGGCATAGTGCTCACAACTGAATCTGACCCTTGGCCTTCATGACAAAGACACAGACCACAATACCAGTCACTGAAGCAATAAATAAGCCAAATGCTATTATTACAGGCAATTCACAACAGTGAAAATATGTAGCATATTCTTTACTAAGTAATTTTATTTGAATGTTAATAGATTCTCTTTAAGCAACAAAGAATATAACTTCAAAGAGTATAGGGAAATAGTGTGTGATTAAGTGAATAATCTACCAGAAAGATTAGGCCAAAAATCCAAAAGCCATCTCCCAAAGAAACTTGAGAAAATGCCCATGAAAACAGCAAATCTCTAAAATAATACTACTTACACAAATTCACTCTTTCTGATGGAATACAATTTCGACTGATGAACAAATGATGTAACTGAATAGTTTCAGTTAACTGAATTAATTGGAAGTCACAATGACAAAAAGTTTCTTAGCATTTTAGGGGCGCCTGGGCGTCCAACTCTTGATCTCAGCTCAGGTCATGATCTCACGATTCATGAGACTGAGCCCCACAACAAACTCTGTACTGTCGGCATGGAGCCTGCTTGGGATTCTCTCTGTGCCTCTCTCTCTCTCTCTCTCTCTCTCAAGATAAGTAAATAAACTTTTTAAGAAGTTTCTCAACATTTTAAATTCTCACCTCTTTTTGAGTTGAAAATTGGCAATAAAACATAGCAAACTGAGGGCTTTGATTTTTTTCATCAAACCCTGTTTCTTCTACCCAAATTAGCAGTGAGATATCATGATAAAAGCTCAATTATATAATTTCTATCTTCCAGCCAATATTTTACAAAAAGCAAAAATCCATAATATGAACATTCAATTCTGGATTCCCAACATCATCTGGCTTTCCAGAATTCTAATAAAGATCCCTATGGTTTTTTTACACAGATAGTGATGAAACCACACAACCTAGTTACAACAGTCCCCCCTTACCCACGGTTTCGCTTTTACCAGTTTTGGTTACCTACAGTCAGTGGTTGTCCGGAAGCAGACGGTCCTTTCCTAATGTTTTGTCAGGTCAACAGTAGCCTAATACTACTTCACCACACTTCATCTCATCACATAGGCACGTCACATCAGCAAGAGAAAGGTGACAGTACAGTAAGACATTTTGACAATTACTTAAGTTGTTCTATTTTATTAGTTATTGTTCTTAATCTCCCACTGTGCCTAACTTATAAATTAAGCCTTATCATAGTTACGTATATTAGGAAAAAACAGTTATCTGTAAGGTTTGGTAGTATCCACAGCTCCAGGCATCCACCTGGGTTCTTCAAAGTGTCTCCCTTATGCTCTGGTTTCTCTTCAGATCGCGTAAATCTTTCGCTTTTTACGAAGTGTCTCCCTTAGATAAAGTGGGGGGAAGGGCTACTGTACAAACAGTAATAAGGGTATGACACACAAAAACATACCCAAATGACCAAAAAGTGTGAAAAGTTACTCAACATCCGAAGTTACTAGGAAAGTGTAAATTAAAACTACACGGATATACCTCTACACATTCACTCTATGGCTAACACTAACACAACTTGACAATACTGAATGTTGGCAAGGATGCAATACGGAACAGGAATCACGCGCACTGACGTAAGACAGACACTTTGGAAAATTAGCAGTTTCTAAGAAACATACATATCCACGATACTCCGCAATCCCACTCCCAGATATTTCCTCCCAGAAAAATGAGAAGTCTGAATGACTTGAACAGGAATGTTCACAGCAGCTTTATTCATTACAACCCAAACTGGAATCTAACCCAAGAATATATCGGTAGCAGACTGGACAAACAAAATGTGGCATAGTCACTTCATGGTACGCTATGCAGCAATAAGATAGAACCAACTGCTGACACCTGCAACAACACAGATGAATCTCAAAAGCACTATGTTGAATGAAAGAAGCCAGAGGCAAAGGGTATACATTCTATGATTCCATTTACATGAAGTTCAAAAACAAGCAAAACTAATCTACTGTGATCAAAACAAAACAGTGGTTGCCCGTGATGCAGGATGTACCGACTGGAAAGGAGCTCCTAAGATACAGTTTATGAAAATTAAGGCTGTCAGGCCAAATAAAATTCACAAATTTAAATGACAGGCTATTCCAAATTTTTAAAAAGCATGATTTTAAGGTTTTTTTCCCCCAAAGATTTTATTTTTATAAGTAATCTCTACACCCAACGTGGGGTGCAAAATCATAACCCTGAGATCAACAGCCACACACTTCACCAACTGATCCAGCCAGGCACCACAGGATTTTAAATTTTTTTAAATTAATGAATCAGAAAAAAAACTATTTTAAAGTTCATATAGCAACTCAAAATTAATAAATAAGGGTATCTGGGTGGCTCACTTGGTTAAATGTCTGACTCTTGATTTCGGCTCAGGTCAGGGCTCATGGGTTCGAGCCCTGCATCAGGCTCTGCTGACAGTGTGGAGCCTGCTTGGGATTCTCTTTCTCCCTCTATCTGCCCCTTCTCCACTCACATTTGCTCTTGCTCTCAAAATCAAAAACAAAAACAAAAAAACAAAATACAGTAAGGTCTTGAGTAGATAAGAATCATCATTTAAATAATATTGAATCATATTAAATAATCATATTAAAGAATTAAGAATCATCATATTAAATAATATTGAAATCTAGAAAACATTTACAAAATAAAGATTTTTTTTCAGCTTTATTGAGGACAACTAGATATTTCAGGAAAATAATTTATTGATACACAGTCTTTTTCTCCAACAGTCATAACATTTACTGTAGTTATCAAAGAAATGTAAAATTCAGCAAAGACTCATATGAAATCTAATAAAGTACTTGATGATGACTTTTAGGGGTGCCTGGGTGGCTTAGTCGGTTAAGTGGCAGATTCTTGATTTCAGCTCAGGTCATGACCTCATGGTTCCTGGATTCCAGCCCCATGATGGGCTCTGCACAGACAGCAGGGAGCCTGCTTGGGATTCTGTCTCCCTCTCTCTCTGCCCCTCCCCAGCTCACATATGCACTCTCCCTGTCTCAAAAATTTATTTTTTTTTAACGTTTATTTACTTTTGAGACAGAGAGAGACAGAGCATGAATGGAGGAGGGTCAGAGGGAGGGAGACACAGAATCTGAAACAGGCTCCAGGCTCCGAGCTGTCAGCACAGAGCCCGACGCGGGGCTCGAACTCACAGACCGCGAGATCATGACCTGAGCCGAAGTTGGCCACTCAACCGACTGAGCCACCCAGGCGCCCCTCCCTGTCTCAAAAATTTTTTTTAAAAAAGTGAAAAATGTGATGACTTTTATCATACGTAATTAATGACTTCTAAGAAAAGTTACAACTCAGTTTCAAGGTCCCAGACCCATATATATTTTCAAGGCAATTGTCATGAGGTCAACAATGGCTTGTGACTGAAAGATACCACTGAAAATTTCCAAACTTAATTTTGTCCACAAATTCCTACAAAGGCGTTTCAATCAAAACAAAGGGGGGAGGGGCAGACGGAGGACGGTCCCTGGGCAGCTCAGTCCGTTAAGAGACCAACGTCAACTCAGGTCATCATCTTGTGGTTTGTGGGTTCAAGCCCCACATCAGGTTCTGCTGCTGACAGGTCACAGCTTGGACCTGCTTCAGATCTGTCTCCCTCTCTCTCTCTGCCCCTCCTCTACTCTGTCTCTCAAAAATAAACATTAAAATAATAAAAAAAATTTAAAAAGCATTATCCTCTTGTGATGACCTGAGATTTCTCAAGCACCTCTCCCCTAAAAAAGCCAAAGAAAACATATCCTTGATCATTGCATAATCAAGGTTAAGTTTTTTATGGTTTTTTTTTTTGTTTTTTTTTTTTTAAGTAATCTCTACACCCAACCTGGGGCTTGATCTCAAAACTCTGAGATCAAGAGTTGTATGCTCCACAGAGAAAGACAGATACCATATGGTTTCACTCTTATGTGGATCCTGAGAAACTTAACAGAAACCCATGGGGGAGGGGGAGGGGGAAAAAAAAAAAAAAGAGGTTAGAGTGGAAGAGAGCCAAAGCATAAGAGACTCTTAAAAACTGAGAACTGGGGCGCCTGGGTGGCTCAGTCGGTTGGGCTTCCGACTTCGGCTCAGGTCACGATCTCACGGTCCGTGGGTTCGAGCCCCGCGTCAGGCTCTGGGCTGATGGCTCAGAGCCTGGAGCCTGCTTCCGATTCTGTGTCTCCCTCTCTCTCTGCCCCTCCCCAGTTCATGCTGTGTCTCTCTCTGTCTCAAAAATAAATAAAACGTTAAAAAAAAAATTAAAAAAAAAAAACAAAAAACAAAACTGAGAACTGAGGGTTGATGGGGGGTGGGAGGGAGGGGAGGGTGGGTGATGGGTATTGAGGAGGGCACCTTTTGGGATGAGCACTGGGTGTTGTATGGAAACCAATTTGACAATAAACTTCACATATTGGGAAAAAAAAAAAAAAAAAAAAGAGTCATATGCTCTATAGACTGAGCCAGCCAGGCAAACCCAGGGTTAAGTTTTTAAAAACAAGTGGGAGTACAGTAATAAATTGCATTTTTAGTTCAAGATAGTTGTTACGAACTTACCCATATAGTTTCTTAGTTCTTTAAAAGTTGAATATTTCACATACATTACTGCACAAAGAACCTCAGTTTATTTAATGTATGAACCACATTCATTTATAACGAAATGGCACTGGAAATGAATTACCAAATGACATTCAACAGTTTTTATTTTTCACCATATACTTACATCCACATAAAATAACAATGTTACCTGCTTTGAAGATAACATGTGAGGGACACCTGGGTAGCTCAGTTGGTTAAGAACCCAACTTCAGGTCACTATCTTGCAGTTCCAAAGGTCAAGCCCCACATCAGGCTCTGCGCTGACAGCACACGGCCTGCTTGGATGGATCCGTCTCCCTCTCTCTCTGCCCCTCCCCAACTCATGTATGCACATGCACACTCTCTCTCTCAAAAATAAAATGGTATTGGGGCACCTGGGTGGCTCAGTCGGTTAAGCGTCCGACTTCAGCTCAGGTCACGTTCTCACGGTTTGTGGGTTCAAGCCCCCGCACTGGGCTCTGTGCTGACAGCTGGGAGCCTGGAGCCCGTTTCAGATTCTGTGTCTCCCTCTCTCTCTGCCCCTCCCCTGCTCCTGCTCTGTCTCTGTCTCTCAAAAATGAATAAATGTTAAAAAAAACTTTTTTTTTTTTTAGTAAAAAATAAAGTGGTATGTTCACATGCAGTGAATAGTATCACAATGTTATACTGGAGAGAAACTACTTAAACATCAAGTAAGTGTAATCTGCACTGTAATGTTTTATCTACTTAAATTCATCTAAATATAGGGTAGAGAACGGGTGCTAAACTAAACCAGTGGTGCCCCAAGATGAGGAACATCAGTCAGGTTTCTACTTTCATGTCAGTGCTCCAGCCAGCAACTCCTCCTCGTGGGAACACGATGCTGGTATCGTCAAAACCGCGTTTATACGAAAATACATTAAGGTGGTCACATGTTTTAATACCTTGTCTTGGACACAAGATAACCAACACATGTTCTAAAAAAGAGACTGTAAAGTCTAAAAACAGATGAGAGATATAAAAAAAATTTGGCGGGGGGGGGGGGTCACATTTTAAAAATGCACAAAATTTCCTGTTTGATTACCACTAGGTTTGAGAAATTGGGCTGCAGAAACACAACAGAAAACACAAAAAGCATAAAAACACATAATAGTCATAAATCTCACTTCTCATACTTTTTGTGTCTCTGCATCATTTGTAAATGCAACATACTCCCATCGATCAGCAAAAGCTCCAGATGCACACGGTCTTTCATCAGAGCCCACAAGGACTTCATGCCTCCCCTTGGCAAGGAGAAACAGGATCCGAATGGTGTGCGAAGCTCAGAACTCCCTGCAGTCCCTTTTTAAGACCATCTATGCTACGTTATTTCCCATTTTCAGTCACCATCAGGGCTTATTAAAACATTCCCAGGGGTGCCTGGATGGCTCAGTTTGTTAAGTGTCAGATTTGGGCTCAAGTCATCTCATGGTTGAGGAGTTTGAGTCCTCCATGGCTTTGTGCTGGTGGTGGGATCCTGTTTGACATTGATTCTCTTTCTGTTCCTCCCACTTGCACACACTCTCTCTAAATAAACTCTAAGAAGTGAAAAAAAAAAAAAAATTCCCAGTAATTTTGCATTCATTACACTCAATTATGAGACAAACCCTCTGTGGTATAAAATCTCATTTGGGTTCTGCCAATACCTTCCAGTATGATCTTGGAAATATTGCCGGTTCACTGATTCAACAAATTGCAATAAGCACCTACATATGAGAGTGCTTCTGCCTCAGGGAATTCACAATAGGTCCCCCTCAGGATCTTGGAGGGTCCAAGAATTGTCTATTAGATTAGAACCATTTACTTCTAACAAACAATGAGAATTTAACTGAAAATAGCCACGTACGAATAACCACCAGTACTCAGAACATGGAAGAACAGGCAGGCTTTTAAGCTGATTTCCCAGTAAAAAGTCTGGAATGGAAGGTACACAATATGGGGGGCACATTCCTACCGAGAAAAAAATAGAAAGTTGAAATAAATCTGTGGAGGTTTGCCCATTCTAAACTGCGTGTGTGATCATCTACTTATACACAAATGACTAAGAAACTCCAAATGATAACAAGGTTAAAAATCAGACAAGTTTTGGGGCACCTGGGTGGCTCAGTTGGTTCAGCGTCCAACTTCACCTCAGGTCATGATCTTGCGACCCGTGAATTTGAGCCCTGCGTCGGGCTCTGTGCTGACACCTCAGAGCCTGGAGCCTGCTTTAGATTCTGTCTCCCTCTCTCTCTCTCTCTCTCTCTCTCTCTCTCTGCCCCTCCCCTGCTCTCTCTCAAAAATAAAATAAACATTAAATTTTTTTTTCATTTTTTTTTTAACGTTTATTTTTGAGACAGAGCATGAACGGGGGAAGGTCAGAGAGAAAGGGAGACGCAGAATCTGAAACAGGCTCCAGGCTCTGAGCTGTCACCACAGAGCCAGACACGGGGCTTGAACTCACGGACTGTGAGAACATGACCTGAGCCGAAGTAAGACACTTAACCGACTGAGCCACCCAGGAGCCCCTAAATTTTTTTTTAAATCAGACAAGTTTCTCATTTCCCAAGAGCCATTTTCTTCCTTCATTTCAGTGGGTTCTATAGGCAACCTCCCTTTGTCTCAGAGGGCGTTGTTCGCCAAGCTTTGATCAACATATACCTTATGACCACTAATGCTACATCCATTTATTCTCTCTCTCTCCGTTTGCTCTCCCTCCTCTTCCTTATCTCTATATAATAATAATCTTTGGGGCACCTGGGTGGCTTGGTCAGTTAGGTGTTCAACTCTTTGATTTCAGCTCAGAACATGATCTCACGGTTCATAGGTTCAACCCCTGCATCTGGCTCCACGCTGACAGTGCAGAGCCTGCTTGGGATTCTCTCTCTCCCTCTCTCTCTCTCTGCCCCCGTCCCGGCTATCTCTCTCTCAAAATAAACTTAAAAAAAAAAAATCTTCGTAGACCAAGCCATTACTTTTCACCTCTCCTTACTGGTTTAATTCACTTGCCTGCTTTTATTCTGGCTCTCCTTCAGTTAAGTCTTCATGAGTAGCAAAATTCTTTTCTAAAACATAAACTAGATCATGTCACTGCCTGATCCAAGCCTTCATAATTATCTCGTCAAGAAAAAAAACCCCAAGGGGCACTTGGTTAGTTCAGTCAGCGGAGCACGCAACTCTTGATCTCAGGATTTTGAGTTTAAGCCCCATGATGAGTGTAGAGATTACTTAAAAATAAAATCTTTATGAAAGAAAAGGAGAGGAGAGAAAAGAAAAGAAAAGAAAAAAGAAAAGACCTCAACTATTTACTATGGCATACCCTGGTCTACATCCTGCCTACTCAGTGGGGCAGTATTATCCCCAGGGGGAGAAAATTAGTTGAAGGTGGGAGTAGGGGAAGGCAAAAATCCCTTTTCATGTGTAAAAGCATGGACAGAACATATATTTACAGGACATGAACAGCTGTGTTAAAATTTCATGGGGGCGGGGGGGAGAGAAAAAAGGGTTAAGAATCACCTTTGTCTTGTTCACTTAATTCGAGCCACATTCTCCTCTTCCTTGCCATAAATGATAATCCTCTCAGCTTGAACTGGATTCACCTTCAACACCTCCAACTTTGCAAGTCCCCTCTTCTGATCATTCAGGTATCAGCTATCTCCTTAGAGAAGCCTCCTCTGACCATCCTAAAATGGACAGGTCAGTTTCCCCAGACCAGCTGTATCCCCAGTGTTTATTAGGAGTCAGTCAGAAACTCTCTAGTATTGCCATAGTATCTGCTCAATGTATTTAGGAAATCTAATAACTACATGAGGTGGTGAAACAAAACAATGTTTATTTTCTAGTCATACCTTGGAGATAGAATACTTCAAATTTATGATGGATATTGAAGAATAAAGTGGAATAAATGATCTCTGACCAAGATTAGTTTTGGAAATGGCAAATTGCTCATTCAAGTCCTTGGGTAAACAATATATATACATAATTGTTTACAGTTACTATCTGAAGATACAATTTTTTTTAATTAAAAAAATTACTTTGGGGTCTGAGCTGGCTCAGTTGGTTAGAGCATGCGACTCTTGATCTTGGGATGGTGAGTTCAAGCCCATGTTTGGCTACAGAACTTACTTTAAAAAAGTAAATAAAGCACACAAAACAATCATTTCATTTTGCTATGAGTCTTCAAACTTATATAATCCACTGAATAACAAACCACAATTCTTTAGAAATGTACACAGATGTCTTTTTATTAATTCCAAGCAGAGCTAATCTAAAATACAGCTTACAGCCTCCATCCTTTTTGGTTTGTAAATGAAATACCTACTTCCCTCCAGTATTTCCAAATTAATGTAAGATTCGAAATTCAAAGTGAAATCATAATATGAATACCACAGATGGGAATTCTTCTAGAAGAGTTATGGTTCTTCCTATAACTGATTATTTAAGAAATGAAATTCAAGTTAGCTATCTGGGCACAGTAATGCCCATTTCCCCATCACTGGAGAACTGTAGAAATTTTTTAAATTAAAGACTTCAATTTGAATTGGAGTCAAATGCCCTTCTTTTCTCTATCACAATAAAATAACCCATTATTAAATTGTGTCAACTGTTCACCAAGTTTGATGTTCACCAAGTCCTTTAAAAATCTTACATATTGATAACTCTCTCGAAGATATTAATAGTTCATTTAATTAAACAGGCATCTACTTAATGTAATCTAATTTTTAAAGCACAAGACTTTAGGTCTCTAATTCCTGGAATTCTTATAAGCCAACTTGAGACTTTAAAGCTCTTCCAATTTCAATTACATAATTTCTATTCCAAAACGTCCACTATTACCTACAATAATCCCATCAGGTTATATTAACATGTGATCTTTACTGACTTTATGCATTTGGTTGGGGGCTGCAGGGAATAAAGCTAAGTTCTGTCTATAGTGAGGCAGGCAACATCTAAAAAAAACTCTATAAAAACATACATACACCACGACCGATTTAACTGGTAGAAATTTTATCCTGTATATACATTCACACGCATGCTTCATAACACATATCCTAAGACATATGTTAGGGCATATAAGGGAGAGGAGAAGGAAACATCCCTGGCCAAGAAAGATCTGGTATACACCTGACAATGACCTACCAACAGGTATAGGAACAAGGGATCTTTCTCTCTCACTTATGCATTTGGAACAATCCCCAAAACAGAATATTGTGAGGAAATAAGTAAATGGCAAATGTGTACAGTGTGCTTGCCTATGTACTAAGAATGTACACAAATATGCCTGAGTGCACAGAAACTTCTAGAAGGATACACAAGAAATTTATAACAATGATTATGCCTGGACAGAGAAGTCAGGTGACTTGCAAACACAGCATAGAAAAATTTACTTTTACTACAGACCAGTTTATACCTCCTCGTTTGTACAACAGATGGATATCATTCAAATAATTCAAAAATACATTAAGTAGTTTACGTGTCAATAGTATTTGAAGGTAAGTTCATGTATATTGGCTGTTAATGCTTTCTAAAGTACAATAGTGTGACAAGGATTATTTCCAGATCTCAAGTATTTAGATGATGGCTATAATACAGGGTTTACTTAAGTAACTTTCAACTTTGAGGAGTAAGACAACAGGCGTTAATCCCCCTCTGGTTTCCACATTTCCTTGTGCTGACCACTAACCAAATATGAAAAAATTAGGTAAATGTCCATTTCTGTAACAGACTGTTTTTGTAACTAATGAACACAACTGCAGTATTTATGGATTAAATGTAATCCAGTATGAGACTCCGTTCACCAAGCCCTTCCAAGTCTACCTAAGCAGCTCCATCTACATAGATGGTTAGAAGGTATCCCAGCCCCCAACCTATATAAATTTTGTACTGGTGAACTATTTGTCTCATACTTTATGAACTATTAACTTTTTTTGGTGACAATCAAAACTCATGAGCCAAGACCTTTTCCTAAGCATAATTTTTCATGCTGAAACCCTTACAAGGTGTCACAAGTACCTGAAGCCTTCCATCCTGACCTTGCTGCCCTATTCTTGGAAGCTGGCAGCACCAAAACTACCCACCATTTGGTTAAAATCAGTCATCCTTGCGTTCCTTCACATAACTGGCCCCCACATCCACTTAATCACCAAGCCCTGACGGTTTCATAATTAATTGAAGTCCTGACTTCTACTCTTCCTCTCCAATCCAAATACCATATAAAAACTCGTTTCCCTGCCTGCAGTCTATGTTACTACAAATACACCCTTCCTACAATAAAGTTAACTTTTTGGACAATATTAATCGTACCACCATCATTCTCTGACCAAAAGACTCCCAATATCTGATTAGTTTTCTACTCTCATTTTGGACTACCAGCTTCACGCACAGTTATCAGCTCCCAATCTTTGTTCATAATGGGCCTTCTCTGATAGCACCTGCTCCCAAAGACATGATGTAACTCATCTTGAAGATGATACTCAGGAGCTTGTACCTCCTCAAATCCTTGGACACACACATTAAGAATTCTCCCCCTTTTGTTGTGAACGGTCCTTTAAATCTCACACTCCTAAGCAACAACATTCTCTCATCCTATGCAAATCTTTCCCAGTTAGTTTTTATCTTCTACTCATTTCTCTTCTCCAAACTCTCTGTAACACTTCATTTTGGACAACAGGTCTCAAGTGTAGTATGTGAAGTCACCCAAATATACCCAGTACCACCACGGAGCTGAACACACAGCAAGCTATTTTTTTAAAATGGGTAATGAGATACGAGATAACCTACTGCATGTGATGCTCTAGGTCAATCACAACAAAATGCATTCTTTACTCACAACAAGAGACCAAGACTTATTTTATATTCCTGTGTGCTTTCTTGAATTTTTGTTTACTTTGGCCTGCCACCAACATCATGCAAATATAATGCAAGTCTCAAAGATGCTACCCCCTACTGATGTTTACCATCGTTTTGTTTTCCCTTAGGACTTTTCTTCAGTGTATTGTAATTCTCGCGCTGTATTCCAACCTCTGCCACTACTAGAGTTTGGAACTGGTCAACAAGAGGAGCACCTGCACCTACCCAGTCTTAAAAAAAGGTCCCCCACATTAAGGTTCTTAGTCTAAAATGTAGCGAATACTTAACAAATGGGGCTACCTACTGTAGAATCAGTCATCCATGATCTGTGACTTCTGTATACTAACCTAGGCTCTTTGCAGATATAACAATGACAGTAATCCTTTACAATGCATGCATGGGTCGTATCCACTTAAAATCATTCACTTCACTGCCGAAATACATGTTAGCATATATCCAAGTATGACAGCAACAACACATGTAAATTAAATTAGCATTTTAATACCTAAGTTATTTTTAACGATGTGATAAAATTCTAAAAAACTCATGGTAGTACTAGCACCTATGCTATTGTGTGTGCATATGCAAGCGCGATCTAAAAGAAAAAAACTAGCAAGGAACAAACAGAGAAAGAACAGTTACTGCCAAATTCTCAAGCGTTCGCTTAATGGTGATCCAGCCAAGAGCACATACAATCCACTGAAGTTCTAACGGGTACGGTTTTGCTACAGCTGTTCGCAACAGCAACAGCTCAGTTTGGAGCAGAAAAAAGCAGGACTGTACAGGGAAGTCTGGGATGAGGAGGAGAGCTAAATAAAGGCAGGATGATGGACATGGGAAATTAATGAAACGGTAAAGATACTGAATGCTGAGGAAAAAAATGTCTGAAAAAGTTATACAAATTAGTTCAAACAGCTAACTAATGGTCTTAAAAACCCATTCTCTTTTCACACTATTGAGCATAAGGATAGAAAACTTAACTATGGCTCAAGTAAATATTAAAATAGACTTCTATTTCACATAGAACATATTAGCTATATAGAAAAAAAAAACACATTACAACTCTGGCTACCTCAAGTTGACTCAACTTATTTGTCCTCCTTGTAGATGTTAGATAATATGTACCAGTGTAACATACTGATTTAAAGTCGTACCATAATGCAAACTGGAAAATTTTTAAATCATTCCTAAATATAGCACTTAGACATTTATTTCCCAACTTTTCATCAGTTCTGAGGTCAAAAAGAAATGGCAAAACAGGAAACTATTTTCTTCAGGTTCCCAGACTCAGTGGCATTCCCATTCTTCCTAACTTATACTAATTTGCATTTACTATAAAATATATGAAGGATAAAAACCCAAATGCAGGAACTCGGTAATGTCTACTATGTAACTACGAAAAATGTTAATTTATCTCCTCAGAAATAGTTCAAATCGCTGTAAAGGCAACTCAGAAAAGCAAGCAATGCCTCTTTTATAAATAATTTTAAAAATCCATACAATCCATCCAATTGAACAGTAATGGGGTGTTAAACTCCAAGAACATGATAAAGGAAGCAAGCACATGAAACAGGATGAGGCAGAAGGGAATTGGTAGCCTATAAGAAACCCTTTAGAGAACTGGAAACATTACCATTCTTAAATAGGATTAATAAAAGACCAAGTGAGAAAGTTTCTTCAAACTGTGTATCACATGCCTTTTCTCTCCCAACACTTGTACAAAAGCTTCTCATGCTCTTTTTGATGCAATACCCAGGTTATGTATCAAAGCCCCCAAGAGTCCTAGATGTTCCTCTCGTAACATCCAAGTTTTTTTACTGAAAGATTTCTCCTGGAAATCTTAACCACTCTGTCATTTTAAAGTCAATTACTAGAAAATACCACAGTAAGACCTTCAGTGTCTGTAGAAGTGTATCTGATGATTACATATACGAAGTGTATGTGGATAATCCCAACAACAGTAAGTTCAAGTTGCTGCACTTTAATAGGAGCCCTTCTATGTCCTGACAAGTTGCTCTTCACAGCCAACCTGTCCCCCTTTTGCTGCTTCTAATCTTCTCAACATACACTAAATGTAAGAAAAGATGCAAGACAAATATGTAAATTCTTAAAACCAGTCGCCTTCATTTTACATTCAATTAGGAAGAAAATGTTCTTTTTCTGGAGAGAAATATCAATAATATTTGGACATTTCAGGAAGGCTTTTATATTGACTTCCAGTTCCTCTGGTCTCCTTAATGCTTAGGATTTCACCACCCACAAAACACCATGTATTTGGTGTACCCGATATACAAAACTGTGGCATTTTTTAATTGAAAAAATTTTAAGAACCCTTGTTTCAATTTTTAAAAAATTTAAAATTTGCCTTCTTGCAAGTTTGCCTCATCCACTCACCAGCTTCAGAGTAAGAGGTCATTTCCATCCATCCATTTCAAATTACTCTCTTCACATTTCCTGTCTCCCTCCCTCACTTGGCTCTTAGTACTTTCTTTTTAGATATATTTTTATTTAGACATTTTTATTTAGGAAATATGTACATATTTTCCTAAATTCTATTAAACACTGGGCAATTCACTCACATTCTCTACTGGCTCTTCTTGCTCTGACCCTCAATACAATGATGGAATTGTCTAAGAATTTATCATTTCTTCTGATGATTTCTCTTGCCACCCACTAACTTCAAGCTCCAAGAAGGCGAGGGCCCGTTCTATTTTTTCACTATTGTAAGTCCAGGCTGAGACACAAATGCCCAGTAACTGTTTAGGGAATGAATAAGCAATCTGGGATTCTCATGCACACACTTTAACTAGTACTGAAAACTCCACATTACTCCCAGTCTTTCTTCTGGATTTTGCCTCAGACTGGTTCAAGATATACTGAGTGTCAAATGTTATGCTAGCTGGGAACCCTGATAAAAGATGAAAATGTAGGCACAACAAGCAAATAAGTAAATAGCATATACTGACAAAGTGACAGGAATGTAAATTCTGAGGAAAGGCTCTTTCTTAAGAGACCTATAAAAATATCTGGGGAGACAGAGGATCAACTTTAGTATTTAGTACACAAAGGGTGCAAGAGGGAAAACAGATCTTAGAGCCCTGTGGCCTCAGGGCGCCTGGCTGGCTCAGTTGGCAAAACGTGTGACTGTTGATCTTGGGGTTGTGGGTTTGAGCCTCATGTTGGGTGCAGAGACTGCTCAAAAAAATAAAAAATAAAAAAAAAAAATCTTAAAAAACAAACAAACCCAATGGCCTACAATATAGCTGGGTTTTAATTCAAATGGAAAGCTATTGCATTTGAAAAAGGAGACGACCATTATCTAACTCACATTTTAAAAGAATGCACTAGATACTATGTGGAAAATAAATTACAAGAGCAAAAGTAGAAGCAGGACAAGTTAGAGGGTAATGTAGTCACCTTCAGGAACAAATGATAGTGCCTTGAGAGAGAATACATTTACTGTAGAGTTTTAAAATCCCAACAATCCACCAAGGTACTCAAACCAAAATGTTATACAATCCAATACCTACCTCTCCCTCAAGCAGCTACACCTCCCCCACGCCCAATCCTAAACACACTTACCTTCTGTGTTTCAGTTAATGGTTTCACCACCATCACCTTATCATTCAAATTAGAAACTCCTAGATCACTCTTCGTCTCCCCGTCTCCCACTAACAGTCTGTTAAATTCACTCTACTTCTGAATTACTCCTGTCTGGAATCTGAACAATCATCACTAACATTAAAGATCCCTTCAAATATCATGTGAGGGGTAGGGACTGTGGGAGTAAACCAAGAATCTATGTGGTCTCTGCTTTGTTTCTGATCCGTAATTTTGTACCGAAAGTAACTGTTCTGACACCCAGTCACACAAAAGGCAAAGATCCAAACTCCTTAACTTGGGCCAATCAGTTTTATCTAATCTTTACTTCTTCCCTTCTCTATACTTACCTCCCTCCCCTAGACAACTCCTTGTAACTGCCCAGGATCTGTTTACTTATTAGCCCTTCCGACCACACCATTCCATCATCCCACAGCCCTCCCCGCCCTCTCCTTCCCCTCCAAAACCCCAAAACTGGCAAGTACTTACTCACCTTTATGACCTGCTCAAAAGTTATCATCTTAGTGAACTCCTCCCCGTCTTCCCAGCCTTGTTTCTAGATTATCAGAACATTTCCTATTCCCTTCCTTCCTACCAAGTGGTCTTACACTTTGCTTACCTATAACCATTAAACTCTAAATCCCAAGAGAGCAAGAACCATTCTTTTATTCATTTTTTTATATTCTCATGTAAACACCAGCTGGTGTCATTCATTCACTAAACAAACATTTAATAAGGACATACTATGAGGATAAAACACTAAATAATAAGGTCCTTACTCTGCTACAGCTGACTGACATCCTGGACAGAATGAAGTAAACAAATAACACAAAAACTTCACACAAAGATTTAAAGAGAAATCTTGTATGACAATAAAAACTTTTTTAGGGCTGAAAATTTCATGGAAAGAGTAGCCAATAGGCAAGTCCAAAAGAAAAGTAACAAAAGTGAAAGGAGTAAATGTAAACTTAATGTGTACAATTTATTTCTTGAAAACTGGTACTCAAAACTCCTTTCTTGCATTCCTGCATAAACACCAAGCAATTAGACTACAGGAAATCAATCTCATTAACATCTAATCAACTCACTAACACCTAATGTCTAATACATAAACTCTGAAGTTCAACTTCAAATTTTTCATTTTAAAAAGAAAAAAATAAGTGAACTGCATAATTACACCATGTAGGGAGATTCTGGGATTATATCCATATAAGGAAAAGAAAAATTTGACAAAGTTACTATTCTAGACCAGAACTGTCCAGAAGAAAAGTAATGCACACATTGTAAGAAATTTTAAGTTTCTAAGAAACACATTAAAGAGAAAAAAGCAACAGATGAAATTAGCTAAACAGTGTATTTTATTTAACTTAACATATCCAAAATATATTTCAACATATGGCCATATTAAATATTGATACTTTACATTTTCTTCATACCAAGTCGTTGCAATTCTGTACTTTACACATCTGTTTAAGTGGTAAATTTTCTCCAATGTTTATGTGTATTTAGATTTCATTATATTAAAGATGAAAAAATAGATTTGCTTACCCAAGGTGTTCCAAATATGCTAAACACTGTATTGATAAACTGAATTTAATTACAATAAAATTAGAAATCTTACAGTCTTACTAGTCCCATTCTAAAGATTCAGTAGTCCACATATGGCCACCACACTGAATAGCACAGCTCCAATAGAATTATGGCATCCACTTCATCCATCACAATGTTGTCTTTTACCAGCACAGACTAAATCAAACAGAATGTTGTCCCTTTGTCTCCTGAGACACACATTTTCTAGTCCTTTTATCTAAAATAGCTGTCACTTTCTCTACCCTTATGACTACACAAATTATTTCAACTCTATTTGGTCTCCCTGGAACACCAGTGCCACGGGAGCCGAGGGCCGCTCTCCTCTGTGCAGTTATCTGCAGTGCCCAGACTGCAAGAAACTGCCAACACAGCAATTGTACAAAACCAGTATAGAATGTTTTAAATGTTGCTATATTCTTTAACATGTACATATTTATATAATCTACTGGACAGAATGACTAGAAATTGCTTATGACAAGTCGTCTTCCACACTGTTTAAGTAACTGCACAATTCAAATTATGAGATCTATAATTTCAATCAACAAAAGAGCTCATCCATTTACAGATCTAAAAGATCATAATACGAACCTAACTACACCTTAGTTTACCTCAGCTCTATCAACTGTAGCACAAATACTGGGACATAAACTAAACTTACTCTTCCTAAAATATAAGCGTATTATATAGAAAGGTAGACATTAAGAATCCGAATACTTGTGCTTTCTCTATTATACTTCCTACCCCCCAAATTTGGAGCATGTCATCTTCCAAAAACTTGTGATCTCTTCTAACATTTTAAAGATTTAATGGCTCCAGATAAAGGTGAACGTACCTAAAGAAAGAAAAAAATTAGGTCTTTCGAATCTTCCTAATTAATCATGTGTAATTCTGAACAGCTGCAGCAACAGATCAAGCACAAAACTAAAGTTCTTATACCTGCCTACTAGGATAATAGGGGCTCTTAAATACAAGGTCATGTGTGCAGGGAGTTATAGGAGTTCTCCTTATCTGTGGTTTTGCTCTCCACAGTTTGTTACCCACAATCTGGAAGTAGATGACACTCCCGAGTATATGGTCAGAAGGTCACTAGTAGTTTAATGCTGCATCACAATGCCTAAACATTCGCCTCATTTTGTCTCATCACATAGGCATTTTATCATCTCACATCACCACAGACATGACTACAATATTCTGGGAGGCCACATTCACATAACTTTAATTACAGTATATTATTATAATTGTAGTTTTCATTAGTCATCACTGTTAATCTCTTACTGTACCTAACGTATAAATTAAACTTTGTCACAGATACGTATGTAAACAGGAAAAACCTTATTATTTATATAGGGTTTGGTACTATCTGTGCTCTCAGGCTTTCACTGGGGGTCTTGGAATAATCCCTCCATAGATAAGGGGACACTACCATATAGGGAAACTATAGTCTGAATCAGAAAACTTGAGTAATGCATAGATTAACAGTTTCCTTTTTCAAATTTTACTGTATTTTTCTGCATTTGTGTACCTAAAAATAAAGTTAAGCGTTGACTTCTGTAGAAACAGAATTCGCTGTAGTGTCCAAGTACTGCCACAGAAGTAAAAAAAATCACTTTCTGACTGGAGAAAATGAGTAATAAATAACAGGAAAACCAAATGTATAAGAAATCTATTCACATAAGTTTGTTTAGAAGTAAACAACGAAACAAAGTTTCACTCATTAGACTGCATGAAAATTCCTCATTTGGAAAACAGATTAAATAAGCCACCTTGGGGAAGAAACCTTGTAGTCTCTTAAGTCCTGGGTTTCCACAGAGCAAGAAATCTGACTTTTTAATAAAAAAGTGAGGGAGATGTGGGTTGGTGCAAAGTTGAAAGGGTAGCTAAGTTGTCTTCCTTGATGACAGATAATGTAACCTCTCAGAGTCACATTGCTTGGTCAATGTGGATTTCCTGGTAAAACTGAGAGGACATTATGCTAGGGCAGTATTTGGGAAGAACAGAGAGGCACCCAGGTGACATCTGAATTACAACTAGAAACAAGTCGCTATCCTTGTTTTCTACACACAGATATTCTTAGCAGACATACACCACAATGTTTTAGAAACTACCTGCTGAGACTTTTACAAGGCTACAAACCAGGTGATTGTTTCTTTGCACTAATATATTCAAAAAACTTTTTGAAGAAACTATAGTCAACAAGAGCAACTATATATGCTCTCATTATGGACTGATTTGATTGTTTTAACGTACTGCATAATTCTGAATAGACTTTGAATCATACATATACGTAGCGTAAGTCTTTGTAAGGTCTCACAATCCAGGCTGTAACTTTTTACCATAAAACTACTTAACAATTTCCATTTATTGAACTCCTTGTTCAGCATTATGTTCTAAAACGACTAATGAAAATTGAAGCTGCAAAGCAAGAGGGAATTACATTTAATAAATATACTCATGGTCTTAGAAAATACATTTATGACATCTTTATCTTTAATCTACAAAAGCAAAAAACCAGTTCACACAAGAGAAAGGTCAAACCATCATTTTAATCCATCAAAACGGTGTAATTCTATTCATATTTACCAAGATGGTAAGCAAAGACCCGGACAGTTCTAGAACTTTCACCTGTCAGGCACACCCATCTTCAAATACACTGGTACAAAACAGATTATTACATTGTTTCATTTCTCATACTGGTGTAAGTAACTTAAAGTCACTTGAGTAAAAAACTTTTACAAAATTTTCAAACTATACTTTTCTGCATTCCCTCTTCACTTGAATTAACTAGGCTTGTGACACAAAAATTAAATCCTAGTTCAAAAAAGGATAAATACATATCACGTGTTAGGATTTAGCAATCAATAGCCATGACCGTGCCTGCTTTTAAAAAATGGATTTGGGGGGCACCTGGGTGGCTCAGTAGGTTGAGTGTCCGACTTCGACTCAGGTCATGATCTCACAGTTCGTGAGTTCAAGCCCAGCGTTGGGCTCTGTGCTGACAGCTCAGAGCCTGGAGCCTGCTTCAGATTTTGTGTCTCCCTCTCTCTGCCCCTTCCCCACTCATGCTCTGTCTCTGTCTCTCAAAGATGAATAAATGTTAAAAAAAAAAAAAAAAAAAATTTTTTTTTTTAATGGCTTTTGTGTGGTACTCGTCAATTGGCAGAGAAAAGTTTGGGAGTGTTTGGATGGTCTCAATGACTGGCCAGGGATCCTAAACAGCAGGATAATGACCTACACCACCACCAACAAAAATCAACCAACCAAAAATGGTACAGTGATTCTTCTGAGTGATACTTGAACAGAGACTCTCAAAGTGGGGTCCCCAAACCCGACATCACTACCAGGGAACTTGTTAGAAATGTACATTACTTAGTCCTACCTGAGACCTGCTGAATGAGAAAACTGTGGGGTGGGCCCCAGAAAGCTGTTTTAATGAGCCGTCCAGACGACTCTAATGCACACTTAAGTGTGAGAACCACTACTCTGCAGGATGTGCATGACTTCTGTCCTTTAATGTAGAACAGGGACTTTGTTTCTCTACAGTTGTATCTCTCAGCCTTGGGAGCAGGTACAGCAAACAATAGGACCCCTCAATACATACTGGTAAAATAAACATATGGGTATAGTACAATTCTGAATGACATGGCTCCCCCATAAATTCCTTATGACTGAGAAAGTATCACTTTGTAGACACTCTGATTTTTATGTTCACTTTGCTTAACTGTGGACCCCTAATGTTTAAAATATTCTAACCATTTACATGTCCATGAACATGTAAATATTCTAACCAATTCTAAGAATGTGCATTATAAACTAAGCAATAACCACTGAGCGAGTTACTACTACCTCCAACACTTCTAAAAAGATCACAAATTAAAAGAGAATCACTATGTGTTAAATTGTTTGCTTTTTCTCATTACATAAGAACACCAGACATTTGTAAATCTAAGCAATGCATCATATTTGATACTGATTAATGTTATCTAATAATCTGAAAATACCCTGAGGAAAAACTTATTCTGGCAAAATGTACAATAAAACAATATAAATAACCTGTGGAAGATAAATTGTTCCAACAAGAATACAAAAATTAAAATGTATGTAATTCGTAGGCCAAACATGGCAAATAGCAATAGGATTGTATTTATATAGTTTCCTAAACCCCAAAACATACACAAACTCTCATTTGCATTCACCAAAGTCTGCTAAGTTGACATTTTGCATAATGAAGATGGAACAAGGAAGAGTATGTCTTAGAGATCCAGGCAGGGATGTAACACAAAACGTAACGGATTACTGTGGCTACTCCTTTAAGCTTTGACAGTACCTCATATACATACATATCCTACGTTAAATATCTGAAATGATGATTTCAGAACTAGAAACAAATTACAGATATCACTATCAGTTCCAAAGTCTTGAACATTACCAAAAACACACTTACACAGAGCATTTAAGAAACACAAGGTCCATTACATTACTACTCAATTAACGTCTATACGTTACTGTTCATGCAATGCAGGGCCCTCATTTTTAATGAATAAAAACCATTTCTTATTAACTATACTTAAAAAAAAAGTTGAAAATTCAAAAATCATATATTCAAACTAAATACACTTCTTAATTGTATCTAATCCTACTAACTAGTCTTAACTTTAAGACGGACGTACCTTACATGAAATTTGAATTATACTGTATAAGACAGAAGTGAAATTTTATGTACATGTACAAGCACAATACCATCTTTTAAAATCAACTTCTTTAATTCAGAAAGCAAACAGTAATTCTACCTTAGGGTTTTTATATAAACATAGTCAACGAACCCTAGTATTTGTTGCAAAGGAAGGAAGAGTTGGTCCTGGTAACAGTGATTCAAGCCATAAAACAATATCCTTGAAAGGTAACTTTTTTAACGTGCACTATGAATTCTGGCTAGCTCACTTTAAGAAATGCAGTATTCTCCATCTAGAAAATCTAGAAAATTCTCCATCTAGAAAATAAAATCCTCTTATTGAAAAGGAAAACTATACATCATAAAACAAAGTACATACCACTGATTCTACCAAGTAAATAAAAAAATAATCAAAGAATAAGTTTCAACCAAAAGGAAACCTTGGGAGATATTTATAACCTAAACGTGATTTTATAGAAAAAGGCAAGAAGTCAAGAAATATTCCCAAGATAACAGTGTTCTGGTTGGGCCTTTAAATATTCAGTCATGTAAGATTCAAACTTCAATCACCAATACTGCTATTCAGTAATCCAGTAAACAAAAGAAACTTCCAAATTGTTTTTTCTACACTTAGAAGTGCTTTTGACAAAAAAAAAAAAAAAAAAAAAAAAAAACCCACCTAATACAACATACAATGCAAAATACAGATCTTAATCAGATACTGTTTTTTTAAAAACTTAAGATTAGATACTATAAAAATAATGAAATTCTTTGCGATTTCCCCAGAGCGACATTCTATGAATTACCTGTCCACATTCACTCAGGAAGCTATGCATGCTTTATTTTACACAATTGTGAAAAACAATTATGTAAAGTAAGCATACTAAAATTGTTTCCTATTTTGAGAAACTTAGTTCTGAAGGATGCAGGAAAGGATGTAATGCTCTTGTGAAATATAAAACTACTCTCAGGGTGCCTGGGTGGCTCCATCAGTTAAGCGACTGGCTCTTGGTTTTGGCTCAAGTCATGATCTCAAGGTTCGTGAGTTCGAGCCCTGTGCTGGGCTCTGCATTGACGGCGCGAAGCCTACTTGGGATTCTCTCTCCCTCTCTCTCTGCCCCTGCTGCGTCTCTCTCAAAATAAATTAATAAACTTTAAAATAAACAAAATAAAACTACTCTCAATTTATTTGATCATGCTTTCTTTAGGATGAAATAAACCCACATGGGTCTATACAACTTTGATGGACTTGTTACTTACTTTGAAGTAGTTCCCACCTCTCCCCACTAAATAAAAGTTCATGTCTACAACTATCTATGAAGCAAGCACAGAAAAATACAACTGTCTAATCTAGGAGTTAGATATGTGGGTGTTCACCATCTTATTCTTGAAAGTATTAAGTCTGAGTTTTTACATCATTACTACCCTTTCATATTTCAGGAATTTATTTTAACATATTATTAGACATTATAACACAACAGCACACACAGAACATTTAAATACCACAACATTCCCCAGAAATTTTCCTTTACTTCTGCAAAATAACGTATTCCTTTGATTTTTGACTAGTTCCATTTCAAACCTTTTTTAAAAAGCTTAAACATAAATTTGATCACATTCTCTCACAAGGCATTTTCTTTCAATCACACCATGTATCTTTTTCTCATTCAGAATCTAGGTTGTAATTATCAACCAAATCCCCAAATAGTACTTAGTGACTATTAATCACTCACGCTGATATTCAGCAAATTACTACAGACTTCAAATATAAACACCAAGTTACTGAAATGTTCAAAGTATGTGTTTGCATAAAATGTAAAGATGTAATTTCAATTAGTATTTGAGAAACAAGATCAACATTTCATTACTGTCCTTATTGATATTTCTATTTCTATTAAATGGCAATTCTGGTGAAACCAGGTTACTTTTTCCCCAATATTACTGATACTATAGGGTTAAAAAGAAATATTTAATCTCTTTCATTGAATGATCGGTACTCATTTTAAATAGAAAAACTCAAAAATTCAAGGAATAACAAATTGAGCTTTATGAAATATGGGTGAACCGAAAGTTCTTTAAAAACTAGATCTGTCCAAGTTTGTTTATTTTAAAAACAAAAATGGGGAAATTCTGACAAAATAATTAGGAAAATGGGTATTCCTTTATTTTGTGCAAATTACATATTAATTGCCATGAGATCTAAATCCTACAGACTTCAAACTGAGTGTTTCAAATCATGACACAAAAAGAAACACAATATTGTGATATTATTATAATTCTAAGATGTTTCAAATTACCTTTTTATGCACAGAATTATGGTAACATGACAAATTCACACTTATTTTAAAAAGCTAATACTATTATTTATTTTTATATCTACTGCTTTTAAGAAAATGACATTTAAATATCTTTCCTGGTATGTATGCTAATTGACCAGAAAAAAATATTGACTGAACCAGCCACAAAGTTGTTTATACAAAAACACTAAAAACTGAATAACTAGAAGTTCCCAGATGCTCCACTTGACTGTCACTCAGAGGCTGACTGTTCCCAGGGTAAACTTGGTAAGCACTGGAACAAAGATTTTCTTGATGCAAGGAAAAAGCTGTGTAGAACTCAATTCTTGGAGCCAGAGTTGAGCCGGACACTAGAATGTTCAGAAGATTAGGACATCTCCTTGTGCACTGGCTTTCAAATGTTCTTGAATCAATGTTACAGAATTTCACAACCTTGGCCAAAAACAGCTTGGTATTAACATCAAAGGATCAAGCTTTTTCCACTCTTAATTAAGCTTTGAAGCAAAATACAGTGCTAGAAATTACCTAAAAATTGTATGAATAAAAATACAGGTGACTGGAAAAGTGTATTTAGGTGCTATAGATATCATTTAAAAATTATAATGTTAAAACGCCCTACACTGTACTGAATTAATAAAATAATTCCACTCCCTGCCAACTCATGTACATGGAAAATGTGATGAGAACAGTCTTTGACTATTATTTTATAATCTCCAAATCATGTTTTTAAAGATTTGCCAAAAACAAAAGCCTATGAATACCACAAATTTTAGAAAATTCCATCCATACTGCTGTGTCTAAAAAATAGAACGTGAAATAGTACACAAGAAAATTTTCACTGTTACAAAGGAATGCATCTCAGTTTTGCTTTATACCTAACTGCTTCTGTGCATGATTTTAAATTAACCAAATTTATTTCTTTCCAAAGTATGCCTTCCAGCATAAACATACACCATGCAAAAATGAATTAATATTTACATACTATTCATTTCAAAATAGCACATTATTCTTCATGAAAATGCTAAAAGTATGATACAGTAACACACTGAAATGTTATATGAGAAATAACTATGTTATGATCAATGGCTGATGCATTCGATTTGTGGTTTAAGGTGAATATAAAATTCCGTAAATGTAATTTTAAATTAGACATGGCTAACATACAAAATTTTAAATATAGCAAGGACTTTGTTTTAGAATAACAATTATAATGTGATTAAATCAGTTTTTCCCTAATACTGAAAATCAAACTTCAGGGATCTAACCCGATTCCAATGACCTTATTAGCCACATTCTCAATTTCCTGTTTTCCTTTTCGTTTTTTTGTTTTTTTCCCCAATCACCACTTGAACTGTTTCCCTTGGAAACAAACACAACTAGCCTGTCAGACAAGTTTTACTGGAGAGACTTACCCAACTATGGGAAGATATTTACAACACTGCAGAGTTAATCCACCTTTAGTACTTCTATAAAACAACATTCTCAAGAAATGCCTAATTTCTTCTAAATCACACCAAATCTTCATGGAACATCCAACCTAACATGATTGTAAGGAAATTTAAAGGGTAAGATCTAGATACTGACACCAAATAATAGCAGATTAGATGAAAAACAGACATTATTTTATAAGCAAAAGAGATTTGCCTCCAAACAGTGGTTTTTTTTCCAAGATTCAAAAGATTTATTTGAAAAAAATCAGCACAGGACAAAGATATCCTTAATATTCCTTCTCAGAATATTTGAATATTTAGAATCTATATGAAATGTAGACAGCAACTCTGATTTCACAGAAAGAACATCAATGGTTTATACAAATGTGAACTCCCATCCCCACCCCTCCCCGATATACTATTCTATCCACCCCTTATTGACATTAGCTTTCACTAAGCTTCTACCTTCAGTGCTACTTGCACAAACTAAAAAGCAGAAAATCATTTTCATTTTTAAGTGGCTGGAATTAATTAAAGCAACCAAAGTACTATTGTTACAGCAAAGTTTAGTAAAACTATGAGAGAATACTAATAACATTTGTAAATTATCCAAAATGATTTCTTTATTGAGATTAAGTAACTACATAGACTTCACAGTTCTATGGCATATTTATATTTAGCTAAAGTCACAAACACATTTTAACATTCACAATGATGAGCATCATCATCACCATTCTAATCTACAAAGCTTATGTATGAATAAAGAAAAATACAAAAACCTCAAGTTTTACAAAAGAAAAACTTTAAAGTCTACATACATTAACAATAAAACCATTTCTTCCAGGTAACAGGTAAAAGTGTAAAGGCATACCACGGAGGTTTTTTTTTCTCTAAGTAGCCAGGAATGAAAGAACGTTTAATATCTACGACGCTTATTAGGGCCTTCAAAGTTGCCCCCTTGGCTTCCTCTACCAAAACCACCAGGACCACCACTAACAGGACCTACACCACTCATTGGTGCTTGAGGGGTTTCAGAACCTGTTCTACTCCCCATAGGTGATCCCATCTGAGATGGCGGTCCTTGCGGAAATCTATCATTATGCTATAATACCACATAATAAACATGAAGTCCATTTGGAACACGCCAAATATTAAGTGACAAGAAAAATTGGCAAAATCCCAAGTGGTGGTGTCATGAAGTTCAGCAGAAAGTCCAGCAGAATCAGGATCACACATAGAAGGAAGAAAGGAGCAATTTAATTAGTTACTACGTCAAAAAAAAAGAAAAAAAAAATTAAATAAAGCATCTGAAGAGTTACATATTGCTAATGCTATGCCCCAATTTCATGAAAAAAGAATTGATTTTAAGAAGGGAATGCCATTTTAAACCTAATCAGTATTACAATATTGTTCTGATCTTTTTAATAAAAAAATAAGTTTATACTGCATACAACTGTGCTGTGCAAAAAAAATACTTTTTTTGAAAATCAAAGGAATAAAACTGGGGAGCAGCATCACACTGAAAAGGTATAAACATCCTAAAAATTTCAACAGCAGTGCTTTGAACATAGAAAGTACTAGTACAAACACACACAGAATTATTATTTCAATATTAAAACTTTTGATGTGTTTTTCTGGAAAGACTATCAATGGGAAAATATGGTTTTCTTAAAAACTGACAACTTATTAACATGTACTACTAATAGCACAATTAAATATCTGAATTCTTTGCTTTGGAAAACTTTACAAGAATAACCACATATGTTAATCTCAAAGATTGAACAGAACTCCCTACATGCAGTAGTAAAATGTCACTGTGAAAAAAATCAAGGGTGATATTTAAATAACAGTTACAATTTCAGAGGGAAGGGTGGAAAAACGGGCCAGTTAATACTACTTTAAGTTACTACTGATGATTATAAGCCACACAAAAACTTAACCGAAGCAAAGTTTTTACTAGCTTTCAGACATTTTACTGTAAAATAAAGCCTCCAGAGAAGGAAACAAATATACTAATTATGCGCCATCTGATCTCAGTAGATATTATGGCACTGCTTTTCTATCTCTCTATACACTCATTAAAATAAAAAACTGTTACCATGTCCAATTTTTCCAAAATGTTTAAAGATTTGCATTTAAAGTAAATAAATTTAAAAATGATGAAACACTGTATCCGTCAATCCTAAGACACACATTCACTTTTAATATCTCTGAAATCAGTATGGATTTACAGTCAATGGCATTTCTGAATTTAACTGGCAGTGCTTTTTCTTTCTTAGCAGCAATGGCGCCTTAACACATGTTGTGGTAGTTCCAAAATAAAACTGCCTTTCAAAGTATACACTCATTACCAATTTTCCTCTAAATGCTATTTAGAACAACCATGAACAAAAACCAAATGAAAAAATGTTTTGCCAATAGAAAACCTCATTTAAATAGTGACAGACTTTAAAGGAAATGAGAAGTTATTAGTCTTGCTACTGATACTCAAAATAAGAACTATTATTGAAAAATTTTGCTTTTATAATTACTTAACCCACACAAAGATATCTTCACACTCTCAAACCAACACATAAAACTGTATACTTTAAGTTTTATAACAAATATAATTAGTAATCCTGTAAGACTGCAAAATGTAATTTAAAATATATTTTACAACCTTAAAGTACCTTATTTTACAGTTAAATTCTCTGAAATGAATCATAAGTAATCTTGTTATTAAAAAATATTTACAGAAAACTGTGTTTTCACACATACTGGAGTTTTATTCCCCACCAAAGGTAAGGAGTCTACACACAGGAAAAAGAACACAATCTTAAAATCTTGACCTTTACATTGAATACTGGTAAGAGGTGGATACAAACTAAAAGCAATATAAAAATAACTATAATTAAAATGTATATTGGCCATATACTTAAGTACAAAAGCATACCATGATTGGTAATCCTAATTCTTGTGATACTTAAAAATTGCCTTTCACGTAAGTCAACATGTAACTGCACAAAATTACTTTTTCTTCAGTGGATATTGATCTTTACCGCCAAAATAAATGATGCCAAATTATGTTAAGTGTGAAGTTACCTTTGGGGCAGAAAAGTATATATTACTGAATATAATCAAAATAATGTTTATGATACATTACCACTGCTCCATTATCTGGCATCATTGGAGTTCCCATATTTGCAGCTCCTTCTGGTCCCATGGCAGGACCAGGACCCATTGGTGGGCCAGGTATAGTTCCTCTGTTGTTCATATTCATACCCATCATTGGAGGAGGACCTTGGTTACCAGCAGGTGCTGGGCTAAATGCATCTACGCAAAACAATCTATACTTAGAGCTGTCCTATCTTAGTTTAGTAAACATTAAAAATTTAACAATACTTATGCAAACTATATAGCAAGACTATTACCAAAATCATTTTCCTTCTTCGAGAATGGATGCTCAATTATCTACTCTGTAACAGTGCATTACCTACACTATAGAATTTTCATCCCCAAATCAAATGTACACAAAACAAGTGAAACAACTATTAATTATTTCAGGATATCTGCGACTGTCAAAGCTTGAAAGATTTTTTTAAAATGTGAGTATTACTTGCTATAGTCTGCTTTTTAACCAACTACTCCCTTACAATGGTGACTATACTCTACCAGTTTACATTAACAGCAAAGGATTAGCACTTTGGAAACTACGAATAAATATATAAAGTTCACTAAAACTAACCTCTTGACTTTTATGTAAGTTACTGAATATATCCCAAAACTATAGGAGGTACTGTTTTTTAACTTTATGTAGAAATAGGCAATCTAAACCAAAAAAAAAAAAAAAAAAAAAAGGCTCATCATGACAAAGCTTATTTTTAAAAAGCAACTGTAACCAAATATAAATATTAACAGCTATTTGAAATTTTTTTGACATGCTAAAATTCTGGAAATGGGGACAACTAGATATACTTCAAATTTTTTCATCAAAAAGATATCCACCTGGCCTCATGTTAATTGCAATAGTGGTGTAACACTATATTTATAATGGTTTCAAATACAACATTTTTAGGTATCTACTTTGAATTTTGTTATTTTTAAAGTACTCATACGTTTTTTCATCAAAAATTCGTAACAAAGACTGACTCTAACTTAAGAGTTTTCTTCTAGTACTTCGTTTGATAGGTCAATTTTATGACACTCAGAATTCAATTTCTCAAAAACACAATGTAACCAGAGTTGACATTTTCATTCAACCCACAACTCTACACAGTATCTTAATGCAGCTGAATTCTACAGATGACTGAGCCTAGGGAGCAGCTGTGAGAAAAAATTCTTACTCCCTACCAGTCCCTGGCAATATATGCTACTGACTCTTTCTCAACTCAATCCCCAGGAACCCAGCCACTGCATAGGGAAGATTATTTCCTTAATCCCAAAATGTTCCTGATGATAAATCTACACTACCTATCCAAGAATATTTCTATTCCCTCAGCAGAGCAATAAATAAAAATTTTTACGAGAATCCCACATCTTGGGCCACCTGGGTGGCTCAGTCAGTTAAGCATCCACTTCAGCTCAGGTCATGATCTCACAGTATGAGTTTGAGCCCCGCGTTGGGCTCTGTGCTGACAGCTCAGAGCCTGGAGCCTGCTTCGGATTCTGTGTCCCCCTCTCTCTCTGCCCCTCTCCCCCACTCTCTGTCTCTGAAAAATGAATAAACCTTAAAAATTTTTTTAATAAAATAAAATTTAATTTAAAAAAATATTTCCACAACATCTCTCACATGGAAATGAGGAAGAATGGAGACATTATCTGTAAGGAATCTTAACTTTCCCTAAAAGAACACATCAAGGGTTAGGTTTACTTCTCTTTTTAATAAAATGTTAACTGTTGTAAGATTCAAATATAGCTATACAACTATGGGCACAATAAAAAAATCAAAAATAACATTTTCAACTATCAATAATTAGAGTATTATTTCTAGTAATTAAGCTTTCTATCACACAGCTATATTAAACTAAATTTAAAGATCTAAGAAATGTTAGAATTATCTGGTCCCCTGAAAAGCAGTTTTATAATCTGTGATTTCCTTGGTAGATAAACTGGTGATACACCAGAAAGTCTATTTCCACATTCCATCAACGTAACTTGGTAGATTTGACAGTGACATTCAACTGAATGATAATGACTCATAAGTCAACCATTAGGATAAAGCCTCAGATTGAATAAAATGTAAAAAGGAGGAAATTAAATGGACTGGATTTTAGGAGAGTTGAGAAAGTGATCAATTGTAATATGGTTCTCTGGTAAAATAAAATGCCCTAAAAATTTTTAATTCTCTCAAATTCTTAATAAGGAATCTAAAAGTATATTCTCATTATTCTTCTGATAAAGTTGCTAATCAAGCAGTCAGAATGTTTTCAAGGCCTCTGCACATCAGAAATAATTCATTCGTTTCTGATGTTCACGGCAACCTAATAATTACAATGGTATTTCAAGGTACCTACAGTCCATAACCTCACACTTACAACTCTTAAAAGCACCTGGATTGTATTACACACCTTCTATGGTTTACTTTGAAAAAGACTTAAAATTGAACTTCTTGTACATTACTATATATTCAACTGTGCCTCTAGAATTTATGTACTAGAACGAAGCCTGAAGAACTTCTGTATTCTTTGTTCACTAATTATTTCATGTTTCCATCGCAACTAACATCACAATTAAGATCTTTATGAGTAAGGGCCATGTTTCATGCTTCCTTTGTATACCAGAAATGCTAAGTAACTTTTTACTGGCAGGTAAGAAAAGTGACCAAGTAAACAGCAATATACAATTTTAGATGATCTGACTACAAGCAGCAAAGAAACAGGCATGAGAAGTAGGGGGAAAAGGTTGATCACAGAAAAAGCTAATTCCAGATATTAGATGCTTTAAGGTTTTTTTACTCTCTACACCACATATTCTAAGTACAATCAGGATTTTCTCAGTGGGTGTATATATTATGCATATTAGAACATAACCTTCACATTATGTTAAGACTTTAATTTCATGACAGCTTCTATGGGACAATATGAAATGAATATATAAAAAGTTTATCTAACTTTTAAGCGTATAACATTTCAAACTTAAAAAGACCTACAAAAACATCCCACACTTACTTTCCCTTCACCTTGTTCACTTGATACAGTATCCCTCACTAGGAGAGATGTTAATGTAGGCACTTTCATAAAACCTTTACATCAACTCTAAAGTTATGCATTAGCCTAGATGTGTAAGACACATCTCATTTCCTTGACATGTCACAGATGCCTCCAAACAATGTACTTCTGTGCACAATACGTTAGGTTACGGCAAAATAAGTTAAACATTCAGTAAAATGAATAAAAAATAACTCCAAAGTTACACAAAAGGTTACCTTACCAATAGAAATTTATAAAATAGTCTCAAAAAGTTTAAAGAAACTACAAAGTCAGGAACTATCAATTTCTAAGGTAAAAAAGCCAATTTGAAAGCATGAAGTTTGATTTTTAAAAAATGCAACAACATAGCTGCATTACACCATGCAATGACTGAACAAGTTTCAGGTTGTATCAAAACCTGGTTACAGGTTTCTTTCATTAAATCTATTAAATATAATATACCCTTAGCCGTCAAGTAAACAAAATGAAAATGGTGTTTTTAGGCACACTGTTTTTAATGTACTTCTATTTTTTTCAACTTACTAAATATATGAGATTTCACTGTTACAAATGTTGGTTCCAAATTTTAGACTGTTACTGATATGTAGATACCACAAACAGCATGTACAGTTCCCCAAAGAATTACAAGTTACAGAAGACTTTTGCTTCAGATCCCTACCTCCCATGTTTATTGCTCCACGGGGACCCATATCACCCATTCTCATTTCCTGTTCTCTCTGTAAGTAAGCATAGTTGTCACAGTCAACCTATCGATCTTATGACTTTACATTTCCCATCTAAAATCAGAAAGAAAAGAATAAATTGGGACATCACTTTCCATTAAAAAAAAATTTAAAATTTTCCAACATCACTTACTTAATAAACCTGAAAAGAACTTCGGTCTCCCAGGTTCGATATGCCACAGTGCTTAGAGCATTCAGTTTATACTGCTAGATTATACTGTCAGATTACATAAAATCTACCACAGATGTTTTTAATGTTCTTAGTTCAACAGATCAATGGCTAGATTCCAAAAAAGAAAAATCTAGCATTAATAACCACCAGGACCCACTATTTCACTGAAGTCTTAAAACAGAAATGACCGTTAATCCTTTTATATGCAAATGTTTTCAAACATCCAACACAAACAGCTGTGGGCACTAAGCTTAAAGTTATAGACAATTTTCATTTTAGAAATACTGTAATACACACTTGCGTTTTTATTCAAATATCCAAGCATCGTTTTACCCAAGATATGACCTATACAGGCCATGAAAGTCTCCCAGCACACAATTATTAAAAATTCAACATAGCACTGCTTCCTTTATTTGGAAATCTAAATAAAAGTGTTCTTACACAGTTGCCAAATTCTGAAACAAAATGCTAAGGTTAATAGTGATACAAAGGTCATGCAAATTACAAAATGTTTTAAATTTCAGTAAAATTCAACTGCTTCTAAGAAACTTCATTTACTACCAGTAGTTACATAGAAGTAACTTCAATGAAATCTCTAGGTGAAATTACTCAACATACTGTGATGGAAATTTGCACTATTATTTAATGATCTTTTCAATTATCAAATCAGTGTTAAATGTAGCAATCATAAAACACATTCTGAGACAACTGTAGCAATGTCTAAATCTTTAAAAAGCACCCTTTTTATACTTTTAAAAGCAATTTTATTAAAATGTGCTTAAAATTCCACTTAGTAATACAAAATACCAGTGAAAGCACCTATAAAAGCTAGAAATAAAGAAAAGCTTACGGTAGACAAATGCCATTAAGCAGCAAATCAACTGCCCAGATGTAACCTAATAGATATGTCTCAAAACGTAACTTTGAATGAAACTGTTACAAGAAAAACATCACACAGCATCATAAAGAAATGTTTAGCATCATAAAGAAATGTTTTATCACCTTATTTAGAAAATGTAAATCCCAAATCTTTCTTTAGACTGTTTTTTTTTTTAAACTTTACAAAAAACAAATTTGTCTCTTCTCATAAAACTTCCGGCTAGTGATGGACACTACTGACTAGCAAAAGAGCTAGAGTATTTTATAGAATGGATTTCTGATGAAGTCATATGGAAAATACTATTTTATGATCACATAATACTATCATCAATAAATCAAACCAAGTTGTCTTTCCTCATCACTAAAACCTGATAAAATGTGGACTGGATATTCAGCATATCCAAACTATTCCAGGTATTAGTTATAGCAGATTCTTGTTACTGAAAAGCTGGTCCATTTCAGCACCACAGTAAAATACATGGATTTTTTTTTTGATCATGACATTTTTGGGGAATAAGGGATTAATAATTTGTATTTTTACTTTTGGATTTGCCTTAACTGTTAAAGATGAGAAGTGCAGCATCTAGCCACTAACATGGTAATTATGACAGTCTTACTGTTTGAGACTTCAATTTTCAAATCTCCCTTATAAATTCTGACATGCTAACTTGATGCCTGTGATTCACTGGTGGGGGCAAGGAGGGAGACAACTTTTTTACTATCTCCTTACAATTTCAGCTTTACCTATCACTTTCCAAAGTAACGTTTAGCTTTATTATTCACAAAGTACTTTTAAAAAATTGTTCTTAAATTATTCTATTCCATTTCCTTCATTAGCAGAATTCTGGAGAGACTATATAGGTTTTCAAAAAAGCTTTTATTAATTAAGTATTCTCCACACCCAGTGTGGGGCTCAAACTCATTACCTCAAGATCAAGAGCCACATGCTCTACTGACTAACCCAGGTGCCCCTAGATTTATGATTTTAAGTCAATTATTCAACAGTGGCCATAACATTCCCTGATGCTCTATTAGAAACTGATTCCAGTTCTATAATATCTTTCTTTAAATGAGATAATCAGAATGTCTTATGATAATCCATGCTAATGTAGCCTATCACTATGCTAAAACACCTATATATTATAGCATTTTCCACTAAACATACATATATTCCATACTTAGTATTGTTGACATTTCCTTAAAGAAAAGTACCAAGTACTATTTTATACAGCTTCACATGTAAGACTAAGAAAATGAGATGGTATAATTAGATGACAGATTATTTTTTAGCTATTTTAGAAAGAGCAAAAGAACTTTTCGGCTTCCTATAAGGTCATGTCTTAAGGTTACTGTTATTTTCTAAAAATTCACTGCTACTTATTTCTAGTAAAATGCAAGAATCACATTATATTTAAGGGTAGGTTAAACAATAAAATTAAGACAATACTTCTCATTATAACTTGATTTATCAAATGTCAGTGAGAAACACTTGAAATTCACTGTAACTATGTACCCATCCAAAAAGAAATACACAAGACCTTCACTTCCATGAATTCTAATATCTGAAGTTATAACTGGCGCATAATATAAACCAAATTTTGAAAGACTGCACTGTAACAAGATAATAAATCTATGATAAAAATTTGGTTTAATTAATTCAATTACTCTTCATAGCAACCCTGTAAGATAGGTCTACTGTTATCTGATTTTAAAGATCATAAAACTAAGGCACAGCACTGTCAAATAACTTACTCAAGTTTGAACTGACCTATGAAATTCTGCCAAAATAGAGTTTATAAAGTTTTCACCTTCACAAAGCAGCTTCATTTTTTTTTTCAAGGATTCCAACAAAGACTAAAAAAGGCAAGGTTTTTAATTTATTCTATGTTCATAAGAAGTTGTGCCTTTCTGGGGCACCTGGGTGGCTCAGTTGGTTGAGCGTCTGTTTAGCTCAGGTCATGATCTCGTGGTTCATGAGTTCGAGCCCTACGTACGGCTCTGTGCTGACAGCTCAGAGCCTGGAGCCTGCTTCGGATTCTGTGTCACCCTCTCTCTCTGCCCCTCCCCCGCTCATACTCAGTCTGTCTGTCTGTCTGTCTGTCTCTCTCTCTCTCTCAAAAATAAACATTAAAATTTTTAAAAGACATTATTTTTTTTAATTGTATGTATGTATTCCTGAGCCTGTCACTGAACTATGCTTATATTCACAGGTGACCACAAAAGTAAATAAAATATGACTAATTTCCAGAACCACATATCAAAGCAGCATTCCATTAAAACAGTGGATTCTCAAAGTGTGGTTGATGTGAGTACTGAGTCCGCAAGACTTTTTCAGGAAGCACACAAATTCAAAACTTTTCATACTAAACACTAGAACATACATGCTAACTAACTTGAATATAAATTAAAAAATTAAAATATATAATAAAAAATAATAAAAAAAATAAACACTAGAACATGGATATAAGACTCTTATCTAGTTGGGCTTTTCAGTCTATCAACTATTGTGTGGATGATGCAAAAGCAATGACAGGCAAAAATGTTGAGATTTTAGCACAAATTAAGGCACTTCAATTCAATTTTTACTAGTAACTATCATTGTATTCTTCACACACAAACTGCAGTTTTAAATTTTCAACTATGAGTACCTAGATGAAGCAGTTAAAATGAGTATTAAACCACCACATGCCTTTTTAATAATCTATGCAAGAAAACAAGATACATACATAAAGCATTTCTGCTTGCATTCTGAAATAGGGTGGTTCTTCTTCAAGAAAAACCATTCTTATGACTGGGATGCAAACTGAACAAGATGTCATCTGACAAACTATGGTTACTGACTTGTGTACAGGTATTCCTTGCTTTTTGAAAGTGTGCATGCATTACACCACTTAGCTTTTATGAGACACCTACATTTGTAGTGTTTCTGCTAACCAAACAGCATCCAAATATTTTCACTTTTATGGAAAAAAGGCAAAAAGTAAAAATAAAGTTCAGTGTGTTTTGCAGCAAGCAATTTCAGAGGCAGCACAAACCTAGAGCAGCAAGACTGGCACGACCAAGCTCTTTCTTTCCCTGGGAACTAGACTCAACATCTCAACACCAAGCCGCCTGTATCTGTGAACATCTGTGCTCTAACTTGACTTATTCTGTGCATCAGCTACCAAGATGTGTCCTAAGGTTTCAGAGAAGCCTAAGGGGTTATTTTTTGGGCCTGGAAACCCTCAAAACATTTTTTATATAAATATTAATGGTAACTGCTTCTTCATTTTATGCCATTTTGGCTTACAAAAGGTATCACAGGAATGCTATACTTTTGGACAGTGTTTGGTACACATTTTCTGACAAGATCAGTGGTTGATATTTTAAAAATGTGACTTGTTTTTTATTTTGTATAATAAAATACATTAAAATATGGAAGATTTGCATAACTCAGTAGGTCAATATTTTTGTAATGTTTGGTATATGACATTACAAAATCATGCATTGGTAAAAGATCCATTCAAAGTTTAAGGCAGCCCAACGGATTGTAATACAGTGAAAACTGTCAAGTTTCACTGTAATATTAAACAAAAATATCCACAATTATCTGTAAATGTTAAAATATACTCATCTCCATTTACTAATTTATCTAAGTGAAGCCAGATTTTCTTCATGCACTTCAACCAAAAGAGCATTTTGCAACAGATGGAATGCAAAAGCAAATATGGGAATCCAGCCATTTCCTATAAAGTCAAACATTGAATAAATTTATAAAAGAGTAAAACAATACCGCTCTTCCCACTACATTAAAGTGGAACTTCAAAAAGATCTGCAAAAATATAATATAAGGCAACTGTTCCCACTACAACCCATTTTCTGTCAAGTTTCTCTCTTAATTTCTAATATGGTAAACACTGACTGACATAACCTAAACAAAAGCTCTTAGGGGTCTTCAATAATTTTTAACAGTGTAAAAAGATATCAAAACCAAAGAGATTAAGAACCACTGCTTCTAAGTTCCGGTCAGTATTTGCTCATGAAAATTTAAGCAGCAGAAAATCTGCACTAATGTAAACTAAACATTATTTTATGTAAAATAGGATCTTTTCCTTTAATACTTAACACTCAGGATACCAACCTGTGAATTTAAAGATCTCGTAGTTTACTTTTTTTAGATAACCAAATTTAAAGAATTCACACAATACAAAAATAAGGCTAAAATAAATTATACTATATGCCTAAGGTTTAGAAAAGTGAGCTACAGAAATGACAACATAGTATCAACTGACACAACACTTTGCAATGAGTTGATAGAATATATTCATCTAACACTCATTAATCTAAATCCTTGTTAGAATGACAAGGATCATTATTCTTTAATCCGTAAACATCTTTCATGTACACTTCTGAAGAAACTTCTAGGGATTGACAAGGGATCACCATGTACCACTTAGGTTCAATGTCTTAATAGAGAAAATGCTAAAATTCTTGATGTAAAAATACTGATACAGAACATTTAAATCTACTAAATGATATATAATTTTAGAGAAGATTCTAAGTTTTGGGAAATAACAAGATTCGACCTTCTTATCATTAAACATTCCTAAATATAAATTTCATTTAGCACTTAGAAATCTATCTTTTCCTTCACTGGAGAAGTTTACACAAAAGAATAATAAGATTATTAGATATCTAGTTAAACTTTTAAGGAGAAATAAACTATTAGTATCTGAAATTTTCACTATATAACAAACACAACATATCTGGAAAAAAAACTGGAATAAAAATCAATTACATGAAATATTAAGAAATAGGTATAAAGAAAAATTACAAAAATAACCACTAGGTATCTTTGCCAAGAAATTATTCACTCCTTTAAAAAGTGTTACAATACTGTTAAAATAAAAATAATTTTAAACTAAAAAGGGAAGTAAGACATGTTTCCACTGATATAAATAATAGCACGCAAACTTTCCAACATAACCAACAGAGAATGCTTGGAAGACTTAAAATTTCTACTTCAAGTAATTAAAAACAAGAATTTCCCAAACATACTACTTACTCACTACTAGACAGAGAAGGGGGGATGTTTTTAAGTAACATGAGACAGTCTTTCAATAAATACAATTTATGGTGATTTTTTTTACCCTCAATTTGAATACATGCATTCCATGATATCTGCACCCCTGAATACTGGAGAAATGTTCTTCAGTTATGTGGTTGTTAAAATGATATTTTTACACCATATATCATTAGGGAATTGCAAATTAAGACAACAGTGAGATACCACATCAATCAGAATGGCCAAAATCCTAAACACTGACAACACAAAGCATGACAAGGATGTAGAGAAATAGGAATTCTAATGTATTGCTGATAGGGATTATAAATGGCATGTTTACTTTTCTAGAAGACAATTTAACAGTTTCTTACAAAACTAAACATACATACATACAATCCAGCAACCACAAACCTTGGTATTTACACAAAGATGAAAACTTATGACCGCACAAAAACCTGCACATGGATGTTAATAGCAACTAAATTTAGTCATAATTGCAAAAACTTGGAAGAAACCAACATGTCCTTATTAGGTGAATGGATCAACAAACTGCAGTACCTCCAGACAATGAAACATTACTTGGCACTGAAAATAAACAAGCTATTAAGCCACGAAAAGACACAGAGTAACCTAAAATGCCATTACCAAAAAACCAATATGAAAAGTCTATATATTACAATTCCAACTATATGACATTCTGAAAAAGTCAAAACTATAAAGACAGTAACAAAATCAGTGCTTGCCCAAGATAAGGAAGGAGGGAGGGATGAACAGGCAGAGGACAGAGGATTTTTAGGGCAGTGAAACTATCCTGTATAGTGTTAACAATGGGTACATGTCATATTTGCCAAAGGCCACAGACTGTGCAACACCAAGAGTAAACCCTATGGTCTTTGGGTGATAAGGATGTGTCAATTTGATAATGAAGGAGTCGGTAAGTTAGGGGAAGGAGGTATATGGGAAATCTATCTTCGGCTCAATTCTGCTATGAATTTAAAACTGCTCTAAAAAATAGTCTCTCATAAAAAAAATAAAAAATAAAATAAAATAAAATAAAATAAAATAAAATAAAATAAAATAAAATAAAATAATACAATAAAATAAAATACAGTAAAATAAAATACAATTAATTAATTAATTAATTAATAAAAAATAGTCTCTTAGAGGCACCTGGGTGACTTAGTCAGCTAAGCATCGACTCTTGATTTCAGCTCAGGTCATGATTTCACGATTCAAAGGATGGAGCCCTGCATCAGGCTCTTTCCCTCTGCCTCTCTCCCCAACTCGTTCTCTCTAAATAAATATTTAAAAACTAATAAAATAAAAACCATTAAAAAAATTTAATGTTTCTTTTTGAATAATCAATTCCATATATAAATTTATACTACAAATTTTTGTCATGAAATAAAACTTTGTTACTTGTTAAATTTCAAATCAGAAATAAAATGAAACAACAAATACAAAAAGGGGGGCTTACTCTTAGCTCACTGCATTTGTTAACCTCAAAACATACCTCTGAATCTAAATTCATTCAATGTATTTTTAAAGCCTGGTTCAGGAATCTTAAAAGATTATTCTGGTGCCACCTGTCAAATTCAAAACTTAACTGCTGCTTTTTAATAAATAGAGTGATTTTCTAACTGAAGATTAATTAAATCTAATTATAAATAATCCACCATATATCAAAAGACAGAAGAGAATAAATTTATATTTAAACAAATTTATATTCAGCTGAGAAGAGTTTTAATCACATATCCAAGGGATACTTTCAAAATTATTATCATCATCTTTTTTCACTTGTCATAGCAAACTCTAAAGACAGGCTTTTAAAGACTGAAACTGATTAGGAATATCTATTCTTCAAATTTAGTTATTTTATCCTAAACTCTTAAAGAAATCATCCATGATAGTATCAGCTACAACACAAACACAGTATTTTTAGTACTATCCTATTAAAGCTCACATAATACTGGTAATTGGTTTGCAACTCTTCACTCATAACCTCCTAACCAGTACATTTCCTTATCAAAGTCAAAACAACTAACATGACTGGCCAGACCAAGGTATGAAAGATGAAACAAAAGAACAAATATAAACTGTACAAGAAGCAATTCCAAGCTGGTCCCATCAACAGAAAAAAGCAGTGGAAGGTGCAAACAAAGCACAAGTGTTCCAATGTATAAAGAATTAAGTATATATTTAATGGGGAATCTTTCTGTGATGCTAGGTATTAAACAAATTATCTTAGTAGTTAGTATACCATAAGCTATGAAATTTTAACAAATTACATAGTTTTCTTAAGTAGACAACTCAAAACAACAGGTTCAATTATAGTAATTTTAAAAATATTTAAGTGGTAACTAAATAAAATTCAGGTATTTAAAACACAAATTTATAAGAAAAACTACTATTATAAGCATATCAATTGTTTAAAAGCAGAATTTAGGAAAACCAGTAACAGGACAAATGAAGAAGTTACCTTCTGAGAAACATGGTAAATTTACAACAAGAAAACAGGTTTTGAAACGTGGTGTACAATATAGTGCAGGATATCATAAGACAAAGTACAGGCAAACTTACCCATATACTTTTCAATTACTTGATATTTTAAACAGAAATAAATGCATTTCATCAGCAGAGAATGCTCACAAACCCAAGTTTCCTGCCACTAACAGTTAGATAATAACTATCCATAGACATTCACATTTATTTAGTCTAATTTGGTATAAAACTCTGATATTTCAGGTGACACAACAGAACTTCATGTCCTCAATATAAAGTAAAGAAGATACTAGATTGAGACTGACCTAAAAAAAAAAAAAACTTTTTTAAATCACCTTGTAGAACTTAAAGGGGGGTTTCTAAGTATTCCATTAAGAAGTCACAAAGCAGAAATAACAAGCTAAATTTTTATGTCTTCATAGAATCTTTTTAATTCAAATTATTTAATATGTAAAAATTCCTACTAGTTTTATTATACATATTTGACATCTCAAAAGTGTTTACTTTAGTTAAACACCTCTATTTACCAATCTTGACTTTCCTCTTCTCCAACCCCTCAAAAAAGGTAAACATTAAGCTAAAAGTCTTACCATTCTGAACCAAGTACGATTCAAAGAACTTACCATTTCAAATGAAAAGACATGAGGTATACCTACAACACAGTGGAATAATAAACCAATCATATCAGTTTAAAAGAAAAAAAAAAAAAACACTCAGGGGCGCCTAGGTGGCTCAGTTGGTTGAGCATCTGACTTTGGCTCAGGTCATGATCTCACAATTCGTGGGTTCAAGCGCTCCATCGAACACGCTGCTATCAATGCAGAGCCCACTTTGGAGCCTCTGTCCCCGTCCCCCACGCTGCCCTTTCCCCACTCCTGCTCACTCTCTCAATAATAAATTTTAAAAAAACATTAAAAAAAATACACCCAAATAAGTTCCACAACAGTGCTGAGGCTACTCAATGCACTCGACACTCCCTTTGCAATCTCTTTCTATACTCTCAAAACTTATTTTTAAAGTTTATTCAAGAGAGAGCACACACACGTACACACAGGGGAGGGGCAGAGAGAGAAGAGAGGAAGAGAATCCAAAGCAGACTCCATGATGTCAGTATGGAGCCAGACGCGGGGCTTGAATCCATGAACCATGAGCTCATAACCTGAACCAAAATCAAGAGTTAAGACACTTAACCGACTGAGCCACCCAGGTGCCCCTAGACTCTCAAAACTTTTTAGCTTTATCTCTGTGCACTCTATGCAGATACTCTGCACCTACAATACTCTAATCAAAGACACGGGGCACCTGGGTGGCTCAGTCAGTTGACCAACTTCGGCTCAGGTCATGATCTCACAGTTCTTGAGTTCAAGCCCCGCAGAGGGCTCTGTGCTGACAGCTCAGAGTCTGGAGCCTGCTTCAGATTGTGTGTCTCCCTCTCTGTCTCCATCCCCTCCCCCGCCCATGCTGTCTGTCTGTCTCTCTCTCTCTCTCTCAAAAATAAATAAAACATTAAATTTTTTTTAACAAAATAAATAAAATACTCAAAGACCTAATCCTCAACTTGATTCACTTCTGTATCCTCTATGGTACTCAGCACTTTGAACACAGTAAAAACAGTGACCAAATTTTCTTACTAAATGGAAACCTCTAAAATCCTTCTGTAAGTCTAACACTCTGATGGGATATCCAAGTGAGATCGATGAATAGTTAGGTGTACTGAAAACCAAACATCAAAAATTGTTATTTGACTGTTTTTTAAAAACTTACTCTTCATTATGGGATTCCATTATGAAGTCTACAAAAATACATCAATAGTCTTAACACCAATCGTTTCAAAACTACAGATGTTTAACATGAGACATTAGTATTCAATAAATACCAAAGTACAGTGGCCCATAAACAACACTGAAAACCATGTGACTAAGCTGCACTGGTATCTGAAAAATAAGACACCAAACTATTTAATTCTCTGTTTACATCGAAGTAACCACAATATGACAAATGCAACACTCTCAAACTCAAAAACTCAATGAAAGATCAATTAGTGGACAACAAAATCAGAAAATAATTAGAATGCAATGTGGTAAGTACTAAAAAAGAATCATTATTAAAAATGATACAGCTGAGGTGAGTAGTAACAGAAGGTTATGCATGCACTAAGTGTATGCAGACATTCTCCAGGAGAAAAAAAGAGATAAAGAAATTTTTCTGGATTATAAGCCTCTCTGAAACTCTAATGGAAGGTTAAGACAAAAAAAAGACACTAGTCATCTAATATGACATAAAAATAAGTACAATAAAGTATCCTCTGGTAAAGTTGGTATAGAGTTTAAGAGAGGCTCAGTAAGCATTTCCCTTTGGAGTCATTTGGAAGACTTTTAAATATGAATGATAAAACAGAAGAAGAAAAAACCATTATTTGTAATCATAATGTATGATTAAGATAACCATACATCCTGGTTTGCAAGAGACTGCCCATTTTATGCCTGCTGTAAAAAAAAGTAACTTTAAATAGTACCTATATTCAGTTGTCCTAGTTTGGTTGAAAATTCTTGAGGTTTTCCCCTACAAATGATTAGGTAATACTAAAACTATTAAAAAATCCTTTTGAGAAGTGATCAAAGATGTCAACAGCTGGTTAAAAGTGATACATTTCTTCAACCCAAATACCCCCAATCGTCAAAATTCTAACGATCACTTCCAAAGTATATATGAACATAACATACATAAACACATATTGATTTCTGTATTCACTGGACTACAAAAGCATAAGTCTAGTTCCAATTACGCTCCATCCCAAATATTGAGAAAAGTTCTTGTCTCACTGTAAGAAACACATTAAATTATTTTAGTAAATAAATGAAAACATTAACAATAAAAACACTGGTCACAACTAGAACATTATATGGGAGATCACTGCAACGTAAATGCTATAATTTTGATCATCATCATCATCATGCCCAAACCACTGTAACTGAGCTACTATTATAACAGCAATAGGTACTAACCTGCCCCCCTAGGTCACACCTAAATCTGACACCAAGCTCTACAGCAAATGATTCTTCTGTTATTTCCACAGAATAATGAAGATGCTATAAAAATCCCTTGTAAAATATGTCCTTTTTCTGAATGCTTCAGGTATTTAGACTTCTAAAAAATAATCTTCTTCTGCAATAAAATCAAATCATTTATTAGAGCTAAATAATTTATAGGAAGAGGAGTAATAGCCACGTGGAAACCACAAAATGGCAACTTCTCTCAAAAATTCACAGATCATTTCAGAAAATGTTATTTGTACCTACTTATTAGTAATTAATGATTATCATCAGTTCTCTCTGCCAACATCTATTAATGAAATTTTATTACTAGCTAGAGTTTCTGTTTTGAGTTTTGTACATGGCACATCAGAGAAAGCTGGGTTGTAAGTAAATCAGTTAAGAGAAACAATGCCCACTCAAGGAGGAGGAAAAAAGACTAACATAAAGAAGTGGCTGATTAAATAGGTCAAATTTGGCAATGCTGATCAAGAGAAGGGAACATTTGAAAGAACAATGCTTTACGTCTCTACTAAGAAAACATTTGAAAACTCTAAGATATCACCTGTGGGGCAATGATGCTTTATCAAACAGTTCCTCTAATAACTTTTGCTCTGATTTATAACCATGACTACCAATAAACCTTCAGGTCACTAATTTGGACTCTTCAGGGACTTTGATTCTAGGATAAAAGGTGCTCTGTTCAATGAGACTTCTATAAACACTGGAAAAAAGCATATTGATTAATAAATTTACTTTTAATTCACAAACTCTTTGAGTTTGGTTAACATGAGTCACTTTTTACAGATTCCTCCCAACTCCCAACAATCTGGACCTAGACCAGGGGTCGGCAAACTTTTTTGGTAAAGGGCCAGAATAGTATATATTTCAGGCTTTGCAGGCCAGAGAGGCTTGATATAGTCTCATACGGTTGTGTCACAACTAGTCAACTCTATCATCTTTGGGCAAAGCATCTATAAGCAAAACATAAACACAACAGGCAGTGTTCAGATTTGACCAGGCTTACCCTAGTCTGTCAACCCCCAGTCTAGATGAAATACTTAAAAAACAAAGTTTAAAAAGTTAATGTATGATCTGAGACAATACCTGTAGGTATTGTCCACATACAGGCTGAAAGCTCAACTTTCACACCAAAGTTGTCACACCAAAATCCCACAGAACACTATTCACATAGAATGTTGTGCTACTTACATTGTTAAGTGTATGAATCCTATTCCCCAAGTTGATTGACTCTGAGCCCTCCCTTCAACTCCCCAGGTCCCATAAAAAATTGAACTACTACTATTCTTATTTCAATATTTCGACTATGTCTCATTTCAACATATGGCTAATAGTCTATTTTTGCTAATGAAAATAAGCAAGCTGAAGAGCTTCTTAAGATGCAGATCCCATGGCTCCAACCCAGACCCACTGTATCAAAAATATGTAGTGGATTGGAACGCAGGCATTTTTCTTTAAGTTCCATAGATGTGCTGCAAAGGTTGAAAACTAGTGAATTTAGCCAAAACTGTGATCAACGGAGAATGCATTAGATTCTACTAGAATCACAAAATGATTCAATTTGTAGGTTGAAGACCTAAGACAAAAACCTACATTTTTAAAAAAGATCCCTGAGTGTTTATTATGCACTATTTGAAAAACACTACCATGGAAGAGGCATTATACCCTTAGCCTCTGGCTACATCTCTTTAATGCTTTTGGCCTAACATACTAGGTAGCTACAATGGAACAATTCTAACAAAAGACACATAACTGGATCAAATTACTGCCTTAGCATGTAATGTACATTTATTTTCAGGTTTATTATGTACATATGTTTAAATATCCAAGGCTATTCCCACCTACTCAAACAAAAATAAAAATTCTTCAAAATTCTTCAATATTCTTCATGTATGTATTTCAAAAATCTGAAGGGCTATTCTTTTATTCACTAAAAAACAAATATTAATATTTACCACACCAAAAAGAAACTTCTAATAAAAAAAAATACTTCTAAAGTCTTAAAACACTGCCCCAATTTACCTATACAAGGTAGTTTATAACTACTTGATACAACTACATACAACTACAGTAGCATGTACATGTTTTTATAATATCATTTTCTCAAGAAAGCCAAGTTTACTCTAAGAAACTTCATTAAAAAATATTCTAATTAAAACCTCCACTTTACTCCAAGGCAAACTGAATCCACAGAAAAAGACTGGTACACTGTAGTATTTAAATGTTTAAACTCCTAAGTCTAGGGGCACCTGAGTGGCTCAGTAAGTTAAGCATCTGACTTAAGCTCACGTCATAATCTCAAGGTTCTTGAGTTCCAGCCCCACAGGAGGCTCTCCGCTGTCAGCAAAGAGCCTACTTTGGATCCTCTGTCTCCCTCTCTCTCTGCCCCGCCCCCGACTCACACTTTCTCTCTCTCTCAAAAATAAACATTTTAAAATAAAAAATAAAAATAAAAAATAAACTACTTAATCTATAGTAAGTGGAGTAACCTCAAAAGCTATTAAATTGTGTAAGTAGAAAATCTCAATCTAGTAAGTACTATCTAGAAAATGGTTCAAATACACTCAGCTATAATAAAGATAAGCCTAAGTGTACTTAGGGCACAGCACAAAAATATATACATTGTTATGGTAGCCAAAAATATATTATGCTATAGAAATGAAAAGTAACATGTTTAATTTATGATTACCAGAGCTATTATCAAAGAGCTTGACTTCTAAGAAATAAGGTATGAAATTAAAATGGCAACCACTAGTTAACGAAGTTCTGACATATCTTTGAAACCCTTAAAAATATGTTCATATGTCATAAAATTATGATAAAGTTGAGGCTAACAAAGAAAAACATGACCAGACATGACTGTGTGTTTTCCCTGTTTTATTACTTAAAAAAAAATTATTATTCAAGGAACAAAATATGAATATCAGATTTCATACTTTAAAACCCATACTATTATTTGTGTTGGAATATATCTAATAGGAATATTAGAAAGAAATGAGTGGTGGCATCTTAAACCAAGTAAATCTACTTTATACTTTCACTCTTACTACTTGGGCAAGCTGAACACTTACCATTTGATTCCTCCCTTTAAACTGAACAGTGAAAAAAGAGAAAGCACATAAGAGGGCCTAATTTCAAAGCTTTTAAAAACAAAAACAAACATTAATTTAAAAATTTTTCCCAAAGACAGTTTTCAAAGTAAATGAAGAATAACTGATACAATTCAATGTTTTCTCTATTAACAAAGAATAGTCAAGACCAATAAAGAGCTTTTGTTAACATTTCTTTAGTGTTTCATTAGCTTATATTAACAAGCATTATGAAGCTAGGAACCAAATAAAACTGATACCAAAATGATGAAAAACTTGTCTATAATTTCTAGTCTCAAAAAAAAATCTAAAAATCCGACAGAGACTATATTTTCCCCTAAATATTTAATTCCATTGTTACATACTATTTTAAATACAGTTTCTCTTCAGAAAATTAAGAATCTAGTAATGCTGTGCTCTAACAAGAATATTAATTAAAAACAGAAACAAAAAACAAACAAAAAAAACCCAGCACCAACTCTCCAGCCCAGGGTTTAGCAAACATCTTCTGTACAGGGTGAAAGAGTAAATATCTTGGGTTTTGTGAGTCACAAATACTTTCTAACATTCTTTTAATTTTCTTATCCACCAACTCTTTAAAATGTAAACACCATTCTTAGCTCGGTGGCAGAGTGGTATGAAACTAGGCAGTGGTCCCAGGCTATAGTTTGCTGACTTCTACTCTAGCCAAATTAATCTCATGATGCTTCAAATATGCAATATATGCTTTAAGTGACTACTTGAAAACAAAGATATCTTAATGTTAAAATAGATCATCATCTACATTTTCTAAGAGCATAATCTTGTGAAACAATAATCTATTTTTGAAATGCCAAAAAATCCATCATGAGTATTTTAAATACTTTTCTTCTCAAAGTTCACTGGATATTTGTAAAATTTTACCCACCATTAAAATGAATTTTAAACATAACAAATGTTTTCAAATTAAAGAATCTACATATTCCAATTTTAAATTGTAGCCAACATTTCCAAATAATTTTTTAATAGAGAAAATTAAAATCTGCCCTTCATTAATTATACCTATATTAAATGCCACTGAACATATATTAAAAAGTGGTATGTATTTTAAAAATTGTGAAATAATTTCAAAGAAGAGTCTGCAATCAAGTTTATGATATAGCCAACTTAAAGTTTAACAGAATGCATTTTACTTTTTTCCTAAGTCACCTAAATGATTTACGTATATGACGTTATTACAAATAGCTACACGTGTGTTCCAAGAATTTAAAGTTTATGCCAGAAGAATAGTAAGAAAGATAATTCCGCCATCTTTAACCATAAGCAAGCACTTTAGGAAAAGAAATGTTCAGGTACATAAAGGGACAAGGAAGAATTTCCTAATCCTACACGTTATGAAATAGTTTCCCTAAGAAATGTTATCATAGGTGGTTTACATCTTGATAGTATTTGAAGATAAAAACATGTAATCACTAGTTTCCAAAACATGGACCTGCAAAATTTTAGTGTATGTGCTGCCAAAGCGAGCACGGGCCTGCAAAATTTTAATTCCACATACTCTCATGACATCATAAAATATCCTCGCATTGATAAATCCAACAGATTTATATTCACATGTAACAACCAAAAGACCAAATGCCACAGGTTAAAATATATCATAAGCAAATACTATGTATCCAAGGAAGAAAAAGAGAATTGCAAAATAATGCTAGAAATTACTCAAAAGAAAATTTATAATGCTTAAAACGCTCAACTAATTTGGTAATGGAATTCAGATATCAATTAAACCTTTAGTATGATTTATAAATAATAAGAAACTTTCCTAACTGAATTTAAATGCCGCGTAATTTTTAGTCAAAGGATACTGACGTGATGCAAGCTAAGATAAAAATTTCTTGTAGTTACACAAGTTAGGATGTATTTTTTTCTGTGCGTATCCTTCTTAATGAAAAAAGTTTAAAATTTTTCTAGGGACAGAAGAACAGGGACAGAGAAGGCCAGCAAAAAGAGTCATGACTTAATAATATTAAGGAATCATGGCTTTTGAACAGCTAGAGAAAAAAACACTAGTAAATATTTTTCAGAATAATGACTGTTAAAATGGCATTCATCTAAAGGTGAAGAATAAGACTGTTAGTTAACAATAAGAATATGTGCATTATAACATATTTGAAGTATTCGTGTTTGCCCTACCATTTTGCCTACCCAAAACAAAAACCTGAATTAGACCAAATCTTTGGAACTCCTGTTTATGAGAAACTCAGGGATAAAGAAACTTGTTAAACATCACTGCAAGGATAAATTCAACACCATATAGGATGTGAAATACTCTATACAACAAGGATCTGTTACTTAAAAAGATAAAAAAAAAATTTAAAGGGGGAAGAGAAAACCTACAGACTAAAAACACTAGATTTATCAGCCAATTTGAAGAAACCAATTGTAAACCAACAAAATAAATAAAATATATAAATTTTATTTATATTTTATAAAATATAAAATATATCTCTATGCTGATAGAGCAGAGCGTGCTTGAGATCTTTCCTCTCTACCCCTCTCTCTCTCTGTTCCTCCCCCACTCTCACACCTGTGTTCTTCCTTTCTCAAAATAAATAAACATTTAAAAAATAATGGTAATTCAGGAAAGTGGGTATACTTAAAGATGAAAAGACCAGCTATGTGTTGATAACTGTCATCGTTGGGTAATAAGCACATACTAGTGTACCTTTGTATATATTATTCTACATTTGTAAATATCTAAAATCATCTAATACAAAGAATTTTTAATACCAGTAAATGATGAAATCAAGTAGAGAATATAGATTTATCAAGAGTTCTAATTTAGTAGCATATATTAAAAAAAGATAAAGTAGAAAATTTTTAACATCCTTTTCATAAAACATTAATAGTATGTTCAGAAACTACTTTTAAGTTATTACCTGTAAGAAGTTAACAAAATCATTAGTTTAACATAAACACGAGAAATTCAGGAAGACTAAAAAATATATAAACCAATATCCAAAGAAATTAAATATACACTGTGCACCTAACAATATAAAATAATTTTAGTTAACTAGTACTTTACTTACATTCTCCATATAGTTTGGCTTAAAGCCCTCTTGCTGTCGCCTGAGTTCCTCCTGTTCTCTGTGTCGGATCATTTCTTCCTCACGGCGACGGTGCTCTTCCTCATGTCTGAAAGATTTTTAAATAAAAATTGCAACATGTAAGCCATTACCAGGAATTGTATTTCATGTAAAACAAAACCATTTATAAGTAACTTTAGGCAAAATCTGTGAATAATGATTGACTTACTAGATTTACCTTCCTTCTTCTAGTTTGCTCTAAGCCTTAATTAATCAACTAACCCAAAGAAATAAAAGTACCTAGGGTAAATCAAAAAACAGAGTAACAACATGTAACTAAGTTAGTTATGTGCTTATGGTCAAGAAATCAGGAGTCCAAAAGCTCAAACATGTACTCTCTTACTGTATATAAAGAGAAAGGGTGGGATCTATCACTGGCATAAAGGCACTCAGAACCAATCCCAATCTAAGCCACTGCAAAGAACAAAACTGCCTAGTCAAAAAATCTATCGTGTCTAAGGAATCCTTAACAAACTCTCTCTCCATTTTATCAACCCCCTGAAGAAAACCTCTAGGACAGGTGTGAGGTTACCATCTGTTTTTGTACATCAAGTTGTAAAAGACAATCATGTACTTAATGTCTACAGCTACCACTGGGTCAGAGCAGTGCTGAGTAGTTGAGACAGAAACCATATGACCTGCAAAGCCTAAAATATTTACCATTTAGTCCTTAGCTGTTTTCCAAGAAAAAGTTTGCCAACCTCAGTCCCAGAGGTATATTTAAGCATGTGAGAGAAAAAAATATTGAACTATAATATGTGTGCACAATTACTAGTAAATCAGCAATTACTTATGATTACAAGAAAAAAACCTACAAAATAACACTGAAGTTAACAGGCTCACATTATATTGGCTTTTATGTCAATGCAAATTCAAGTGTATATGCCTCCACCCAAAAACTAAAAAATAATTTAAATAGTGAAGACTATATAATACTGATGTCCTCTCATTAAGTCACATTTTCTAAATTGCTCATTTAAGTACCTTATTACACTAAGTGTAACAATCAAATTTCAAGATACTCTGTTGTTTGCTGTATAATGCTTCCTCCCCTAAACACAACTCCATGAACTAAAAGAAATGATATATCCCACAGACAGCACAAAAACCACTGGTTGAAGAATTTGTGTCAGACCACAGGTTAGTAACAAGACAATGTTTCTAAGAAATTTTAAGCAAAATCTAGACTATTTTGAGATTTTTGTCTAAGTCTCCAATATACATTTCCATTGTAAATTGAGTAGTCAAGTAAAATGGTTAATCCACTTCTTGGACGTTAACACACTCATAAATTTTACTATAAAGAAAACACTTTCATATTCACATAGCTGAAAATATATGCAGGTACAGGTAAAAATTTCCTATTCAATAGGGCGCTTGGGTGGCTCAGTTAAGTGTCTGACTTCAGCTCAGGTCGTGATTTCATAGTTTGTGAACCTTGTGTTGGGCTCTGTGCTGACAGCTCGGAGCCTGGAGCCTGCTTTGGAGGAGAGTCTTCCTCTCTTTCCGCCTCAGCCCTGCTTGCTCTCTGTCTCCCAAAAGTAAACATTAAAAAAAAAATTTTTTTTTAATTTCCTATTCAAAAACTCTAATACGTATGTTTTGAAATTCAGTTTTCCTGATTTCGAAAAGGGTTCATGCACGGTTATTATATAACTAGTAAGATCTGGGACAGAACCCAATAATCAACCACACTGGCATTTCCCCAGTAAGATGAACATTCATTTTGGTGAAAATAGTAAAGGTCTGATATGACCACAGACCTAAATACATGTCAGGTTTTGTCATCAAATAGGCTCTTATCAGATCCTGCCACAAAATGATACATTTTGGTTTTCAAAGTTCTTTGGTCTTCAGAATTGCAACAAAGACCTTGTTCAGGGATAATTTGTAAGATGTAATAGAATTTTAAATGTGCAAGTCCAGGGGCGCCTGGGTGACGCAGTCGGTTAAGCGTCCGACTTCAGCCAGGTCACGATCTCGCGGCCCGTGAGTTCGAGCCCCGCGTCAGGCTCTGGGCTGATGGCTCGGAGCCTGGAGCCTGTTTCCGATTCTGTGTCTCCCTCTCTCTCTGCCCCTCCCCCGTTCATGCTCTGTCTCTCTCTGTCCCAAAAATAAATAAAAAACGTTGAAAAAAAAATTAAAAAAAAAAAAAAATAAATGTGCAAGTCCATTTCCAGTAAACTAAAAAGAAATATTTGCACAAATGTGCAAGGATGTATGTACAGATACACACTGTACAGATATACACTGTGGCATTAATTAAAAGGAAAAGGTTGAAGACACAATCAACTATAAACGGGAAACAAGGATGGCCCATTGATGCCAAGGAACACACAACAACTGTTACAAAGGCAGATTTGCATTTACTGACACAAAACAAAGTCTAAGGTAAAGCTGCCAGAAAAAAAGCAAGTAAAAAAACAGCATCCGTATTACTGCTTCTAAAAATTATTTGTGTGAGAACAGAAGAAGGTAGAAAAAGTCTGTCACAGTGGGAATACTCTAGAGAACAGGACCACTAACTCTTTTATTTCATACATGTAATGTATCATTGAGTTTTGGGTGTTTTTTTTTAATTTTTTTTTCTGAGAGACAGAGAGAGACGGAGTGCAAGCAGAGGAGGGGCAGAGAGAGAGAGGGAGAATCCGAAGCAGGCTCCAGGCTCCGAGCTGTCAGCGGGGCTCAAATCCACGAACCGCGAGATCATGACCTGAGCTGAAGTCAGATGCTTGACCGACTGAGCCACCCAGGTGCCTCTGCCATAACATTTTAAAATTAAAACAAAATAAAGTATTTTAAACAAAATCTGTAATGTACTTCTGTCATTATTAAAGCAGGGTTTTTTTCCTGATATAATGTAAGAATAGATTTATAAACCAGGAGGAAAAATAAGGTAAAAAGGTATAATCACTTTAAACAGTTATTTTTCCCTCCTTTTCCTTTGTCTATAAATTCGAGAAGTTCTACTTAATTTTGAAATAAGTTCTGATACCACACCGGTAATTCCAAAATCTGAACATACGGACAATATTCAGAAATATTCCCTATTGTACATACGTTTGCTTTTAATTTTTTCTATTCCACAAGATGCTTTAATGAGTATCTTTACATGTACATTTAATGTCTCTTCAAGTGAAGGATAACTTCCTAGGTTACATTTACAAATGGAACTAATAAGTAAAAAAGGTGTGGCAAATTTTAACATCCTTCATGTTACACTTAATTGCAAAGTGATAAAACTTCAATTTTACAATTTAATTTGAACCCACTAATTATTCTCAGGCCTCACATATTTTTGTAGGGCTTTGAAAAATAGAAAGGATCTAGAAACTAAACGATGATATAAATAATGGATAAAAGTGTCCTGCTATTCTTTGTTCCTTTTTATTAGCACATGCCCTCCACACATATTGCAGGGCTAAGTAAGATCTTTGTGTTGAAATGACAGAAAAAAGGAAAACAGGTGGATGGATAGATGAGTGAGCAGAAGGGTGGTAAGAGAAGGAATGAAGAAATAAAAGAATAAATGCACTACTGAAGTGGTCAAGTCACAGTCTGAATAAGCTCATCAACACCTTGTCCTAGTCTTCCTTCTTCACTGCCACGGTCTCTGAAGAATTAAGTGACCCGTGAGAAACTTAATAATTTATTTGTAGCACTAAAAGGAAACCAGAAAATTGTATACCCTGGATAAATTATTTAATTTCTCTCAAAACATACTTTCTTATGCCATTCTGTCAATCTTCTAACTAAAGTGAAACAAAAAAGCAGAGTCCAAATTATCTGGCTTATTAATAATTAAAGCTGTCTTGTATGGTAGGAACCTCAGTCAGATGTATTTCTTCAGTTTAAGTGCCATAATTTTATTTGCTTTCCCTTGAAAGTACAGAAGATTTTTGACAATTATTAGTGAAAGTTCCAAGACACATTGTCCCCTTTCCTTTATATATGCTGCAAAACTGCTCAATTTTCAGACAACTTGCTCACATTTTTATTTTTTTTAATAGTGTTTATTTTTGAAAGACAGAGACAGAGTGCAAGTGAAGGAGGAGCAGAGACAGAGGGAGACACAGAATCCGAAGCAGGCTCCAGGCTCTGAGCTGTCAGCACAGAGCCCAATGTGGGGTTCGAACCCACAGATCGCAAGATCATGACCTGAGGCGAAGTCAGATGTTTAACGACTGAGCCACCCAGGCGCCCCTCTTTTTGTTTTTTTTGTTTGTTTGTTTGTTTTTTAAGAATTATTTTAAGGGCACACAAGAGATGGGGGGGCGGGGAGGAAGGGAAGGAGAGAGAGAGGATACCTCAAGCATGCCCCCACCCAGCATGGAGCCCCATCTAGACCCTGGGACCATAACCTGAGCCGAAACCAAGAGTTGGACTGAGTTACCTAGGCACCCCTGTTCACATTTCTTAAATCAAGATTCTTACAGATAATTTCAAAAGAAACTTCCTAGTCAAAATATAAAAAAAAGCCTTTCTAGTTGGCAGACATAGGGTTAAGATTGTTAACAGATTTATCCCTGCCTGTATCTGCTACAATACAGCTAAGTATCAAGACTACCCATAAGATCATCACATGTTGAATTACTCTTGCTGACAGTACACAGCTATCTGAATTTCAAATTGAATCTGATATACTCCAGCATAATAAATAAAATTAATGAGGGGCGACTGGCTGGCTCAGTCAGAAGAACATACAAGTCTTGACCTCAGGGTTGTGGATTCAAGCCTCACAATGGGTGCATACTGCTAAAATAATAAACTTAAAAAATATGTAAGATTAATGAAAAAACATTCAATTACAAATTACCACATACACAGAACACTCATCACATCAAGCAACCAACATTTCACCTAATGTGCAAATAGGTACCCTTTTAAAAATTACTACGTACTCCATAGTTTCTGCACTTCACTTTAATAATCTGATCACTCCAACTATCCGCCTCCCTATGCTTCTCTAAATTCCAAAGAGGCAAAACTCGTACTTGTGTCTTTTACTCCCAAGTATATCCCTAATACTTATGATCCTTTTTTTTTTTCTTATTTCTAATTTCAAATTAGAACAAAAAAGTTAACAAAACTTAACAAAAAAGTTGCAGAAACAGTACAGAATGTCTATCCCTCATGCCGCATCCCCTAATATTAACATCTTAACGCAAACATAGTACAACTATTAAAAGTAGAAATTAACATTAGTATATTACAATTAAACTACAGATTTTATTCAGATTTCACCAGTTTCCCTATTAATGCCCTTCTTCTGTTCTAGGATTCTTTCTAGAATCCATTACATTGTATTTAACTATTCTCTTTAGTCTACTTCACTTTCAGTCTTTCTTGGTCTTTCATGAACTTGGCATTTTTTTTCTTTTCCAGTGCCATGTAGGTTTCACTGCCCGGGCCTGGGACAGACAAGGGATCCTCACCCATGGCAGGGTGAGGAGGGGATGGAGATGAGGTTGATAATAAAATATGGTTTGTGGTAGAATCACGGGTTCTGTCTTTGCTGAAAAAGACCCAAGGGCCTGGTTAGCTGGTAACTGCAAAGTCTAATTTTTCTGTGGACTGCACATGCAGGTGCAGCAGGAAGCTTTTCCTGCTGGTTACACCTGCAGGAAGCAGCTGGGAGGTACGGAATCCAAAAGCTGGATGCATGGGGCACAGGGAGGAATAAGTCAGAGAAGCCAGTCTGTTAGCTACCATGTTCCACCTGCTTTTGTAAGTACAGGGCACCACCAGGCTGGAAGCTATCTGGGTGGGCTGAAAATGACCAGGCACAGCACAGGGCTGTAACTGTGGCTGAGACAGGTACTGCACTTCAGTAAATGCTGAAGGTGCTGAGCTGTTGACTAGGACTACAGGCCAGCATCTTGGGTCCATAGTGAGATGGGGGATGAGCAGTCTCACGGACGCTCACGGACTGCCTCGGGATTGCCTATGCTCTGGGCCATTATTATTGCCTCTGCAAAAACAGCTGCTGAACCCATGTAGTGCTGGGTTGTAAGCACTTGGGAGTCTGCATCTCTGTTTGACTTTATCAGCTGCCAAAAGGATGCCAGGGTGATTCTGTGCTCCAAGGCTCGTCCCCCGCTACGTGCTGAAGAGGTGAGATCCTGTATAAACAGTCACTCTGCTGGTATGCAGGTGATGTCAGAGTGGTCAGGTCCTCTGCTTTTTCTCCTCCATTTTTCTTCACGTAAAACTTTTCTTGGGCTGTAGGAAAAGCTACTGCCTCTTCCTGTAGGGCCACAAGCTTCTCCTGCAACTTCAGGATGTGTTCTGTGGTTCCATCTACTTTTTCTTCCTTCTCTCCTGCTCTTCCTTCAACCTGTTTCATCATCTTACACACCTCTCCTTCCTACTGCAAACCACACTCCTGGCTCCATCATGATGCGCTAGTACAATGCCCAGGCCATGGTACTAGAATCCTTGGGGCATTCCAGGAATGCAGAAATGGGATTGCTGGGGGCACCTGGGCCGTGGGAGCCTTGCTCTGTCACTGACTGCCAGACCTTGTACTGGACATGTGGGGCAGAAGGTCCTCAGGGGGTACCATGCCCAGCTGAGGCAAAAGCCCACCTATGTGCTGCCATGGTCAGGTGCGCAGCACTTGCCTCCCTGCCCTGCCAGCCTGGCAGCCAGAGGTCTACCATGTGCACAGGCCAGGGTCTCTAGCCTGAGCACTCAGCACACCTTCTTCCCCACCAGCCTCAAGGTGAATCTGACACTTCAAAAAAAAAAAAAAAAACTGATTATTTTGTACAATGTCCTTCAAGCTGGGCTCATGTTATATGCCCTCATGAAAATGTCCAATGCTAGAAATGTTTGGCAAAAAGAAACAAAAACAAAAAACAAAAAAACGCAAAAAAATGACAATGTATCCTTCTGAGTATATCGTATCAAGGAGTACCTGGTGTCAATGTCTCATTACAGGTGACATGAACCTTAATGTTTGCTGCTTCTCTGCTTTAAATTTACTATTTTTCCATTAGTACGTAATACAAAAGAGAAACGTAAACTGCGTTTCTCAAGTTTGGGCATAAATTTGAAACACCCATCAATAAATCTTGTTTGTAACAATTATTACTACATGGCATGCCCACTGATTTTCTCTCTCTCATTCCTTCCATACTGATTGTTGTTCTATTGTAAGGGAAAGCTGTCCATTGTCTGCCATTTATTTATTCATTCAATTGTTTACTTTTATCAGCATGAGCTTCTGGATATCTAATTTATTCTGCAGTTTAAAATGTAGTATTATCAGGGCTCCTGGGTGGCTCAGTTGGTGGAGCATCTGACCTCAGCTCAGGTCATGATCTCCCAGTTTGGCAGTTCAAGCCCCGCATCAGGCTCACTACTCAGTGCACTTTGGATCCTCTGTCCCTCTCTCTTGGCCCCTCCCCTACTGCACTTTCTCAAAAATAAATAAAATATTAAAAAAAAAAAAGTTCTATAAGAAAAATAAATTAATAAAATAACATCTAATACTACCATTTTTTATTTTGTTGTTGAAATTTTTCCAAGTTTGGCCATTTAGGAGCACCTTCATTGTGGCTCCTATGTATTTTCAACGTGTCTCATCTTTTATGAATATAGGTCTACTGCATTGTATTGGGTTTTGCTTTACTGCACATACAGTATTTTTTTATACAATTTTTTTTTCTTTTTTTTACAAACTAAGGGTGTGGCAACTCTGTAGGCTATTGGTGCCACTGTTCCAAAAGCACTTGTTCACTTTGTGTCTTTGTGTCATATTTTGGTAGGTAATTATCAAAATATTTCATTACTATATTTGTAAGGCTGATGTGTGATAATTTTTTTTTTTTAACGTTTATTTATTTTTGAGAGAGAGAGAGACAGAGCATGAACGGGGGAGGGGCAGAGACAGAGGGAGACACAGAACTGGAAGCAGGCTCCAGGCTCTGAGCCATCAGCCCAGAGCCTGACGCGGGGCTCGAACTCACGGACGGTGAGATCGTGACCTGAGCTGAAGTCAGACGCTTAACCGACTGAGCCACCCAGGCGCCCCATGATGTGTGATGATTTCTGATGTTGCTTACTACTGTAATTGTTGTGAGGCACCACAAACCACACCCACATCCGGACAGTAAACATGATCAATAAACACTGTATAATCTAACTGCTCCATCAACGAGCCATTCCCTCCTCTCTCTCCCCTCTCTTCTCTCTCTTTCTCCTTGGGCCTCCCTACTCCTTGAGACACAACAATATTGAAATTAGGCCAATGCCTAATCCTAGAATGGTATTTAAGTATTAAAGTGAAAGGAAGAGTTGCATGTCTCTTACTTTAAATCAAAAGCTAGAAATGATTAAGCTTCATGAGGAAGGCATGGTGAAAGCCAAGAGAGACCAAAAGCTAGGCTACTTGCACCAAACAGTTAGCAAAGTTGCGAATACAAAAGAAAAGTTCTTCAAAGAAATAAATCAAAAAGTGCTACTCCACCGGCACCTGGGTGGCTCAGCTGGCTGAGCGTCTGACTCTTGGTTTCGGCTCAGGTCATGAACTCATGGCTTCATGGGTTCAAGCTCCACACTGGGTTGTGCACTGACAGTGTGGAGCCAGCTTGGTAGTCTCTTTCCACCTCTCTCTCTGCCCCTCCCCAAATCGTGCTATCTATCTCTTAAAGAAACAAACAAAAAAGTGTTACTCCAGTGAACACAGGAATGATAAGAAAACAAAATAGCCTTGTTGCTGGAATGGAGGACTTTAAGTACATTACATAGAAGATCAAACCAGCCACAAGGTTCCCTATAGACTTAATCCAGAACAACGCCCTAATGCTATTCAATTCTATGCAGGTTGAAAAAGGTGAAGAAACTACAGGAAAAAAATTTATGAAGCTAGCAGAGATGTAGAAGCTGCCATCAAGTTATCCAGAAGATGTAGCTTAGATAATTAATGAAGGTGGCTACACTAAACAACAGATTTTCAATGTAGACAAAATAGGCTTATACTGAAAGAAGATGCAATCTAGGACTATCATGGCTATAGAAGGCTGTCTGTCTTGTTAGGGGCTAAGGCAGCTGGTGACCTGAAGGTGAAGCCAATGCTCACTGACCATTCTGAAAATTCTAGGGCCCTTAAGAATTATGCTCAACCTACTGTTCTATGCATTGCCCAACAAAGCCTGGATGATAGCACATCTTTTTATAATGTGGTTTACTGAGTATTTTAAGCCCACTGCTGAGATCTTCTGCTCAGAAAAAAAAAAAAAAAAAAAAGTCCTTTCAAAATATTGCTGCTCACTGACAATGCAACTAGTCACCCAAGAGCTCTGGTGGCAATATACAATGACTTTGATGTTTTCATGCCTGCTAACAACGTCCATTCTACAGCCCACAGACCAAGGAGCAATTCTGACTTTTAAGTCTTATTTTTTTAAAAATACATTTCACGGGACGCCTGCGTGGCTCAGTCGGTTAAGCGTCCGACTTCGGCTCAGGTCATGATCTCGCGGTCCGTGAGTTCGAGCCCCGCGTCGGGCTCTGTGTTGACAGCTCAGAGCCTGGAGCCTGTTTCAGAATCTGTGTCTCCCTCTCTCTCACCCTCCCCTGTTCATGCTCTGTCTCTCTCTGTCTCAAAAATAAATAAACGCTAAAAAAAAAAATTTTTTTTTTTTTTTTAAATACATTTCACAAAGCCAGAGCTGCCCTAGACAGTGATTCTTCTGATGGATCTGGGCAAAGTAAAATGAAAAACTTCTAGAAAGGATTTCACCATTCTAGGTGCCACTAAGAACATCTGTGCTTCAAAGGAAGAGGTCTATCAACATTAACAGGAGTTTGAAGAAGTTGACTCCAACCCAACCCTCATGGATGACTTTGAGTTGAGGGGCTCAAGACATCAGTGGAGGAAGTAAATGCAGATGTGGTGGAAAGAGCAAACGAACTAGAATTACAATTGAAGCCTGAAGTTGTGATTGAATTGCTGCAGTCCCATGACCAAACTTTAACAAATGAGAAGCTGCTTCTATGGATATGCAAAGAAATTAGTTTCTTGAGATGGGATCTACTACTAGTGAAGATGCTGTGAAAATTGTTGAATTGACAACAAAGAACTTAGCATATTTCATAAATGAAGCTGATAAAGCATCAGCAGGGTTTGTAAGGATTGGCTCCAATTTGAAGTAAGTTCTACTGTGGGTAAAATGCTATCAAATAGCATCGCATACGACAGAGAAATCATTTGTGAAGAGTCAAAAAAACTGCCACAGCCTCCCCAACCTTCAGCAAGCCCCTCATCAGTTAGTAGTCATCAACAGCAAGAAAAGATGTTACACCAACAAAAAGATTACAATTCACTGAAAGCTCAATGATGGTTAGCACTTTTTTTTTTTCATTTTTTTAAGTTTATTTATTTATTTTGGGGCACCTGGGTGGCTGAGTCAGTTAAGCATCTGACTTTGGCTCAGGTCATGATCTCGCAGTTTGTGAATTCAAGCCCTGTGTCACGCTCTCTGCTGACAGCTCAGAGCCTGGAGCCTGCTTCAGATTCTGTGTCTCCCCCTCTCTCTGTCCCTCCCCTGCTCATGCTCACTCTCTCAATAATAAATAAATGTAAAAAAAAAAAAATTCTTTTTAAGTTTATTTATTTTAAGAGAGAGCAAGCACAAGTGGGGGGGGGGGGGGGGAGGGTGGGCAGGGAGCGAGGGAGAGAAAGAATTCCAAGCAGGCTCCGTGCCATCAGCACAAAGCCCAGGGTGAGGCTCAAACCCGTGAAACGTGAGATCATGACCTGAGCCGAAATGAGGAGTCAGGCGCTTAACCGACTGAGCTCCACAGGCATCCTCCACTTTTTTTTATCAATAAAGTGTTTTTTCATTAAGGTGTGTACATTTTTTTAGACATAACGCTCTTGGCACACTTTATACACTTTGTACAGTGTATAGTGTAAATGTTAACTTTTATATGTACTGAGAAACCAAAAAATTAATCTGATACCTTTTATTGCAATATTCACTTTACTCCAGTGGTCTGATACCAAACTTGCAGTATCTCAGAGGTACAACTGTACTTTCTTATTCCCTGGCACAACATTCCAGGATCATCTCACACCTTCCAGTCCAGTAATCAACCACTTCTCCACAAAGCCTTGGTTCCATTTATTACAGAATGGTGTTTAGAAACTAAAATCTGGGCACGATGTGTGTTAACCACTTCTAGGTGGACAAGGATTATGAAATACATGTATGTATGTGAACCCACACATACACACACACATCTATATTTCTGTCTAAATTAAATACACTGAGTTCATACCAATACCTCTGATCCCAATTCAACACCCCAGGATTCATTTTAGTAGCCTTTCTCTTTCTCCAACAAGGAGAAAACCTGCATTTGATTATCTATATTTGTTCATCTGTTTACTCAAAAAAAAATACATATACATTCTTTCCATTAAAGACCTAATCAGGGGAGCCGGGTTGCTCAGTCGGTTAAGCGTCCAACTCTTGATTTCAGCTCAGGTCAGATCTCACGGTTCATGGGTTCAAGCCCCATGTCAGGTTCTGCACTGATAGCATGGAGCCTGCTTGGGATTCTCTCTCCTCTCTCTGCCCCTCCCCTGCTCTCTCTCTCAAAATAAATAAACAATTAAAAAAATTAAAAAGTCGTCTCAGAACTGCTAGCTCATATCCCTGTGAGAAACACATTAACTAGATTAAAATTTTGATGTACTGTTTTTCTTGCCATTGGCTTACACTGTCAAGACAGTGTTTTCCAAAGTTATTTAGGGTCCTTATTTCCTTCCCCAGCCCCTTTCAGAGTGATAATGTTATTCACTTGCAATACAACGATGTTCTTTTGTTTTAAGATTTTATTTTTAAGCAATCTCTACACCCAATGTGGGGCTCGAACTTATAACCCTGAGATCGAGAACTGCATGCTCCACCAACTAAGCCAGGCCCCCATTTGTTTTTCTTTTTATGCCCTTTTATGGGTTCTCCGACACTGGTTATTTTTTTAGCAGATGAAAGGTAGAGTACTAATTCTAAAAGTCTAGCTGTCAAGTATAAATATCAGGGAAAGATGGAGTCATAGTTTTATGTATGGGAGGGAAGGTTTCCTTTTCTTGTAAAAGTAGAAGAGACTAACATATTTACATAAAAAGAAGCAACAAGGAAGAAGTTGGCAAAAGGTCCCTTGTGTAAGGAAAACATGCAGGCCGTTTTATACAATAGTGGTTCTCAAGCTTTATGATGCATTAGAATCACCTGGAAGATTTTTAAGCACAGTTGGCTGGTCTCCACCCCTACCATTTCTGATTCACCAGTTGGGAGATGTGGAGGCTTGAAAACAGAATGCTGGGCACCTGGGTGGCTCAGGAGGTGGAGCGTCTGACTTTTGGTTTCAGCTCGGGTCAAGATCTCTCGGTTTGTGGGATCAAGCCCCACGTTGGGCTCTGTGCTGACGGAGCAGAGCCTGCTTAGCATTCTCTCCCTCTCTCTCTCTCTCTCTCTCTCTCTCTTTCTCTCTCTCTCTCTCCCTTCCCCTCCCTCCCTCTGCCACTCCCTCACTCCTTCTCTCTCAAAATAAATAACCATTAAAAAAAAAAATGCGAATGCTACCTGTCAAAATACCATAATTTCAGAATAAGTAGGTTAGAGTGAAATCAGAGTAGTTCCAAGACAGAAACATATATACATTGTTTTAATCAAGCACAAAGTTAGAAAAAATACATTAAAATATACTGAATACTATCTATCTCCAGACCATACTTGACATTTATTCAAGGTTTTCACCTTGTCTTTTATTTTTTATTTCCCATGATCACCTTACTTTCTACCACAAGCACTTACTACCTTTATAACACTTAAAAAACCAAACTTCAAGTGTGCTTAATGTATCATAGCTTTGAGGGGCACCTGGGTGGCTCGGTAGGTTAAGCGTCCGACTTCAGCTCAGGTCATGATCTCACAGTTCGTGAGTTCTAGCCCCATGTCAGGCTCTGTACTGACAACTCAGAGCCTGGAGCCTGCTTCAAATTCTGTGTCTCCCTCTCTCTCTGCCCCTCCCCTGCTCGCACTCTCTCTCTCAAAAAATAAACATTAAAAAAGAAAAAATTTTTTAAATATATCATAGCTTTGTTTATAACATTTCCTAATTACTATGATTTTCAACAACTCTTAAAAGTAACATTTATCTCATTATATTTCACAATTAAATATTTCTGGTATAAGAAAAGCTGTTAATTTTTATTTATACATCTTAGATCAACCAGTCTCCCAAACATCCTTATTTAACCTAAAATATTTTAAGTTGACCATCACAGTTGTCTATCGTGTAGTGAGATTTTTAAATGCCCATACCCCTTTTTAATCATGTATCCCACTTCCATAAATCTTTAAGCAAATTATCAGAAGCCCAAAACAAGAAAAACTAAAACTAAGAGCAGTTAATATATAGCCATCTCTAGAAAAAAATGATCCAGGAAATCATAACACATTCTTACAAATTATATGAAGCACCTAAGTCCCTTATGTACATTCACAGTGAATGCAAAGTGTCCATAACCAGCTAAGAAAAAAAAGGAAACATAAGAATAACAGAGAACTATGCTAGTTTATAGTCAAAATGGAAAATTTTGTTACTTTTCTGTATTTTCCAACTTGTACAATTTGTTTATAATAGGCAGTAGGAAATTTTATCAATAACACACACAACAAAAACTGGGTATGTTCACATATGTATTATGGTGATGTTCTTTTACCTCAGTTGTATTTGCTTCCGTTTTTGCAACTCTTGGTTTCTGAGTTCTTCCAATCGTCTGAGTTCTTCTTGACGCCTCATTAGATCTATAAAATAAACCACACATTAATATTTCTACCTTCTCTTTCTGTATTTTTAAATCAATAAACATATTACTGACAATATATTTAGTAACTTATTCATATTCACACACCTAGCTTCTCTTTTGTCTGTTATACCATCTTATAATGAAAGATTATATAAGCTGTATAATCAAATTACTATCTTTTCTGGACCTGTTTGTTTCTTCATAGGTATGAAAATAATAAAATTCATCCTTATGTTAATAAATTAAAATGGGTAGTAATTGTTTTAACATAAAGCCTAGAACATACTAAAAATGGAATAAATGGCAGACATATTTTCACGTACACTCGTAAACACATTAAAATTTTTTTCAGCAGTGAATATAAAGCACAAAAAGATGCTTTGGGAGACATGAACAGAGGACACATAAGACCAGAACACACAAACAGAATAAAGAGAGAAGATGCTGCTTAAAACCAAAAGAATATCCCTCCCAAAATACAATTAGTGTTAAGATTCCTCCTATGCAAAGTCAATTTCTTATAAAAACAAGCAATGAGAGAATTCTTTCTTATAAAGGGAATAAAGGCTGAATTCTGATATTAACAAGATCATTTTAATTTTAAACAAGATGAGCATTCCTGCTGTCATGAATCTTTGCTATATCAAGAACAGGGGTTCCAGAGTAGTACAAGATGAGAAAAAGTACATTTGTTTTACCCAAGTGCTAAAGAATCTTTGTTAATATCTTACCAAATTATTATGTATGCATACACACATGGATCAAAAAATATTAAAATACTCTGCATAGCACAATTACTGGTTGCTTTTATTTCCCTTTTCCCTTATCATGTTATCTGAAATTTCGAATGTGAACATAAATTATCTTGATTAAATGTTCCTTAACAAATCACTATTATTAAGAACATAACAGGGGTGCCTGGGTGGCTACATCAGTTATGTGTCCAACTCGGTTTCAGCTCAGGTCATGATCTCACGGTTTATGAGTGCAAGCCCCACATCAGGCTTTGTGCTGACTGTGCAGAGCTTGCTCGGGATTCTCTCTCCCTCTCTCCCTGCCCTTCCTGCATGTGTCTCTCTCAAAATAAATATGTAAACTTAAAAAGAAGAGAACATACCAAAATACTAACAGTCACAGTTAACATTCTATGAGTCAGTTACCCTAATATCATAACCATGACAAAGTAGGCATCATTAACCTTAACAAGATAATTATCCTTCCCATTTTTACAGACTGAAAACAGATCGAATTATGTATTAATTATGTCAATAAAAAAAGATTTGGACAGACGGGCCTGGCTGGCTCAGTCAGAAGATCATGCAACTCTTGATCTCGGGGTCATGAGTTCGAACCCCACGTGGGGTACACTGATTACTTAAAGAAAACTTAAAAAAAAAAAAACCATTCAGACTGATTATAAATGTACTGTAGTGACACAGGTAGTAGGGACCGGGTGATTCTGTCAGCATGCCAGTTGACAGAACACTTGGCTATCTTAAAAAGTCACCAAACACTACTACAATGATTTTGAACATTCAGGCCATTAGTTGTCATCCTTAACTGCTCATCAGAACTACTTAAGTACCTTTTAACCACAAAATCTCTTGGGAGGTAGATATCAATATATATATATTTTTTTTGAAGCTCCCTAGTTGACTCCACTGTACAACCACTGAGAACCATACAACTATCATATAATTACTTTACCTGGAGAAAGCTAGTAGACACCAAAAATACATATCTACCTCAATAAGCCAAAATGTGCACAGTGTCCTATTATCACTGATTATCCAAAAAAGTCTATTCAGTATATCGTATAATAATTTTAACATGAGTTTGTAGGCTAGCTTCTCTTAAATCATGGACATATTAGCACATATAATAAATGTAAAAATATGCATTTTCTTCCACGAAAAGGACTAAGACATTTGTTTTCCAACTAGATTTTCTCCTTTTAAGCTATGCCTGTTGAGAAAACTGCTTTACCCTCTCAGACAGTATTTCCTCATCTGCAACATTGGTAAAATAATTAGCTCAAAGAACCCAACACTAAAGTTCCTGAAATTTCACCAAAGCTTATATATTAAACACTGCCAGAGTAATATCCTTCTGGGGAAAAAAATTACAAAAAAAATAGCTAGAGTGTTTTTTCCTTTGATCCAGTAAATCACAGTAACAGGTATTTTCTTAAAAAAATATCCTGGGGCACATGGATGCCCAATGTCCAACTCTTTATTCTGGCTCAGGTCATGATATCACAATCATGAGATTGAGCCCTACATCAGGCTCCATGCTGACAGCTTGGAGCTGCTTGAGATTCTCTCTCTCTCCCTTCCTCTCTGTCACTCCCCTGCTCATGCTTCTCTATTAAAATAAATCAACATTAAAAAAAATAGGAATCCAAAGGCATCCATACACATAAAGACATCAGATGTAACACTACGTTTTTTTTTTTTTTAATGTTTCTATTCATTTTTGAGAGAGAGAGATAGAGAAAGAGAGAGAGCGCACGCGCGGGGTAGAAGGAGAGGGAGACAGAGGATCTGAAGTGGACTCTGCACTGACAGCAAAGAGCCAGATGTAGGGCCCAAACTCATGAGCCATGAGATCATGACCTAAACTGAAGAAGGAGGCTTAACCGACTGAGCCACCCAGGCGCCCCTGGAGCACTACTGATTACTAGACCAAATAACATTTGAAAATCCTTGCCTAATTTAATGATAAATAACATAAAATTACACCTATAATTTTAATATATCAAATACATGGGAATATAAGGAACTAAAGGAGAATACAGACAAATTTAAAATTTGATTTACTAGACTGTAGAAGTGTTTCTCAACTTAATATCCTTCATGAAAACTGAATGTATACTCTCTGATCTAACAAGTCTATTTTCTAGAAATACAAGCATTGAATCTACAGATTGTAAGGGCATATTTAGCCCCAAGGAAAAGCTGAAACACTGTATTGCACAACAAGATGCATCCTGAATACAAGATAGACCAGACAGAAAGCAGTAATAAGGTATAGTAAAATGTTAGTAACAGAATCTAAGTAGCGAACACCTTAAAATTCCTTCAACTCTATGTTCAAATTTTCTCGCAAAAAAAAAATAAAAAATAAAAAAAATAAAAAATAAATGGGGGGCGGGGGGGAACATATCCTAAATAAGCTACTGAACTTTACTTAAGAAGAAAGAATCAAGATGGAGTCACTTACGACAAGATGGGAAAAAACTCAGGCTTACCTCAGACTTCCCCACAGAAACATTCAGTGCTAGAAGACAATGAAACATACTATCAAGTACTTAAGAAAGGAAGACAGAAAAAGATCCATGAATTCGAAGCACCAGTTTAAAATGTTAAGGATCACAGAGTATTTTAGAACATGCAAGAACTCAAGGAATGTTGTTTCTATGAACCCTTCTTAAATCATGAGGATAAACATCAAATGATGAAAAGACAAGTCATGACTCCTCTATTTAATAGAGTTAAGATTAAAACACATGAACATTATCAAATTAAAGAACATTAACTTGAAATGAAAACACAGTATTGAAGAGATATGTGCACTTTGATGTGCACTGCAGCATTATGCACAAAAACAAATATACGGAAACAACCTATCTATCAATGAAAGAATGGATAAAGATGTGGTGTATACACACAACATACATCTATCTACACACCCTCATACACACAATATACATACACACACAATGGAATATTATTTCAGCCACAAGAAAATGAAACCCTACATTTCCAAGAACACAGATGGACCTTGAGGGCATTAAGCTCGGTAAAGTATGTCAAATAAAGACAAATGCTGCATGGTAGCATGGTAAAACTTACATGTGGAATCTAAAAAAAAAAATAAATAAATTAAAAAAAATCAAACTCTTAGAAACAAACATTAGAAAAGTGGCTTTCAAGGGGCTGGAAAGTAGAGTAACCAGGGAGAGTCTGGTAAAAGGATAAAAACGTTCTGCCCTTAAGAATAATAAAGCCTGAGGATTTAATGTGTAACATAGTGGCTATGTTTTAAATAATTACTGTGTACCTGAAAACTACTAAGAGTAAAACTTGAATGTTCTAAAACACCAGAAAAATAAACAAAATCAGCCTTTATACTGAAAAAGAAAAAATTAAGTTAAATAAATCCAAACAAATCAGATGCAAAATAAATAAAAGTTGAGAGGAAAAGAGAATGAAAGAGGAATAAAATATGCCTATTCCCTTGGTTTTCTTTCCTTCAGTTATCAGGAACCAAAAGATATTTATAAAGGCAATATACTTCTACTTGATTTACCAGTTTGATAGCACATATAAAGAATGAAAATATAATCATAAAAAACCAGTGGTGGAAGAGGAGAGAGTAATAACAAAATGCGCGCAGAGTTAAATTTCATCTGTTCAAAGTTTATAACTCTAGGAACAAAGATAACACAAAAATAACCATGAAGAAAATTCAGAAACTGCTCCTATGCTGATGATCATAAACAAATGGAGAAGGAAAAAAAAAAACCTGTAGTAAGTATAATGGGATTTGGATCTAGAAAACATTAAATAAACACCAGTAAAGTACCAAAGTACAACTATTAAAACGTATCAGTGTATCCAAGAAGAATTAAGATTCACAAAACTGGGGCGCTTCCGTGGCTCAGTTGGTTAAGCATCCAACTTTGGCTCAGGTCATGATCTCATGTCTCTTGAGTTTGAGCCCCGTGTTGGGCTCTGTGCTGACAGCTCAGAGCCTGGAGCCTCCTTTGGATTCTGTGTCTCCCTCTCTCTCTGCCCCTCCCCCACTTGCACACAAGCTCGCTCTCTCTCACTCTCTCTCTCAAAAATAAATGAACATTAAAAAAAAAAAGTCACAAAACTTTGCTAAGGTATATATACATAAACATTCACTGAGGCACTGCTTTTACCAACAACCTGGAAAGAGAACTACAGACAAATCAACAGAGGATGAGCTAAACTAATTATACCCACTTAATAGAATATGATGCAGCCATTTAAAAACTGAGACGGGGATACCTGGGTGGCTCAGATGGTTAAGGATCCAACTCTGTATTTTGACTCAGGTCATGAGCTCATGGTTCAGGAGATCAAGCCCCACATCGGGCTCTGCACTAACAGCTCTGAGCCTGCGTGGGATTCTCTCTCCCTCTCTCTGCCCCTCCCCCACTCATGCACAAGCATGCTTTCTCTCTCTCAAAATAAATACACTGAAAAATAATTTTTCTAATAAATTAAAAACAAAAAACCAAGATCTGGAAGTATGTACTACTGTAGAAAGTAAAATAACAAGGTACAGAGAAAGATAAATAGAAGACTCTTTGGTTATAAATAAATACACATACATATCTACTGACATATTCAAGTTTTCTTTTCATTAAGGGATATACAAAAGAAACTTAAAATACAGAAAAAACCTGTGATTCCTACAAGAAAGCAGAAGGGGGACAGGGGAGAAGACACATTTTCTGTACTAACTGGGTTTTCTATTTCCATGAAAGGTCAACCAGAGAGCCCTGTTTCTGTTTCTACACAGCCACAGAACACAGATTACCTAAAATCTCTCCACCACCCCAATACACCCTTGCAAATGCTGTATGAAATATAAAATTATATAATAAAAGAAAACTATAAATTAAAAACAGTTTTGACTAACAATGAAACAAACTAACACTGAAACAAATTACTGGCAGATATCCGCTGAAATAAATGTAAGATGTACTTCAGCAAAAGTAAAACCAGGAGTAATATAAACTAATCAATGTGCTTTTCTAATATTATAAACCAAAAATATTGTTAACAGGGGTTATAAAGAAACATACAAAAAACAATGAAAAAACAAAAGCTCAGGGAAATAACTGCAAAATTACTGTGCTTCAGAACTCAAACTGGAGGTGCCAGGGTGGCTCAGTTGGTTAAGCGTCCAACTGCAGCTCAGGTCATGATTTCACAGTCGAGTTCGAGCCCAGAGTTGGGCTCTGTGCTGACAGCTGAGCCTGAAGCCTGCTTTCAGATTCTGTGTCTCCTCCCCCTCTCTCTGCCCCTCCTCTGCTCTCATGTTCTGTCTCCCTCTCTCTCTAAAAAATAAACAAATAAATACATACATACATACATACATACATACATACAATGTCCTTAGAGATGAGGCAAATCTTCTAAAAGCTCAGAAGAGCTTTATGAGGCCTAAAGAAATATTGCTCTTTGTCAACACTATATCCTCAAATACCTCAGTGTCTTCTTCAACTGACATAAGTATGTGCTGAAGAAATGGCTGTTATAATACCATTTATCATCAGCAGCAACAAATAGCTTATAGTAGTATAAATGCTTCCATATTTAATCAGTTATGTGCTAAGATTATGGCATGACTGTAGACAGTGGCAAAGTGCCCAGCAGGCTCTGAGCAGAAAACAATTCATATTAGAGAGAAGTACTAGAGCAATCATGGAGCCCAAGAAACTAAATTTTTTAAAATCCCCCAGTTGATTCTCATGTGTAACCAAATTTTAAAACCATAAAACCACCAGACTAGATAAAACTGAAGGCCTCTCTTCCAGCTCTAGGCAGCAAATGATTCTGAAACCTCATCACATAAAACAATTTCAAATTTTCTGCTACATAAGAGACTTAATCTTTAAACATAGTACATGATAATAAATGAGTTCAATTTTCTGAAGAGTAAACTTACAGAACTGCTAAGTTTAGAATCCAAATGAAACCAGAAACGTCTGACTAGTTTCTATAGTTGTTGAGCTGGATTGTTTTTTAACTTATTTAATTAGCATCAGCACAGTTAGTGACTTCATACATGTTCAATAAACTTTTACTGAACAGAAAAAACAAACACTGGACTTTTAGTAATCGAAACTCTACCAAAAGGATTTAAAAAGATGAATGATGATCACATTTTCACCTTTTAAAGAAATACCAGCTCTAGTATAAAAAATACTTTAGAGGAGACAAAGATTAAATAACAGTCCAATAAGAAGGCAGAAATCTAGGTAGATATCTATAGTGCCTTGATCTCTGGAGGTAGTCAAAGAAGGTAAATGTTTACTAAATGCTTACTTTAAAAAACAAAAACAAACAAATTAAAGGCAAAATAGAAAGCAATCAGAGGTTTATTTTTAACAAATATAAAACTATGGGGCACACTGGTGTCTCAGTGTCCAATTTCAGCTCAGATCCTGATTTCACCGTTTGTGAGTTCAAGCCCTCTGCTGTCAGCACAGAGCCTACTTCTGGGATCCTAGGGATCCTCTGTCTCCCTCTCTCTCTCTGCCTCTCCCCCACACTCGCGTGTGCACGCACACGCTCTCTCTCTCAAAAATAAACATTAAAAAAAAATACAAAATTATTACAGATAGTTGAAAAAATGAGTGACAGGAATTACCAGAAGAATTTATTTGGAGAATTAAAGAAGGGGAAAGATAAACAGTAAAGATAGGCATAAAAAGAAACCTAGCAAGCGGAGAGGAAAGAAGTGGGCTTCTACATATATTCAAGCAGCCTGTCTTATGGTTAGGTATTCGACCAGTAACTATGAGAATAAACTATCACCCATTATGATTGTTCCTAAAAATTCAGTCAGCTCTAGGGGCGCCTGGGTGGCTCAGTCGGTTAAGCGGCCGACTTCGGCTCAGGTCATGATCTCGCGGTCAGTGAGTTCAAGCCCCGCATCGGGCTCTGTGCTGACAGCTCAGAGCCTGGAGCCTGTTTCAGATTCTGTGTCTCCCTCTCTCTGACCCTCCCCTGTTCATGCTCTGTCTCTCTCTGTCTCAAAAATAAATAAACGTTAAAAAAAAAAAAAATTAAAAAAAAAAAAAAATTTCAGTCAGCTCTAGGGGCACCTGGATGGCTCAACCCAGCTCTTGATCTCGGCTCAGGTCATAATCTCACGGTTTGTGAGATCGAGCTCCAAGTTGGGCTCTGCACTGACAGAACAGAGCCTGCTTGGGATTCTCTTTCCTGTGTCTCTGCCTCTACCCCACTCATGATTTCTCACTCTCAAAATAAATTTAAAAATAAAAGTACAAGTTTTTGTTCTAGGGGAGCATCATTGGCTCAGTTGGTTAAGCATCCAATGACTCTGGATTTTGGCTCAGGTCACAATCTCACAGTTCATGGGATTGAGCCCTACATCGGGCTCTGCACTAACAGCATGGAGCTTGCGTGGGATTCTCTCTTTCTGCCCCTCCACTGCTCATGCACATGTGTGAATGCTCTCCCTTTCTCTCTCAAAATAAATACACTTTTTTTCTTTTACATTTATTTTTGAGAGACAGAGTGAGACAGAGCACAAGCGGGGAGGGGCAGAGAGAGAAAGAGACACAGAATCTGAAGCAGAATCCAGGCTCTGAGCAAGCATTCAGCACAGAGCCCAAAGCAGGGCTCGAACCCATGAATCATGAGATCGTGACCTGAGCCGCAATTGGTCACTTAACCGACTAAGCCACCCAGGCGCCCCAATAAACTTTTTTTTTTTAATTTTTATTGGTACTCCACTTAGTTAACATATAGTGCTATATTAGTGTCAGGTGTACAACATTTGGTATGTGACTTTTGCCAAATCTACATACCAAGAATTACCCACTGTGCTTCTCTTTTTGCCAGCAGAGTCATCTATCTTCTACTGGCAAAATTTAACCACTTTAATAACATCCAAGAATACTACTTATGTAGACAAAACTTATTTTAGTAAGTTCTGTGGTTTGGTTTTGTTTTAATTTTTTAACGTTTATTTATTTTTGAGACAGAGAGAGGCAGAGCATGAACAGGGGAGGGGCAGAGAGAGAGGGAGACAAAGAATCCGAAACAGGCTCCAGGCTCCGAGCTGTCAGCACAGAGCCCGACATGGGGCTCGAACTCATGGACCGTGAGATCATGACCTGAGCCGAAGTGAGACGCTTAACCAACTGAGCCACCCAGGCACCCGTTTTTTTTTAAGGAAGTTCTCTTAGAAAAAGGAGATTTTTGTTTCCGATACAGTGAGTTCCAACTACCTTCTAACTCATAAACAGCAACTTAAATAGTATGTGCCTTAAGAAAAAAAAAATCATACTATATCTATATGAAACCCATTTTTACCTTGCCTCATTAGCATTAATTGGTGTTCATGCCTAGCTGCTTCCATTTCTGCTTCCAGTTTCTCTTTGGCTTCTCTGATGTTTCTATCAACCTGCTCACGCTGCTGCTTTTCCATTTCGTCAAGAGCCTTCCATCGAGATGCATACTCAAATTCAAATGTCCCAGGTTGAGCAAAACGTGGTGGCTGTTCTCTTTCCCTAAGAGTTTACATTTGAAAACATACAGAAATCTATGTTTAACAGGCAAAAAAAACAACAAATAAGAACAACAAGAACTACCATTTAGCAAGCAGTTACAATGTTCATGGCACTGTACTGGGCAAGTACGCTACATGAATTACCTCATGACAATATGGTAATTCATGTTTTAACAACCCTGAGTTTAAGAAACTGCCCAAGGATGCCCAACTAGTAAGCATAGAACCAAGATTCAAAACTAAGCAATCTGATACTACCTACAAGCTGCACTCCCCTAATTATCACCTTCAATAAGGCTTTCTGGTTTTCCCTCAACAATTTTATATAAGGCAACATGCAACACAGGAATCAAACACGCCCTAAATAAATTGTCTAGAATCAAAGTTGTTCTCTAAAAGTAACTTTTAGGGGTGCCTGGGTGGCTCAGTCAGTTGAGCGTCTGACTTCAGCTCAGGTCATGGTCTCACAGTTCATGAGTTCGAGCCCCACATCAGGCTCTGTGCTGACAGCTCAGAGCCTGGAGCCTGCTTCAGATTCTGTACCTCTCTCTTTTCCCCCCTTTCCCCGCTCATGCTCTGCCTGTCTTTCAAAAATAAGTAAATGTTAAAAAAAAAATTTTTTTTAAGTAACTTTTAGGCATAGTAATAAAAGCGAATAGTTTATTGAGTGTTATGTGCTAGATTAATTGGCTACACCAAAAAATAAAGGCCTAAACTTATTACAATTGTAGTTATTTAATACTTGTTTTTCCTTGTTAGACTATGAACTCAAAGAGGATGTGAAATGTCTGTTAAATGCTATACCTCAAATACCTGGCACGTTATCTGGCACACTGTATATATTTAGTATTTATTTCTTGAATGAATGCATAAAAGATGAGCAAATGACAAAAATAATTTAAAAAAAAAAGAATGACCTATGAATGTACCTGAAATTCAAAGAATTTTTTCAATTATTCTTGCCTATAATAGCTTCTATTAAAAAACATTGGTAAGGTGCCTGGGTTGCATAGTCAATGGAGTGTCCAACTCTTGATTTTGGCTCAGGTCACAATCTCATGGTTCTGCACTGTTAGTGCACAGCCTGCTTGGGATTCTCTCTCTCTCCATCCCTCCCTGTTCATGTGCACTCTCTCAAAATAGATAAACTTTTGAAAATAAATAAATAAAATTTAAAACATTGGTAAGAACATAATCCGTACCCCACCAATAAAGTATAGATGTCTCAACGACAAAAAATATACATTTCCTGCAATCCTAAATTTTAACTTTCATTTTAGGGTGGGGAGGGAAAGATGGGTAGGTAAGACAAATTTGGGAGATAAAGGGGGAGGTCGTCAGAGGTAAAGATGTAGTCACAAGAAACAGCTTCAAATATTTTTAGAGGCACATAAAATAAAACAAAGTTAACTATGATCTAGGTATTCTATACCTAAAAAATACTTTTTCTTTTTTAAACATGGACTGGGAAAGGGGAAAATTGGGGGAATCAACCATGCACTAATTTTTCTGAAAGAATTATTTATTATTCAGTAGTTCCTAGGTCACACTTGGACTATAATTGTAAATATTAAAAAATCTTAATTTTCTCCAGGGAAACACTACTGAAACAATATGGATTTGGGGAGTTAAACTAAATTTGAATCATGGCTCTTATGCTGTGAACATTCCCTTCTAAGTACAACTCTTTAGTAGTAAAACTGGAAATATAATGAGATCTTGTAAGGTTTGCTGGGTTAATTAAACCATTATATAAGCAAATTTTCCTATATGCATATAAACTCCACTTTTTGTAACACCCTTACAATTCCAGTTCTCTAAACCCTGAATCCAGAAAGTATGCTCTAGTTCAAATTTGTAATGGTAAACTATAACCAGAAAAAGTCAAGCATCTAGGAAATCAGTCTTTGGAAAAAAAACATATGAGAAATCAAATGGGTTCTGAATTATAACTGATCCTTCTCTCCTAAAATACGTTCTTTCCTTGCTTCAAGGACACACTGCTGGCTGATCCCCCTACACCAATGACTGTTCCCACTCCTGTCTTTGCTAATTCCTTCTGATATTCCAAACCTCTATATATTGGAGTATTCCAGGGCTCAATCCTTTGACACAGTTTTCTATCACACGTGGTAACTGCAGCCCAGAGAGCTCATCTAAATTCCAGATGCAAATCCAACTACTAACTTGACATCTCCACTTGGGTGTTCAAAACCATTTCAAACTTGACATGTCCAAAACAAAGTTCCTGAACTTCCTCCCCCCAAACTGCTCCTCCTACAGGATTCTACAGATCAATCATTAGCAATTTCCTTATTTCCAGTTACTTCAGCCAAAAACCATGTAATCATGCTTTTTAACTCTTTTTCTCCCACATCCATCAGCAAATTCCAAAGTCTATTTTCAAACTATATCTATCCAGAATCTGACCACTTTTCACCATCACCACTGTGAGCTCCTAACTCATTTATCTGCCCAATTCCACCCTTGGCAATCTATTCTTAAATCAATCGGTAGCCAAAAAGCTTCTGTTAAATTTAGGTTTAAGTCACTACTCTGCTCATTCCTTTCTCATACAATACAAAAAGCCCAATCAGCTCAGTACCCAGCAAGACACAACAATCTGCACTCCTCCCCAGGTTTTATCTCTACCTCATCTCTCCCTCCTTACTCACTATGCTCCAACTAAATGGGCCTCTCTACTGTTCCTAGAATCTCTCCAGAGTCTTCCTTCTTGGACTTTATAATTAACTATTTCCTGTGCTGAGATCACTATTCTCTATTCCATCCAGGTCTAATACCTACATAGCTAGCTTCCTCCCCACCCCTTCAAGCTGTTAATCAAACGTCACCCTCTCAGGTAGGCTCCCCAACCACCTATACAAAGAGCCACACCACTCTGCTCACAGCATCCACTTTCCCCTGTCTTCCTGCCGTATTTGTTCTACTAACTTTACTGTTTACCTTCCTTACCGCCCCAACACAGCCTGAATTTCTGGCCTATTTTGTTCACTGAAACATCTCCTGTACCAGGCATGTAATAAGCACTCATATTTCTCATTTAAATCAACCATAAAGAAAAACATTCAACTGCCCTATAATCAAAGAACACTAATTAAAGTAACATGAATAAAATACCATTTTGAACATCAGCTATCAAATCCTAAAATCATAACATCCATTTTTTTGTCATGATAAAGAAAAACACCTTTATACATACCAAAGAGTATAAATTGGTATGTTATTTCTGGAAAACCATTTGCCAGTATTAATTTTAAATATGCATACCCTTTGATCTAAGCTTTTAGACCATACATATACCTATACATCATATGTTAACCTTTAATACAGGTTTTGTAATTTTTGATTCCTTATTTCTTGTGTGACTCCACCGCAAGAAATGTCAGCACCAGGAGGGCAGAAACAGTTCAGAGTTGCACTGACTGCACCTAGAATAGTGTCTAGCACAAAAGCACTCCATTATTTGCTGAATTCATGCATGCTCATGTTTTATCTACCATAATGAACAAGTGATTGGTTAAAAATAATAAAATATATTCATACAGGCAACTTATGTAAAAGTATTTCTAACATATCGAGCAAAAAGCAACTAGTACAAGAATAATACACATTTTGAAAACTGGCTATTTTTCTTTTTTACCACTAGGAGTGCTTATCTTGTGCCACATTATCTAACTAAGATCTCCCCTGCTTTACCCCCACCAAAAGTCTCCCTTTAACCTGTAATGTAACTAAAGCATACTAATTTAAAAAATATTTTCATGGTATCTAAATTATATTGTGTCTCTGTCATAATTACTGATAGTATCCATCTAGCTACCTACTCCGGTCCCAGTTATAAAAGCAGACTTTCCTAAGTTAATGTTCTGCCCATTATATACAAGAAGAGCATTCCATGTAGACCAGGCCATTCTATTAACCAGATTATATGACTGAACAGAAAACCTTATAATCCAACAATACTTGATAATAAATGTCATGTAACATCCTTGAAAGCACATATCTAAAAATATCTTTATTAGTAAAATCTTACTTATGATATTGTTGAGTTTTCTGCATTAGCTTCTCTGGCAAGCCATCTTCATCATCAAACTGCTCCATAGGCTCCACAATGACTGGACGAGGGGTCCTGGATAGGTAAAAAGCATAAGAATTAATACAATGTCTAGAATTAACATCCTCCTAGAAATTCTTTATACTAATTCCAAGATACATGCGGCGCCTGGGTGGCTCAGTCAGTTGAGTGACCGACTTCAGCTCAAGTCATGATCTCACAGCTCATGAGTTTATGTCCCACGACAGCTCAGAGCCTGGAGCCTGCATCAGATTCTGTGTCTCCCGCTCTGCCCTTCCCCTGTTCATTCTCTCTCTCAAAAGTCATAAACAAACATTAAAAAATAATAATAATTCCAAGATACATACTTGGGAAATTTCTTGAGAAAAATGTCTCAGAAGTTACCATATATACTCTATTTTTTTTTTTTTTTTTTTTTTAATATTTATGAGAGAGAGAGAAAGACACAGAGCACAAGCAGGGGAGAGGCAGAAAGAGAGAATCCGAAGCAGGCTCCAGGCTCTGTGCTATCAGCACAAAGCCCAACACGGGGCTCGAACTCACAAACCGCGAGAGCAGGACCTGAGCCAAGGTGCTCCCACCCCCCCCATATACTCTTAAAATTAGTCAATAAACATTTGCTGCACCAGATACAAATGAACGTTAAAGTCAAACAAAAATGAACGCTTGTTTTTAGAGCACTGCCTATTCAAAATGACAGAGGAGTAAATCAACAACTGTGAACCTACATAACCACTGTAATTTTTACACAGCACGATGGAAAAGAATGAGCACCTGATTCATATTTTATGTATGTGGAATTATTATCCCCATATCCCACCATCCCAAACTCCCATATCCAACCACCTTCCAGCCTCCCTGCATCTAACCAGTCTTGTTCAGAAAAGTCTTTCTAAAACCTAAAATGACATCTAAAACACACTGGCCAAGCAGCCAAGCAAAAAGAGGAGAGAGCCAGAAGACACAACACATTCAAGGTAGAGGTTGGGGGAAAGAAGAGACAAGAGTGGATGATCAAAGATATAACTTGTAAACCCTCCTTCTTTACTACTTTCCTAAGTAAAACAAAAGGATGGGAAAGTTCACTGAGGAAGACAAAACAGGGAAAGGAAATAGAATGGATGATATGCTGACACCAAAATTTTCCTTGCTATTAACTTTGTAAGGATTTTATAGCCAAGAGCAAGATTTAAAAACTATACCACCAAAAGTACCCATGTGTGTTTGGTACAAACATTTTCTTGTAGCTTTGACTGGACTCATTTCTAAAATGATCCAACAGTATTTTTACCATTTTTTCCAAATTAGCAAATACCAGGACTGATTTGTTTTCAATGATAACTGAATGCACTGGATTCATTTTTGTGAAAGTGGATTTGATGGCCTGTCCAAGGAATGGATTACAGATCATCAGCTGGCTGAGAAGCACCCTAAGGATTTATAGATCCTGTCAAACTGTTGGTGATGACATCATCATTGGCACACCTGAAATGTTGTCACTGCTACCATCACAGTCCCCTACATGTCATCTCTAATAATACCTCTGGAGGGCCTGGCTGCCTAATCCAGTAGAGAAGAGGCTTTGGTTCTTCCTGCTCCTGCCTCCCAATTATCACACTCAAAATATAGCATATTCATGTGACAGGATTGAACCATCATCTGTACATGAAAATCCACATCAATCTTTCTTATGATCAGTGCCTTCTACTGATAACAGAGCACCTCCTCTGGTACTTGCAGATGTTTTTGTTGATTATGTTCACCTTTTGGAACTATGTAGGCCTAACCACAAATAAAAAATCTTTGCCTAAGTCTAAAAAAAAAAAGAAAGAAAGAAATTTTGTTCCTATCAGTCTCTTACCATGTAAGTAACAGTAAAATCTATACTGCCTTCAGAAAAAAACAAATCACTTAACTTTTGCAGCTTTAACATAAGAACTAAGAAGTAAAAGGGCTTTCTGGATTCTAAAAGCTTCCCTTTACAAATAAAGATCCTGAGAGTAACAAAGACTTCAAATTCTAAACTGTTATTAAAAACGATTATTAAAAATGATTCCTGGGGAGCACCAAGCTGGCTCAGTTGGTGGAGCATGCAACTCTGGTTCCAGGTTGTGAGTTTTGAGCCCTACACTGGGTGTAGAGATTACTTAAAATCTTTATTTAAAAAAATTATTCCGGGACTAATGAAGACATTTTAGACAGAATAAGAAATAGAAGCAAGCGCGGAATACCTTGGGGTGACAATGAGATTATAAAAACCGCAGATAAATTAAGTGGGAACCCAAAAGAAAAGAGCCTTACAGGCCTCAATTTTAAGGGTGAGACCTCATATCTAACATCTAAAAGCAGAAGTGTAATAAAGAACGAGTGGGGGGCCTGGGTGGCTCAGTTAGTTAAGCGTCCAACTTCAGCTCAGGTCACGATCTCGCGGTTCGTGAGTTTGAGCCACATGTCGGGCTCTGTGCTGACCACTCAAGAGCCTGGAGCCTGCTTCAGAATCTGTGTCTCCCCTCTCTCTGCCCCTCCCCTGCTCACACTCTGTCTCCCTCTCTGTCTCTAACAAATAAATAAAATGAGTAAATACAGGGGCACCTAGGTGGCTGTTTGTTAAATGTCTGACTTAATCTCAGCCCAGGTCTTGACTTCAGGGTTGTGGGTTCAAGTCCCACACTGGCCTCCACACTGAAGCTACTTTAAAAAAAAAAAAAAAAAAAAAAAAAAAGAATGAGTAAATACAGCTTCATAGATCATATGCAAGCCAACGAGGTATGAGAAAGCAGCTTAGAGTTCCTGAGCCCCTGGGAGGATGTGTTACTTCTAAGAGGACCCAAAGAGGCCCAGGGACAAATGAACAAAATGCACTATATGGACCACTTACCCACTGGAAGCCACTGCAGGACCACACACACCAGAAAAATAATGCGGCCGGGTAAGACTACATCTGAGCAAGGCCAACAAAGAAAGAAAACTCACACTCCCCCTATTTCAATACCAGAAGGCCTCTACCATCCAAAAGAAAAATCAGAAAAGGAGACTCAAGAAGGAAAACGTACTAAGCAAATCATCACGCTCAGAACATGACAGAATTACTCAGAAATGACAAAATTAATTTTATGAAGTCAAGGAAATGATGAACAAAATTAGAGAATATAATGACATCTCTACTATACTCCGAAATAATGCTGAGTTTGTAACAAAAATTTTTCAATTTTCAACATACAAATATGGGCCACCAGACACAAGACATCAGAGTGAATACAGCTCTCTGAGACAGAACTTAACCAATACATACAAATGTTATATATTTATACCTACACCTAGGATTCCATTTCTAAAGAGATACATGAATAAGTGAGCAAAGATCAGTCAGTCACAACCACGTTCATCACATTACATAAAACAAAAAGACCATATGTAGTGTTCAAAAAACGTCCTTAAGAGACTCTTACTTTTGTTCATTGGGCTGTATGTTAAAATGTGAACATTTATGGTTTCACTGTATGCACCACCGCCTGTAAAAATTCCTTTTGTCCATTATCTCACACATCTTATTTATTTCACTTTGATCTTTCTGTGTTAAAAAAAAAAAAAAGGATTGTGTTGTTTTGTTTTTGAAAATATTTATTCTTGGGATAGAGACCACGAGCAGGGGAGGTGCAGATAGAGAAGGGGACACAGGATCTGAAGTAGGCTTGGCGCTGACAACTAAGAGCCCACTGCAAGGGTCGAACTCAAGGATGGGGAGATCATGACCTGGGCCAAAGTCAGACGCTCAACTGACTGAGTCACCCAGGCACCCCAAAAGTTTTTAAAACCTAACATAAGTTCTGTTTATAGGTATAATTACTAAATTTACTCTTTTTAGTAGTGTAGAAAAATATTTCATAGGTATAAAGACTAAAAGGAAACAAATCAGTGATCAACCATTAATGCTCAATCTGGAGGTTCTTATGTGTAGAGTTTCTTCTTCTCCTCACTCTGCTCTAAACTAATCCATCACTGGTTTAGCTATAATACTGATAATTGTCCAGAGTACGTTTTATAGAAGTCAGTGAGTCCTGTGAAATCCTACCATTTGGAAAGGACCTCTGATTATGTTTCATGAACATCTCTTCAGATTTTCCTTTCTGCTAGATACATATAATTTTACACAGAATAATTCACCTGTCCATGTTTTCTTCAGACATCATTTATCATTCAATATAAAATGGCACCATTTCAGATGTATGCATGCACCATAATTTTTAACCATACTTATTGGTGGACATTCAAGGTTTCTATGTTTTCTGAAATGAAACAGAATGATTAACATAATTGTGACTGGGGCACCTGGGGGGCTCAGTCAGTCAAGCATCCTACTCCTGGTTTCAACTCAGGTCATGATTTCATGGTTTTGTGAGTTCGAGGCATCGGGCTCTGCGCTGGCAGTGCTTAGAATTCTCCCTTTCCCTCTCTCTGTCCCTCCCCCACTCACCCTGTCTCTGTCTCTCTCAAAATAAATAAACTTAGAAAAAATATATATTTGTGACTGATCTTTCCTCACTTGTTCAGGTATCTCTTTAGAAGCAGAATGGTGAGAACAAGGTATTATATATATTACTAAAAACATGATGACTTAAAAGATGACGCAACCTTTTGTGTATGCAATTAAAAAAAGGATTATGTAAGGACAATTTGGTTCACTACTAAATTCTTACACACATACAGCATTTTTGCAGGGTTTTGTCAATTTTAGTCTTTAATATAGCTGAGAATTGAAGAGTAATGATAAACAATTCTTAGGATGATAAAATAAGTTTTATGACAGAGGAAAAATAAAATCACTAGGACCTATATGATCTCAGATTACAAAATAACCCAATGGACCCATATGGTAAATTTTATGGGGAAAAAAAGTTTATTTAATATTCTTTTTGTTCTTCTGAAAACCTCTAATAAATAATAAAATATCAACCTTTATAAATACTTCTCAAAAACGAAAGTATAAAACTAAAACTGGACCCAAATGACACCAACGGTGTAAAAGTTATAGGTGCTTTTCCGGAAAGGTAAATAAATAGTAATTCATACTTCCACCATCAGCAGGTATGGCTAGATACCTCTTGTGTTTCCAATTTATATAAGCAAAAGCAATATTACAGTATTGTTTTTATTAAAGTATTTCTTCTGAATCTAAAAGAACCCCATTTAACGGAAAGATGTGATGAAGCAAATAAAATGATGGAAAAGTAATCCCTGGAAAGTAGGAATATAAGATAGGAAAGGTATGAAAAAATTAATGTATTAATCCCTTATCTGCTTAAAGAGTTAACAAAATAGGCCTGAAACAGCTATCCCACCATGCTAACAGATAAGGCTGATTTTCTGTGCCAAAACTGTGCAAACAATGTGGTTTATGTTGAACACAAACCATCTAAGCTTTTTTCCTTCATGAAGTCCTAAATTCTGGTATTTTGCCAGGTAAGTGGGAACTTAAAAAACCAACCACCCTCCACCCCACTCCTTATATATGGACATGGCTACTAGGATCAGTTAAACTTCACCTGGTAGTTAACACTTCATTCTATTGTCTCAACTAGTTGCTGGCAGAATTAAGCCAAGTACTTTTCCAACTCAACTGGAAAAGGACTCTTGGAAAGCTTATACCTAGTTTCCTCCAAACTTTACCTGGTGTGCATTTTTCCATTACTGATTTTGCTCTGTATTCTTTTCCTGTAATAAATCTTAGACGTAAAACTATACGCTAGGCCTGAGTCCAACTAGTGAATCATGAAACCAAGGAGACTTCCAAGATACACCTGTAAGCACACTTATCAAATATAACTTTTGCTGACATACTCACATTTTTATTTCCAGTCTTTTTTTTCTGATCAGTTTCTTAACACAAACTTGGATCGTAGTATACATCTAGTCTTGTCTTGCGTCCCTTTTTTTTTTTACTTGCTACATTGTTTTATTTATAGAAAATAAATACACATTTTTTTTAAATAGGTTCCACGCCCAACAGAGGGCTCGAACTCATGACCCCGAGATCAAGAGCCACATGCTCTATGGACTGAGCCAGTCATGCACCCCTATATATATTTATCTACATGAATTTAAGTTTTTGAGCAGTAGTTAGCACAGATGCATAGCCAAAGGCCCTGCCATAAACAGATGTGGAGTTTGCAATGTGTTTATAGTTTTGTTTGTATCATTAATGAGATATAACTCACATACCATAAAATTCACCATTTTAAAGTGTACAGTTCAATGGGTTTTAGTATGTGTAACCATCACCATGATCTAATACCAGAATACTTTTATCGCCCCCAAAAAAACCCCAAATTCATTAGCTATGAATTCCCTATTTCCCTGAACCTCTAGTCTACTCTCTTCTCTGTGGTATATACTCCCTTTAAAAAAATTTTTCAGGGAACCTGGCTGGCTCAGTCAATAGAGCATGTGATTCTTCTTCTCAAGGTCATGAGTTCAAGCCCCACACTGGGCACAGAGATTACTTAAAAAATAATAAAGGAATTTTTTTCATGAGTTACATTTCCTGATGTCATGAAATATTCTTGAAAAAATACACACTAATCCACTATAAATATGATATACTTACTCAATTCTCTATTAAGAAATTTAGATGTAGCCAATCATGATAAACCAGATATAAAGCGATACACCAAAGTTTTGAGTCAAATACTTAAAATATACCTCTATTATAACAGTAAAACAACCTTAAGGTTTTTATACTCAGTAACTAAATACCTCCAAGTGACCAATTTCCATCAGCACCAGGAGTCATAAAACACTCACGTGACTTCACTTTCACTCACTGGGTATTTTTAAACCTTTGCCAATACATAAAATTAAAAAAAAAAAAAAAAAAAATAGGGGCACCTGGTGCCTCAATCATCTGACTATTGATTTCAGCTCAGGTCATGATCTCATGAGTTCCATTAGAAGGCTTAACTAACAACAAAGTTCCTGAGCAAGGAAGAGTCTCTAAAAAAAATAAATCACTCCACCTATAGCACAATATGAAAAGAAAGGATGAGGCGCCTGGGTGGCTCAACCGGTTAAGTATCCAACTTTGGCTCAGGTCATGATCTCATAGTCGGGCCCCATGTTGGGCTCTGTGCTGATAGCTCTGAGGCTGGAGCCTGCTTCAGATTCTGTGTCTCCCTCTCTCTCTGCCCCTCCCCCACTCCTGCTCTCTCAAAAAATGAATAAATGTTAAAAAATTTTTTGAAAAAAGGGATGTGGCATCAGGCTAAAATTCACCATTTATTCGTTGTGCAATCTTACACAAATTATTTAACATCTCTGGGTCAGTTTTCTCATCTGAAAAATACAAAATCCAACATGCTTATGTTTATGATCATGATTATGAAACAGAATGGATAATACAATGTCAACACTTGCCCATTCCCTCAAAATTGTTTTTAAGTTATTCTAAAAGCTACCTGTAAGACATGGTTAATTGTTTTCCAATGCCTGGCTGTAACTTTTAAAAAATACCAATTAATCAAAGCTTGCAATGGAAAAAATACTAATCACATGCCTTGAGTATTTTTAGTTCCTTCCTTCCTTCATTAAATAATTGATTAGCTGGGGTACCTGGGTGGCTCAATCAGTTAAGCACATGAATTTTGATTTCTGCTCAGGTCATCATCTCAGTTCATGGGTTTGAGCCCCATAACAGGCTCCATGCTGACAATGCAAAGACTGCTTACAATTCTCTCTCTGCCCCTCCCATGCACCCACTTGATCGCGCTCTCTCTCTCGAAATAAACAAAAAAACTTTAAAAAATTATTATTATTAGCTTAATTTGTAGCCAGGAATTATTAAAATACAGGTGCTAGAAGAGTATCGTGGTAGATGAAGTAAGTCAGAGAAAGACAAATACCATAGCATTTCATTCATGTGGAATTTAAGAAACAAGAAAAAAAAGAAAAACCAAAAAACAATCTTAACAACAGAAAGCAGGGGAAGTGGGTGAAATAGGTGAAGGGAATTAAGAGTACACTCATCTTGCTGAACACTGAGTAATATACAGAATTGTTGAATCACTGTATTGTATGTACACATGAAACCAATATAAAACTATATATTAACTGTACTGCAATTAAAATTAAATTAAAAAAAAACACAGGTGCTAGGATTATACTGAACAAGACCAAGTCCCTGCCCTCAATGGAACTTGGCATTCTCCTGCAGAGAAAGACCTACAAATTAAAACAGTAAATGCTATGACAAAAAATAAATTGGAGAGTATCAGTTGATACTGCAGAGGGGATGAATAAATGAAGATAAAACAGCTTCTCTAAGATGTTTCTTAGCAAAATATGAATAAAGTGGAACAAGGAGAGCAAGCATTCTCTAAACAGAGTGTAAGACCAAAATCTCTGAGAACTGGCAGTGCTGTAAAACATATGTAACACGAATTACAGCTTTAGCATGAACACCTGACAGTCCCAAACAAATTGAAAAACGCTTTACGTATCACCAAACTATGCTCCATGGGGCAGAGATGTTTTACACTGACCTTGTGTCCAATTCCCCAAACCTTAAAACATTTGAATACTCCCAACCAATAGTAAAGTAAATGGATACTTTATCTCTAACAGAGATAAAGGAATCAATGCAGCAATCAACTAGGGAACTTTTCTACCAAATCCAGTCTAAACACTAAGGATGAACATCAAGAACACCACCCTGGGCAAATTGAAAGCAAAGGCATGTTAATACGGCAACAGGTTGAATGACTATTATAATTACTTACGAATATTTTTAAGTAAATGGATACACCATTCACGGACTAGAAAAAAGTCAGTATTATGAAGATGTCAAAATGTTCCTCAGAATGACCTGAACACTCAACACGATTCTAATCAAAAGCCCAGAAGAACTTTTTTCAATTGACAAGGTGATTTTAAAATCAGTAAAGATGCAGGGGGTGCCTGGGTGGCTCAGTCAGTTAAGCGTCCGACTTCAGCTCAGGTCATGATCTCACAGTTCGTGAGTTTGGCCCCACAGCCAGTTTGGGATTCTCTCTCTCTGCTCCTCCCTCACTCATGCTCTCTCCTGCTTGCTCTCAAAATAAACTTTAAAAAATATATAAATAAATAAAATAAAATCAATAAAGATAATCTGAAACTAAAGTAACATTGTACATTAATTACACTCAAATTGGGAAATAAATAAAATCAGTAAGGCTATACCAAAAAAAAACAAAACACAAAAACAAAAACAAAAACACAACACCCAGAACAATTAAAAAAAGCAAAACAAAACAATTCAGTTGGCTGATACTACTTGATTTCAAACCTTAGCATAGTGTGGGGTGCCTGGTGGCTCAGTCAGTAAAGCATGCAAATGCTGATCTCAGTGTTTTAAGTTCGAGCCCCACACTGGGTAGAGATCACTAAAAAATCAAATCTTTCTTTTTTTTCTTTTTAAAGTTTATTTATTTATATTGAGAGAGACAGAGACAGTACCTGAGCAGGGGAGGGGCAGAGAGAGAGAGGGAAAGAGAGAATTCCAAGCAGGATCCATGCTGTCAGCAGAGCCCGATGTGGGGCTCAAACTCACGAACTGTGAGATCATGACCTGAGCCGAAACCAAAAGTTGGACACTTAAGCAACTGAGCCACCCAGGCACCCCTTAAAAATAAAAGCTTAAAAAAAAAAGAGTGAAAGACAGTACTAGTGTAAAAGACACACCAATTGGTGAAATGAAAGAGTGCAGATTTTCTTCCCCTCGATTTTTGATAAAGACAAATGGTAAAAAAGGAGAAATCATAATCTTTACAATTACTGGTGCTGCAACAAATGGCACTTATATGGAAAAAAAAAATCTACTATCTCACAGCATACTCAAAATGGATCACAGGTATAAATAAAAAAGCTAGGGATGCCGGGGTGGCTCAATCAGTTGAGCGTGAAACTCTTGATCTCAGCTTGGATCTTGATCTCAAGGTCATGCGTTCAAGCCCCACGTTGGGGTCCACGCTGGGCATGAAGCCTACTTTAAAAAAAAAAAAGAAAAACAAAGAAGAAAAAAAGCTATAAAATGTCTTAAGAAAGGACAAGAAAAGCTTTGCTACCTTAGGAAGGGAAAAAATTTTCATACAAGGATCCAAAAAACATAAATCATAAAAGAAAAAAATGTAAATTATACTTCACTGCTGCTTTCTGAAGAACACTAAGAAAATTAAAAAGCAAGCCACATACTAGGAGAAATAGTCCTAAAACAGACCTGTATCCAGATGTTTTAATTCGATAAGGCAAACCACCCAATTAAAAAATAGACAGGGACACCTGGGTGGCTCAATTAAGCATCTGACTCTTGATTTCAGCTGAGGTCATGATCTCACGGTCTGTTGAGATCAAGCCCCAGGTCAAGCTCCACGATGACCATATGGAGCCTGCTTGCAATTCTCTCTCCCTCTATCTCTCTGCCCCTCTGCCACTTGTGCTCTCTCTCTCTCCAAAATAAATATTTTTTAAAAATAAAAACTAAATTTAAAAAATAGGCAAAAAATTTCAAGATACTTCACAAGAGATATAAAAATAGACAAAAAGCAAATGAAAAGATGCTAATCATTAGCTGTTTGGAAAATAAAATTTAAACTCACCAGGAGACACTCCTATACTAGACTATCCAAAAGACTAAAACTATCAAGTGTTGGTGAAAGTATGGAGCAACTAGAACTCTCTCACTCATTGCTTGTAGGAATGTAAAATGATACAACCATTTTGAAAAACAATTTGGCAGTTTCTTATGAAGTTGAAAATTCAGCCATTTATCCCTAATTACCCAAGCCACATGAAAGTATAATGTTCACAAGAAGCCTGTACAGAAATGTTCATGGTAGCTTTATTCACAATGGCTAATAGTTGAGAGCATCCTGAACATTCACCCACCCTTAGGTCACTGGGCAAACTGTAATTATGTCCATATGGTGGAATGAAACTCTGCCATAAAAGTGAGCAAAATACTAATACAATGATATGGATGGAATCTCATTAACATTATGCTAAGCAAAAGATATGAGACACAAAAGAGTACAGATTATTTCACTTATATGAAATAACCAGAAAAGACAAAAGACAAACTAATTTATAAGAGCAGAAAGACCAATAGCTATCTAGGACAGGGTTAAGGGGTAGAAAGAAACTGCAAAAGGGCATAAAGGAACTCGTCAGGATGATGAAAATGTTCTAGATCTTGATTGTGGTGCTAGGTTACATACATCTGTTAAACTCCTTGAGTTCTATGTTTAAAATTGGGAACATTTTAATTCATGCAAATTATGCCTTAAAAAAACCTGAGTAAAATGTAATTCATCCATTCATTATTTAAATATAAAATTTTACTTTGCATATAACATTCAGTAAACTGAATAAAAATCGTAGTACAAATCATTTCTAAGCTTCAAGTATGAATCAATACACTGAAGTCTGAAGTATAATGCTTGATCTCACACAAAAATTCCTGTTTATATTCACTATATACTTATTCAACACCTACTTACCATACGACAAGACAGTATGAACTGTATAAAGAAAGACAGAAGTTCAGCACAGAGAGAGAAGCCCATATGTAACTGCACAGGATGATGAGATGTTTAAAACTTACGTTGTTAGCAAGAATGCCCCATCACCACATCTTTCCAGAGCCTTTCGTGCAGGAGGTTTTGCTGCAAATTCTACAAAACCTTTTCCTGTAGCTCTACCACGATCATCCACAACCACAACGGCTTTCTCTACTGGACCAAACTGGGAAAATGCTTGCTCTAGAAGCTCATTGGAAACAACCGGCGAGAGGTTCTTGACAGTTAGGGCTGCTCCATGTGTAGCAAAACGAATTCGGAGAGGTCTGCTCTTCAAAATGGTGCCATCCAGCTCTGCTTTTGCAATTTCAGCCAGTGTTCTGGATTCCTTTTTAGGAGGAAAAATCACTTTTTAAAGATGATAGTAATAACACAAATACTTTTAAATAGTGGTTTCTAGGGAGAAGAGCTGGGTAGCTTTTGGAAATGGCTGATAGGGTCACTTTGTTTTTGTGTCTTTCAATTTTGGTATCACATGCATTTTATTAAGTGTTCAAAAAATAACTGTAAACATTTTATTTAGAAAATCCCAACCCCAATGTCCCAAGTCATCAAAGATGGTCTACTCACACACAAATTACCAGCTATTAAATATTCACAGCAGTATCTTTTTTAAATCTCTTACATATATTAAAAGAAAATCATAATTACTTTTTGAGACCAAGCACCGGTTACTAGAAGCTATTACTGAACAGAATAATTTTCAGTATATACTGTTTTTTGATATTTATATCTTTTATTAAAACAACCCACCTCTCCAATGCTACACAAATCCCCTTTCCTCTTTCATTTTTTACATTACCTATGAAAACCACTATTAGATGTTGTTAACCAGGTCTCCTGAAATACTTTCATGGGCTACACATTTCTCCATTATATTGAGAGAAGCAAACACATACATTCATGGGCTGTAAGAGTTATCTCCATTATACAGAAAATCAAGTGCACACCCGTTTATGAACTAGAAAATATGTTCAATGCTGAAACCACAAGAGAACTTCCTTCTTGAAGAATTCAAAGTTGGTATAGAATACAGACATCTAAACATAATCAACAAACAAGTTTAATATAAGTATGTTCTTTTCCTTTGTGTTGTGAGAACTCTACAGTGAGAATTTAAACAGGTTTTATATGCATTTGTAGTAAGAGTAAAAATGTACTGTCTTATGAAAAAAGTCTTAAGGTCACACCAGATCTTTATTTAATACCTAAAATACAACAACTTTAAATTACTACAACTTACACAAAAATCTATAGAACTAATTTTACAAAGACAAGTCTAACCTTTTTTTTTAATGTGTATTTATTTTTGAGAGAAAGAGCACGAGCAGAAGAGGGGCAGAGAGAGGACAAAGGATCCAAAGCAAGCTCTGTGCTGACAGCAGAGAGCCCGACACAGGGCTCAAACTCACCAACTGTGAGATCATGACCTGAGCCGAAGTCAGATGCTTAAATAACTGAGCCTCGGGGTGCCCCAACAAATCTAACCTTTTTACAGATACTCAAAATGGCTACTTTTTAAAAATGTTTTTATTTATTTTTGAGACAAAGAGAGACAGAGCATGAGCAAGGGAGGGGCAGAGAGACAGGGAGACACAGAATCTGAAGCAGGCTCCAGGCTCTGAGCTGTCAGCACAGAGCCTGACGCAGGGCTCGAATGCATGGATTGTGAGATCATGACCTGAGCCGAAGTTGGATGCTCAACCGACTGAGCCACCCAGGTGCCCCTCAAAATGGCTATTTTTAAAAAATTACTCTCAGAAATTTTTAATTAAAATGACTCTTAACATAGTTATACCAGCAAACATTTAATAAATATCTAACAGGGGATAGGCGCTTTGCACCTAATCTGTCATATGACCCAACAACTCTTAAGAGGTAGATTTTAAGAATGAAGTCTTGAATTAAAATGCTGTTAGGTATGGAGTGCCTGGGTAGCTCAGTCAGTTAAGTACCTGACTTCTGAAGCTCAGTTCACAATATCACAGTTTGTGAGTTGGAGCCCCGCGTCAGGCTCTGTGCTGACAGTGCAGAGCGTGCTTCAGATCCTCTGTCTCCCCCTCTCTCTGCCCTTTCTCTGCTCACTCTCTCTCAAAAATAAACAAATATTAAAAATAATAATAATAATGCTGTTAAGTTTAATTGGGAATGGGAAGGGACAGGAGGAAATTTCAAGAGATGATAACGTTCTCTATCCTGATAGTTTGAATTAAACAAATGTTATTTATCTAAAATCACCAAATTGTACACTGAAAATTTGTTCATTTTGCTGTATGCAGATGTCAAATACCTCAAAAATAATATTGGACTCTAGTTACTAGTAAGCATGCTTGATGGGAGCCTGGGTGGCTCAGTCGGTTGAGCATCCGACTTCAGCTCAGGTCATGATCTCACGGTTCGTGAGTTCGAGCTCCGCATCAGGCTCTGTGCTGACAGCTCAGAGACTGGAGCCTGCTTCAGATTCTGTGTCCCCTGCCCCGTCTCTCTCTGCCCCACCCCTGCTTGTGATCTTTCAAAAATGAATAAACATTAAAAAAAAATTTTAATAATAAGCATGCTGGAGTGTTTAAGAGTCAAGAACTGATGGATGAAAAGGTGGATAGATATGTGAAAAACACATTATAAGAAAACTTAATTATGAATCTAGATGGTGGATCTATGGATGTTCATTTCTATGTATCCAAAATTTTTCATAATAAAATGTTAGGGGTAGAAGGATAAAGAGAACTTGGTGAGGACTTTCTAAAAGTGAAAAGTGCTTCCAGAGGATGTCTCCTCTTCAGATTCAGTCAAGTATAATCACAATGTCATATATTTTGTTTTTCCACAGAGGAAGCAGAAAATCCCCAATTTTTATGTTAAATCAAGTAATTTTTTTTACAGTTGGCAATGAATTCAATGTTTAATACTTTTGAGCCAAATGAAATGTTTATGCTGTCAGGAATTTTCAATGCCATGATCCTTCTTCAAAGTTTATACTCTTCATGGTTTTAAATAATTCCACACCGGAGTTTCTCAACTTTAGCACTATTGACATTATGGGCAAGACAATTCTTTGGGGGGGGCGGGGGGGGTCTGTGCATTACAGGAGACTTAATAAGCCAAAAGAAACAACCCCCACTTCTGACAATGAAAGATGTCTCCAGACATCGTCAAATGTCCCCTGGGAAGCAGAACCACTCCATGTAAGAACCACTGCTGTTGGGGCACCCAGGTAGCTCAGCTGATTAAGCTTCAGGTCTTCATCTCAGGGTGGTAAATTCAAGCCCTGCATTGGGCTCCATGCTGGGTACAGAGCCTACTAAAAAAAGGGGGGGTTGCAATGCCTGGGTGGCTCAATCAGTTAAGCCTCCGCTTAACTCTTGGTTTCAACTCAGGTCATGATCTCACTGTTTCTAAGGTTTGTGAGATGGAAGGACAAAGAGCCTCCTTGGGATTCTCTCCCTTTCAGTAGGCCCCTCCCCCATGGCATGCACGTGCTCAAAAACCACTGTTGTAAATCTGTACTGAAGTATCTGTAAAATCAATTAAAATTATGTGTTTGAAATGAAACCAAATATTTGTTTACTTCATGACTCAGAATAATGATAACGAGGTAACTTTTACTAAGCAGGTAGTATATTCCAGCTCTTCATTATTTTATATATATTCACAAATATGTATGCATTATCTTCTACTGGTCTCATCAACAATCTTATAAAGTGGGTTATTACTATCCCCACTTCACTTATGGGTAAACAGGCCTAGAAAGGTTGAAACAACTTGCCAAAAAATCTGGCCATTTGCAGCAACATGGATGGAACTGGAGGGTATTATGCTAAGTGAAATCAGTTGGTCAGAGACAGACATATACCATATGTTTTCACTCTTATGTGGTTCCTGAGAAACTTATAAGACCATGGGGAGGGGAAGGGGAAAAAAAAAAGTCACAGAGAGGGAGGGAGGCAAACCATAAGAGACTCTTAAATACTGAGAACAAACTGAGGGTTGATGGGGGATGAAGGAAAGGGGAAAGTGGGTGATGGGCACTGAGGAGGGCACTTGTGAGGATGAGCACTGGGTGTTGTATGGAAACCAATTTGACAATAAATTATATTTAATAAAAACAAACAAAAGAAATAACTTGCCAAAGATCTATACAAAATTCATAATCTCTACCAAATACATCATAAATCCCTCCTTTCAGCTAGTGTTCCAGCATTACTCTGTATAAAAAGTACAAGTACAGGTTCTTAACTAAAAATAATACAAAAAGTATCAAGAAACTACGTGACTATCCCAAGTTACAGATTGCTTGTAATATGGTCAAATGATGTACACTGGATCCTTTCCAAAGGCTCATTCCAAAGCACCTGACATTTTTCTCATTGTTCAACTAATAGTTAAAAGTTCCCACTGTAATAGTACTAATCCACTGAGATAAATTGGAAACAGCGTTCAAGTCAATCAATAGAAAGTTGATCGGGTAAATGGCAGTCCATTCATACTGTGAAATACAATATGGTCATTAAAAATCAATCTCATGACATAAAAGATATCAGATATATTAAATGAAAACCTCAAAACAAAACAGAGTATATAGTATGGTTTGATTTTTTATGGAAAAATGAAAGATTAACAGTGATTACATTTAATGTGTTAGGGGACAATCTTTCACTAAAATTAAAACTGTAGTAAGAAAACTTCCCTGAACTAAAAGAGCATTTGAAATTATATGCTAGACAGGCCTACTAAGGAGATTGTGCAACATCTTCTCTAATGTTTGACATTCCATAAGAAACACACAGCATTTCATACTTAGAAACAAAGAGCACGAGGGGAAAGGGTTTAATCCGCGATGACTATATTAAATTCAGTTGATTTTTAACTCTTTAATTACAACAGTGGTTCTCAAACCTTAGCAAACATAAGAATAACATGGAGGGCTAGCTAAAACCCAAGATTGAGGGCCCCAACCCACAATTTCTGATTCAGTAGATCCTGGGTGGGCCTGAGAATTTGCATTTCCAACAAATACCCAGTTAACTGATGAGGTGAGGCAATTTTTAGATGGGGTAGTCAGCACTGCTAGCATGAATAGTAGGGAATATAAGTGGCCTTCTGCTTACACTGGGAGGTACCTGAATCTGTTGGACAGGGAACACACGTCTATAAATCACCACTCCAGAAGTCTGGTTTACTAAAGTTAAAAGTAGAGGGAAGAAAAAGATAAAAGCAGAAACTGAGTTCAGATCAAACTAATACCAGTTGTAACAACATTAAACTAGCTGTAAAATGCACCACAGGGGCACCTGGCTGGCTCAGTCTGAGTAGTGAGCGGCTCTGGAGTTCGTGAGTTCAAGCCCCACTCTGAGTATAGAGATTACTTACATATATACATATATAAATAATCTTTTAAAAAAAAAAAAATGCACTACAACTTTTCAGTTAATTTATCCAATCTAAATTGTCAGTAACAAGCCAAAACCTAAAAAGAAGCTTTTAGGTCTAAAATTCCACAAAATGTATCCAAAATAAACAGTCTATTTCAACCCTAAAGTACCACAGGCTCACATCATAATACGGCTTTATGATCTTATGAGGAAATGCCACTTAAATTCTTTTTCCCAACCATATTAGCAATGCTGACCCTGTAACAGCTCAAAAATGTTGTCTCACCTTACCAATTAACTGGAAAACGACAACTAACAGTGTAAGAAAATTTATTTGCATTTAGTATTTCCAGGGGCATCTGGGTGGCTCAGTCAGTTAAGCCTCCAATTTCAGCTCAGGTCATGATCTCTAGGTTCTTGAGTTCCAGCCCCACATGGGGCTCTGTGCTGATGGCTCAGAGCCTGGAGCCTGCTTCGGATTCTGTGTCCTCCCTCTCTCTCTGCCCCTCCCCCTCTCGGGCTCTGTCTCTCTCTCTCTCTCTCAAAAAATAAACATTAAAAAAATTGTTTTGGGGTACCTGGGTGACTCAGTTGGTTAAATGTTCGACTCCAGCTCAGGTCATGATCTTACAGTTTGTGGATTCAAGCCCCGCATCGGGCTCTGTGCTGACAGCTCAGAGCCTGGAGCCTGCTTTGGATTCTGTGTCTCCCTCTCTCTTTGCCCCTCCCCCATTCTCTCTCTCTCTCAAAAATAAACATTAAAATTTTTTAATTGTTTTTTAAATCAAAATATAATCTAAAAATATATATCAGATAAAATTACGCCACTATTTAGAGCCACTACACCACCACTACACACAACAGCCACTATATCATTACTTACGTTCAGATCAGGTATACACTATGTTGTTTTCCTAAGCAGAAAGATACATAACTCAGAAATATTTAAAGCTTTTAAATTTACCTGTTTATCATAGAGCTCAGATTAAACAGTAAAGGTATCCATAAAGTCAAATCTTTTAAGCTAAATTCTAATTTCCTACTGGCAAATTTTTAACATTCCTACACCAAAAAATAACATGACAGGTTTAGAGGAGCATATCCCAAAGGAGCAGACAACAGCAGCCCCTCTCACCTCCCCATTTCATAATCCCATTAAGACTTTTTTTAAAAAAGAAACTAGGGGCGCCTGGGTGGCTCAGTCGGTTGAGCGTCCAACTTCGGCTCAGGTCACGATCTCGCGGTCCGTGAGTTCTAGCCCCGCGTTGGGCTCTGGGCTGACAGCTCAGAGCTTGGAGCCTGCTTCCGATTCTGTGTCTCCCTCTCTCTGCCCCTCCCCCATTCATGCTCTGTCTCTCTCAGTCTCAAAAATAAATCAACATTAAAAATAAAAAAAAAAAAAGAAACTAATAGCAATGAGTTGTGCTGTCCAACACAGTAGCCACCAACCACAGGTGGCTATTTAAATTTAAAAGTAAGTAAAATTTAAAGTTCAAATCCTCAGGCACAAGTGCTACATTTCAAGTGCTCAAGAGTCACATATGGCTAGTAGCTACTACACCGGACAGCACATATACATAGCATTTTCCATCACTACAGAAAGTTCTATTGGCAGGGCTAATAATACACTAAAGGAGAAAGGATTCTTAGTAGCTTTAAAGACAGGAAGGAAAAAGATTTTTCCATGTTAAGATATTTACTATTGACTTATTTTTAAGTGCAAGGCTCCCAAAACAAAGGGAAATGGAGTCCTCCCATTCTTCCTCCCGAATGTAAACTTTAGAACAGACCAACAAGGTGCCAGAAGCTAAAGACTATGAAAATGTTAAATAACATCCTTTTGGAAAGTTTACTAAAAGTTGCCTAAACTCACTTCTTTTAAAATAACTTTTGGATTTATATTAAAAATAACTTTACCAAATGACAGGCTGTTTCCCTACTGTCCTAAAGGTAATGATTTATAATTTTATGTTTAAAACGCACTGATTATTTAACTTGAATTTCAAGGACATTTTCAGGTCTCATTAATATTCCATGAAGATTTACCCTTCTCTTGAAGCCATTTAAGATTTTAGATGTTCAAATGTTCTCCCTAAAAAAAATACAATGTCACAAAATTACAATCAATTCTGTCTACATATTAAAATTTTGCCTGGGTCAATCATGAAGAGAACGCAATTTTGAAAGTTCCAAAAAGAAGCTTCCACAAACTGCAAAGCACATAAAATTTGAGGGTCAAACTAGAAAGGCAACACATGCAGAAAAAGTACTTGTGTAAAAATGTCTCCAACGAAGTTATTTTCTTGGGGAAAACATCTAGCATCTAAATATGAATTACAATGAAGCTGTGTAAGTGACACTGATTCACCACAAAGCACTCAGGAAAACTGAACAGATATTTGCCCTGTTAAGAAGAGTATACCCTCGCTGTTTGATGAATTTTTTTGTTCGATGTAAGGGAGGCACAATTTTTGCATGATACTGGAAAACTTTTTAAGATCTGGACTAAAAAAAAGGCAAAATGTGTACTCTTCCAGCAACAAAACATGCCCATAAAATGTAAAATACATTTATATATGATTTTATATGTATAATTCATCCCCCCCCCCAACAACGTAGAAACTTCCAGAATGTTTGGGAGAGGAAGCGTATTACATTAGCTATCCAATAACCCAACACCATCCAGATACTGCAGCGTTTCTGAACTAGGCGGTTTAAGGTGTGCTGCGCTAAGCGGGGTGAGAAACGATACGGTTTACCTTTAAACGCTTCCGAGTCTGGCTGAAAGCAGGGAGATCGTTGGGAAAACGTTTTTTTTTTAAGAAGCGAGGCCGCTGGCTGCTCTTCCAAGCCCCGCGAAATTTCTGGTGAGACCGGAGCTTCCCTTCCAAATTCCCATCTCAGGCCCTCACGACACAGTTTCGCCGGCAGAAGTCTCACCCCGAAACACGGCGGCCCCCTCCCCTGCCGCCGGCGGGAAGCGGGCGGCGGGAACCCCTAGGCGGGGGAGCCGCGGCCGCGCGCACAGCCGAAAACGTGGGCGACGGCCACCGCGGAGGGCCGGGGAGCCCGGGCCCGCAACGCCGCGCCGGGGGGAGGCCGGGACGACGGGCGCCGCGACGTTCACGGGCCACAGGAAGGGCCGAGGCGTCCGGCGTGGAGGCTGCCTGCGGCGCCCCGCTCCCTTCACGCCCCCTTCCCCCGACAACGCTGCGGCCGGGGCCCGACACTCACCAAACGGATGAAGCCGAAGCCACGGTCCCGATTGATGAAGACCTCGCTGGGCTCGCCGTAGCGCTCGAAGAGCCGCTTGAAGTCCTCCTCCGTGATGTCTGTGGGCAAGTTCCCCACGAAGAGGCGGCAGCGCTGCGTGTACGTCTTCTCGCCCGGCTTGAGGAAGCTCTTGATGTCGATGGTGAAGCCCATCTCCTCGTCGGGGTGGTCCTCCGGGGGCACCGGGGCCGGTGGCGCCGGCTCCCCAGCCAGCGCGAGCGCCATGGCGGCCGTCGGCTCGCTCTCGCCTGCCGCAGACTCCAGAGCGCGAAGGCGGGCCGGGTTTTTCTCAATGCGTACTTGCTTCAGGTTTCCTCTTAACATCATCTTAGTGAGTTCACTTATGCCGGACAGAATTCTAGATCTAGAGCTGTATCACTATATATACCTACAGAAACGGAATAGGGAAGCACAAAGTCAGAGAAGACACCCGGGTCGCCGCGCCGGCTGCCCTACCCCGAAGGACTCACGCCCGGGGCGGTTGCACGTTCAAAATGGCGCCGCCACAAGCCGCAGTTACAAGAAGAGACGCCGGCCGCAAGTCCCGCCCCACCGCAAAGGCCGGCGCCGGAGCTGACGCGCCTGCGCAGTATCGGCGCTAACCGGCCCGGTAGCCGGCGTGCGCCGGAGCGCGGCGTTACTAGAGCTGCGGGTTCAAGCCACCTCCCAGGCTGGCAGAAACGCGGTTTCCTGACCTAAGTTAGTTAGCCGAGTGTCGGACTGCGTCGGGTGGAAATCTGTGCGGTGTGTGCAGCAGTGTGTGAAAACACGGTGATTGGGGAACATCCATATTTTAAATATCCTGCTCAATTTTCAGTGACTATGAAAAAAATGAAAGTTTGCGGATTGTATGCGTAGCCTTGAATAAGATGTTTCCCACCAATTGAAACACGTAAAAACACATTTCTTTCAGCCCGTTTCGACAGCAAGCTTTTTATTATATTTACTGAGACTATAAAATAATTGTGTATTGATTATTCACCTCAGAGAAGGACTCCATGAAATTGCTTATGAAATTCTGAACCCTTACGGACCACATTCTGTGAGAAGGGTCAACATTTTCTATAAGGGACCAGACTGCAAATATTTTAAGATTTGTGAGCCATACAGCGTGTGCCAAACTACTCGATTCTGCCCAGTACCTCTCCTGGCACACGGGCAGGTACTGTTCAGTGAGTGTTAAAAAGAAATGAATTCACACTCTGAAAAACATTTCAGTAGTTTCTCATGAAACTAAACATATACTTCCTTTAGGGTTGCCTGGTTGGCCCAGTCCCTGAAGCGGTGATTTCAGCCCAGGTCATGATCTCCATGATAGCAGGGTGGTGAGTTCTAGCAGGCATGGAGCCGGCTTAAGATTCTCTCTCTCTCTCTCTCTCTCTCTCTCTCTCTCTCTCTCTCTCCCCCTTCTCTCTCTCTCTCTCTCTCCCCCCCATCCCTTCCCTTCACTCTTTCTCTCAAATAAACAAAATCTTAAAAACAACAGCAAACAAACAAAAAACAAGAAAAAACAAGAAAAAAGACACCTGGGTGGCCCAGTTGGTTAAGCCTCCAACTTGGGTTCAGGTCATGATCTCAAGGTTCATGGGTTGGAGCCCCACATCCATCTCTGCGTTGACAGCTCAGAGCCTGGAGCCTGCTTCGGATTCTATCTCTCCCTATCGCTCTCTGACCCTCCCCCGCTTGTGTGCGTGCTCGCGCGTGCTCTCTCTCTCTCTCTCTCTCTCAAAAATAAACATTAAAAAAAAAAAAAAAAAACATATGCTTACTTTAGAAAAGCAATCCTACTCCTAACCATCCAAATGAAGTGAAAATTTGCATTCACACAAAAAAACTGTATGCAAGTGTTTATAGGGGCTTTATTTGTAATTAGTAAAAACTGGAAACAATCCAAATGTCCAACTAGTGATAGGTAAACAATGGTACACTCGCCTAATAGAATATACTCACCAATACAAGGAATGAACTATAGAATATATATCAGTGGTTGCCAAGAGTGTGGAGGGGTGAGGGGTTAACTGCACAGAGACACGGGGAAATTTTTGGAATGTTGAAACTATTGAGGTGGTGGCTACACAACTGTATTTACCAAAACCTGGTAAACTGTGCACTAAAAGGCTCAGCATTACTGTATATAAATTATACTTTAAACAAAAAATTTCAAACTATCCAAAGAAATAAAAATAAAATACCATCAAGACTAATCTCTATTTACCTTAGTTGCCACCCAAATTCTAATCATCCACACTCTAATCCCCGTATAGCTCTGTAAATTCCTGAGTCTAACCCAATTCCCCGCAGCCCTCTCAGTTGCTCCAAAGCCTTCTGTTGAGTGCTTGGAATCTCACTCCAAGTCATCAGCAAAATCCTCAATCTTTCATTTTTTTCTCTAAATATCTTCATCTTCCTGCTTTAACTGGAACATGGTTTTCCTCTGAGGACTGTTTCCCTAACAGCCAAGAAGGCTCCCTAGAAGGGGATGGGTTTTTTTCCTCTATTTATGGGTCACCAGACTTGAGGATGGGATACATTTTCCATGACCCCTTGCAAGTTGGAGAACATTTTCCCTCTCCTTTAACAAAAAACCTAGCTCCAAAAAGCTCGTGACCACATAAGCATGAGTTTATGCTCCCTCTCCCACTCTCCCTCTTCTTCACTCTCCCCTCTCCCTGTAATAGCTTTCTCACCACTCTAAATTTACAACCACAAATGTCAGGTAAGACCTCAGCCCCTAGTTATTTCTCTCACCTAACAATTTCAGACTATTTTCTCTCTCCTCAAACCAACACTCCTCCCTACCTCTACCCTCCCTACCCATCCCTCCTATTACAAGAATGAATTGCCAATGATCCCCTTAAGGCCAACCCACTGGATAGCATCTTCTTTCCAAGCACTTTGCTTCTGCAGTTATCTAGTCAGTCACTTGATCTGTATTGAACTATTTCCATTTGCAAAACAAAACAAACTGTTGAAATAACTATCACCTTAAAAATAAAAAAGGAAAGGGGCATCTGAGTGGCTCGGCCAGTTAAGCGTCTGACTCTTGATTTAGGCTCCAGTCATGAGCTCACAGTTCCTGGGATTGAGCCCTGTGTAAGGCTCCGTGCTGGATTCTCTCTTTCTGCCCCTCTCCCAGCTCATACTCTCTCTCTCTCTCTCCCCCTCTCTCTCTCTCTCAAAATAAATAAACTTTAAAAAAAATAAATGTTTAAAAAATAAGTAATAAAAAAATCCTTTTTAGACCCATGTTGTTCTCTAGCTGTTTCTTTACTAGGAAGGAAGGAAGGAAGGAAGGAAGGAAGGAAGGAAGGAAGGAAGGAAGGAAAGAAGGAAGGGAGGAAGGAAGGAAGGAAGGAAACCCAAGAACTGTTTGTATTTTCTGTCTCCATTTGCTCATCATTTTATTTTTCCTTAAACCACATTAATTGGATGTCTATCCCCACATTCCATTCCTCTGAAACCTCTCTTGACACAATGGGCAACAGCCTCTACTTTATCAGATGCAATAGTTAAATCTCAGACTTTTCAGCAGCATTTGACATTGTAGATCCGTGCCCGAGTTCCACCATGGGAAATACCTACTTGACAGTTATTGTGCATAGTAAATGAATTATGGTCTAATCTTTGGAAAATATTCTGACCCCATAAATGTTATTATTATTGGCCACTTTTCTTCTACCTTCTTGAAACACAATTCTGTCTTCTGTACAATCATATTCTTCTGGTATTCTTTCTTATACTTCACTGGCCACTCCTCAGTCATTATGTCTTTCTTAGGAATCTTCATTTCAATTGTTGAAGAACACAGGTCTGAGTCCTTCTCTCTTCTTTAGCTACCCTCATTCCCTAGTCAGACCATCCACATCAAGGTACCTCAGAAGCATTAAAGCAGGTTTTTTAAACCTGAACACTATTTACATTTTGGACCAAATAATTATTTGATGTGCAGCAGCATCACTGGCTTCTACCAACTAGATGCCAGGCAAAATCTGCCAGGCATTATTCTAATTGCTTTGCACTTATTAACTGACTAATTTTCATAACGATCTTTGAAGGTAGATATTATTGTCATTTTTTTAGACTTTATTTTTTAGAGAAGTTTTAGATTCACAGCAAAATTAAGAGGAAGGTACAGAGATTTCCCATATATTCCTAGCTCCTACATATGCACAGTCTTCTCCATTATCAGCCTAACGGACAATAATAGCACCTCTGTTACAGTTGGTGAACCTCCATTGACACATCGTGATCACACAGAGTCCAATGGGGCTCACATGGTGGTGTACATTCTGCGGGTCTGGAAAAATTTATGATGACATGTATCCACCATTATAGTATTGTACAGAGTACTTTCAATGCCCTAACACTCCTCTGTGGGGACACCTGGGTAGCTTAGTCAGTCAAGCATCTGACCCTTGATTTCAGCTCAGGTCGTGATCTCACAGTCATGAGATCTAACCCTGACATTGGGCTCAGCGCTGGGTGTGGAGCCTACTTGAGATTCTCTCCCTCCCGCTCCCTCTGCCCCTTCCCTGCTCTCTTAAAAAAAAAAAAAAAGTAAAAAGTAAAACTCTGTGCTCCACCTACATCCCTCTCCCCATCCAACCTCTGGCAACCACTGATCTTTTTATTGTCTCTATAGTTTTGTCTTTTCTAGAAGTCATATAGTTGGAATCATACAGTGTGTAGCCTTTGTAGACTGCCTTCTTTCGCTTAGTAATATGCATTTAGGGTTCCTCTATGTATTTTCATGGCTAAATAGCTCATTTCTTTGTAGTATGGAATAATATTCCATTATCTGATATTCCATTATCCATTCCAATATACCACAGTTGATTTATCCATTCACTTACTAAAGGACATCTTGGTTGTCACCAAGTTTGGCGATTATGAATGAAGCTGCCATAGATATGTGTGCAGGTTTTTGTATGGATATAAGTTTTCAACATTTTTGGGTAAATACCTAGCAGTGAGATAGCTGGATCATGTTAACAGTATGTTTAATGTTTGAGAAACTGCCAAACTGTCTTCCGAAGTGGCTATACTTTGCATTTCCACCAGCAGTGAATGAGTGATCCTGTTTCTCCACATCTTTACTAGCATTGGTGATGTCAGTGTTCTAGATTCTGACAATTCTGCTCAGGGTGTAGTGGTATCTCCCTCTTGTTTTAGTTTGCATTTCCCGGATAATATCCATATGGAGCATCTTTTCTTTTTTAAGTTTATTTATTTATTTTTGAGAGAGAAAAAGAGTGTGAGTGAGAGAGGGGGAGAGAATCCCAAGCAGGCTCCTCACTGTAAGCGCAGAGCCTGAAATGGGGCTCAAACCCACAAACTGTAAGACCATGACCTGAGCCAAAATCAAGAGTCAGATGCCTGACTGGGCCACCCAAGTGCCCATGCAGCATCTTTTTGTCTGCTCACTGGCCATCAATAGATCTTTTCTGAGGTGTCTGTTAAAGCCATGGGCTCATTTCTCAATCAGGTTGTTTCCTTATTGTTGAGTTTTAAAAGTTATCTGTATACATTGGATAACAGTCCTTTATCAGATGTCTTTGGCAAATATTTTCTGGCAACCTATGGCTTGTCTTTTTATTCTCATGACAGCGTCTTTTGCAGAGTAGAAATTTAAAAAAAAATTTTTTTTAGGTTTATTTATTTATTTTAGAGAGACAGAGAGAGTGAGCAGGAGAGGGGCATAGAGAGATGGGGAGAGAGAATCCCAAGCAGGCTCCACACTGTCAGTGTGAAACCCGATGTGGGGCTCGAACTCACGAACCATGAGATCATGATCTGAGCTGAAACCAAGAGTCGGATGCTTAACCGACTGAGCCACCCAGGTGCCCCATAATTTTTAATTTTAATGAATTTAATCATAAATTCTTCTTTCTTTCATAAATTATGCCTTTGGTTTGGTGTTGTATCTAAAAAGTCATCACCAAACTAAAAGCCATTTAAATTTTCTTCAGGGGCACATGGGTGGCTCAGTTAAGTGTCAGACCTCGGCTCAGGTCATGATCTCATGGCTCCTGAGTTTGAGCCCCGCGTCAGGCTCTGTGCTGACAGCTCAGAGCCTAGAGCCTGCTTCAAATTCTGTCTCCCTCTCATCTCTGCTCCTCCCCCGCTCTCTCTCTCTCAAAAATAAACATTAAACATTTTTTTTTAATGTTCTTCCATTTTTCTTCCACGGTTTTTATAATTTTGTGTTTTAATTTAGGTCTGTGATCCATTTTGAGTTAATTTCTGTGAAGAGTGAGTGTAAGGTTTTTGTGTGTAGATTCTCTCCTTTGTAGAAATATGTGGATGTCCAGTTGTTCAGCACCATTTTTTGAAAAGACAATCTTTGTTCCATAGTATGTATTACCTTTGTCCTTTGCCCAAGACCAGTTGAATTGTTTTTATGATGGTCTATTTCTGGGCTCTCTATTGTTTCATTGATTTGTCTATTCTTTCTCCAGTACAGTATTTTTTTGATTAATGTAACTTTATAGTAAGTCTTGAAATTGGGTAGCATTAGTTCTCCAACTTTATTCTTTTCCTTCAATATAGTGTTGCCTATTCTGGGTCTTTTGCTTCTCCATGTATACTTAAGAATCCGTTTGTCTGTATCAAAAATAAAATGTGTTGGCATTTTGATTGGGATTGCATTGAATCTGTGGAACAAATTGGGAAGAACTGACATCTTGACAATATTAAGTCTTACTATCCATGAACATGAAATAATTCTCCATTTATTTAGCTTTTCTTTGATTTCACTTATCAGAGATTTGTGGTTTTCTTCATATAGATCTTGTAATTTGTTATATCTGAGTATTCCATGTTTTCAGGCACTGACGTAAATGATATTGTATTTTTAATTTCAAATTCCACTTGGTCATCGCTGGTATATTAAAAAAAGTAATTGACTTTTAAAATCATTTTTGTGTCCTGCAACCTTGCTATACTCATGTCATCTGCAAACAAAGACAGTTTTCTTCTTTCCCAATCTCTATGCCTTGTTTCTCCTTTTTCTGTCTTACTGCATATCTAGGACTTCTAGAACAATGTTGAATGGCAGTGGAGAGAGAGGATATCCTTTCTTTGTTCCTCATCTCAGCAGGAAACACTTGGGTTTCTTACCATAAAGCATGATGCTAGCTATAGGTTTCTTGTAGATATTCTTCACCAAGTTGAGGAGGTTACCATCTATTGCTAGTTTACTGAGAATTTTTTTAAAAAAATGAATGTTGGACTTTGTCAAATACCTTTTCTGCATCTATTAATAAGACCATGTGATTTTATTCTTAAGCCTGTTGATGTGATGAATTACATTAATTGATTTTTGAATGTTGAACCAGGCTTGCATACCTGAGATAAACCCACTTGCTTCTGATGTACCGTTCTCTTTACACATCGTTGGGTTCAATTTGATAATATTTTGTCAAGGATGTTTTTATCTATGTTCCTGTGAGATATTGGTTTGTAGTGTTTTTTTTTTTTCCTTGCAATGTATTTGTCTAGTTTGGTATTAAGGTAACGTGAGCCTCATAGAATGAATTAGGAAGAATTCCTTCTGCTTCTACTCTCTGAAAGAGATTATAGAGAATTGGTATAATTTCTTTCTTACCTGTTTAGTAGACTTCACCGGTGAACCCAACTGGGACTAGTGCTTTATTTTTTGGAAGATTATTAATTATACTAGCTTGGGTAGGTCAGTCAGTGGAGTCTCCAACTCTTGATTTCAGCTCAGGTCATGATCCCAAGGTCATGGGATTGAGCCCCACATTGGGCTCCGTGTTTAGCATGGAGCATGCTTAAGATTCTCTCGCTCCCTCTCCCTTTGCCCTTCCCTTGCTCATGCTCTTTCTCTCTCACTCAAAAAAAAAAAAACAAAAAAAAAACCAGGCCTATTCAGATCGCCTATTAGTTTTTGTGTGATTTTTGGCAGACTGTTCCTTTGCAGGAATTAGTTCATTTTATCTAGGCTATCGGGGTCTGTGTGGCTCAGTTGGTTGAGCATCCCACTTCAGCTCAGGTCATGATCTTGCGATTTGTGAGTTCCAGCTCTGCATCAGGCTCACTGCTGTCAGAGCAGAGCCTGCTTCAGATCTTCTGTCCCCTCCACCTCTGCCCCTCCCCTGCTCTCTCAAAAAAAAAAAAAAAAAAAAAAAAATCTAAAAAAAAAAACCACCTAGGGGCACCTGGGTGGCTCATTCAGTTAAGTATCCAAATCTTTGACTCTTGGTCTTGGCTCAGGTCATGATCTCATGGTTTTATAAGTTCGAAGCCCATGTTGGGCTCTGTGCTGACAGTGCAGAGCCTGCTTGGGATTTTCTCTCTCTCTCTCTGCCCCTGCCTTACTTGCACTGTCTTTGTCTCTCTCAAAATAAATGAGTTTAAAAAAAAACCTAGGCTATCGAATATGTGGGCATAGAAGGGTTAATGGTATATCTTCATTATCTTTTTAATATCCATGGGATCTGTAATGATGTCCCCTCCTTCATTTCTGGTATTAGTAATTTGTGTCCTTTCTCTTTCTTCCTAGTTAGCCTGGCTAGAGGCTTATTGATTTCACTGAGCTTTTCAATGAACTAACTTTTGGTTTTATTGATTTCCTATAATATCTTCTTTTCAATTTAAGGTGGCTCAGTCGGTTGAGTGTCTGACTTTGGCTCAGGTCATGATCTCACAGTCCATGGGTTCAAGCCCCACTTTGGGCTTTGTGCTGACAGCTCAGTCTGGAGCCTACTTCAGATTCTGTGTTTTCCTCTCTCTCTCTCAAAAATAAATAAACATTAAAAAATATTTTTTAAAATATCTACTTTTCATTTTAATTGATTTCTACTGTAGTTCTTATTTCTTTTCTTCTGCTTACTTTGATTTTTTTTAATGTTTCTTTTGCCGGGGGGTTGGGGAGGAATGTGAGTGGGGGAAGGGCAGAGAGAGAGGGAGACACAGAATCTGAAACTGGCTCCAGGCTCCGAGCTGTCAGCACAGAGCCCAACACTGGGCTCGAACTCACAAGCTGTGACCTCATGACCTGAGCCAAAGTCAGACGCTCAACTGACTGAGCCACCCAGGTGCCCCTCTTCTGCTTACTTTGGATTTAATTTGCTTTTCTCTTTCCAGTTTTCTAACATGGAAACCTAGATTATAGATTAGACTTTATTTTTTAATTTATGCATTCAAGGCTATAAATTTTTCTCTAAACAGTTTTTGCTGCATCCTAGAAATTTCGATAAGTTGCATTTTCATTCCCCTTCAAAATATTTTTAAATTTCTCTTGAGATTTCTTCTTTCACTCATGTGTTATTCAATCTCCATGTATTGTAGGATTTTCCAGTTATCTTCCTGTTATTGATTTCTATGTTAATTCCACTGTGATCTGAGAGAACACATATAATTTTTATTCTTTTAAATTTGTTAAGGTATTTTTTATGACTGAGAATGTGATCATTCGTGGTGCGTTCACCATGTGATCACCATAAGATCTTCAGAAGAATGTGTATTCTGCTATTGTCTGGTGAAGTAGTCTATTGATGTCAATTATATCCAGTTGAAAGATGGTAGAGTTCAACTGTGTCCTTACTGATTTTCTGCCTGCTGGATCTGTCCATTTCTGATAAAGGTGTTGAAATTTCCAACTGTCATTGTGGATTCATCTATTTCTCCCTGCAACTGTATCCATCATGAATTTTGATACTCTGTTGTTAGGCACATTAAAAGTTAAAGATTATTATGTCTTCTAGGAAAATTGACCCTTTTACAATTATGGAATGCCAAGGAAAAATGGGAAAGATGGCAGAGTAGTAAGATCCTGAGGTTACCTCCTCCCATGAATCCACCATGGTTGTGAGTACACAAAGAGAAACTCTTTCTGAGAATGACCTGAAGACTAGCAGAACAGTTTTTCCACAGCTGAAGATATAAACAAAAAGCCACAGGGTAGGATGGGCAAAGACACTGTCTAATCAGGAACCAAACCCCTAGCATGGCAACCCATAAGCAAGAGGTATGTCACCTGCAAAGAGGTATTCCCTAAGGAGTAAGAATTCAAACTTCACATTGGGCAACCCCTGCCCTGGGGGATCTGAGCCAGGTAGATTAGCTCCCATAACGTCTGTCTATGAAAATGAGTGGGGCTTACCTCCAGGAGAGCCAGAGGGCTAGCGGAAACAAAACAGTACTCTTAAAGGCCTTGCACACAATTTCACTCACTTTGAGGCCCAACAAAGAGGTACCGGTGTGAAAAGAGCCTGGGCCAAAAGTGAAAATTTATTGACTGATTTAGAGCATGTGCCAGAGGGGCAGGGATCTATAGAAACTTTCTCTGGGCATGGAAGGACTGATGAGTGTCATTTTTTGGCCCTCTTTCAGCCTAGTTGCCCTAATGCTGATAAGCACCAGTTCTGACCATCTACATCTAAGTTGCTAGCACTACTCACGCCTCCAAAAGGAGTTTTTGCCCTTCAAAACCCAGCAGGCAGCCTCATCAGGGAACATTACCCCTCCAAGTAACTCCTGACCCAATGAACGAGGGCCACCTCAGCCCAACAGCACATCCTCAACAGTCAGGGGCGGGGGTGGGGGAAAATCCCACCTACCAGCATGTCCACAACACCTGTAGCCATGTGTTGGAAGTGAGACACTCGGTGTAGGCTAACCCAGCCACCAGCCAGCACACCCACACCACTCATGACCAGGTCTCACAGCCCACCAGTACACCTGCAGTAGTCATGACCCAATCAATCACAACAGTAAGGCACATGCAGCCCATACAGGGAACACCACTGGAGTACCTGGTTCTTGTAACCAGAGAGAAATTGTACCTTCTACATAAGGCCACTACCTTTAAGACCACAAGACGTAGCTGACCTACCTAATACATAAAGACAAACACAGAGAGTCAGATAAAACGAGGAGACAGAGAAATATGTTCCAAACAGAAGAACAAGACAAAACCTCAGAAAAAGAAAAAAAAAAAAAAGAGAGAGATAAGCAATCTACCTGATAAAGAGTTCAAAGTAATGGGGATAAAGATGCTTACCGACCTTGGGAGAAGAATGGATGAACTCAGTGAGAACTTTAGCAAAGAGATAGAAAACATAAAACAAACTAATCAGAGCTGAAGAATACAATAAGTTAAATTAAAAATACACTAGAGGAGTCAATAGTAGATTAGAGGATACAGAAGAATGAATCAGTAATCTAAAGACAGGGTAGTGGAAATCATTCAAGTGGAACAACAAAAAGAAAAAGGAATTTCTTAAATTAGGGTAGGTTAAGGGACTTCTATGACAACATCAAGGATACTAACATTTGCATTACAGGGGTCCAAGAAAGAGAAGAGAGAGAAAGAGACGGAAAACTTATTTGAAGAAATAATAGCTGAAAACTTCCCTAACTTGGAGAAGGAAACAGACATCCAGATTCAGAAGCCATCAAGAACCCCAAACAAAATGAACACCAAAAGATCTATGCCAAGATACATAATAATTAAAGTCACAAAAATTAAAGAGAGAATCCTAAGAGCAGCAAGAGAAAAGCAACTAGTTACATAGAAGGGATCACCCATAAAACTGTCAGCTGATTTTTCAGCAGAAAATTTGCAGGCCAGAAGGGAGTGACATGATATATTCAAAATGCCAAACAGAAAAAAAATCCCTACAGTCAAAAATATTTTACCCAGCAAGATCATCATTCAGAATTGAAGAAATAAAGGGTTTCCCAGACAAATACAAGTTAAAGGAGTTCATCACTGCTAAACTGGTCTTAGAAGAAATATTAAATGATTGTTTTAAGTCAAAAAGAAAAGGCCATACCACCAGAAGTAAGAAAATTATGAAAGAAAAAATTTCACTGGTAAAAGCAAACACATAGTGAATGTAGTAATCTTTTATAAAGCTAGTATGAAGGCTAAGAGACAAATGTAGTAAAAACAACCATATCTGCAATAATTAGTTAAGGGATGCACAAAACTGTAAGATGTGAAACTTGATGTCAAATACAGAAAATGTGAGGGAAGTAAAATTGTGCTTTTAGAATGTGTTTGACCTTAAATGACCATTAACAAAACAGATTGCTATAAACAAAGGATGTTGGGGCGCCTGGTGGCTCAGTCAGTTAAGCATCTTGACTCTTGTTTTTGGCTCAAGTCATGACCTTATGGTTTGTGTGTTTGAGCCCCACATCAGGCTCTGTGCTGTCAGTGCAGGGCCTGCTTGAGCGTCTCTCTCCTCTGCCCTCTCCCCCTGTTCACAGATTCTCACTCTATCTCTCAAAAATAAATAAACATTAAAAAAAAAATTTTATGTTTATTAATTTTTGACAGAGAGAGAGAGAGAGACAGAACATGAGCAGGGGAGGGGCAGAGAGAGAGGGAGACACAGAATCCGAAGCAGGCTCTAGGCTCTGAGCTGTCAGCACAGAGTCCGACACAGGGCTCAAACTCACAGACCGCGAGATCATGACCTGAGCCAAAATCAGACGCTCAACCGACTGAGCCACCTAGGTGCCCCAACAAACATTTTTTTAAAGGGTGCTATTTGCAAACATCATGGTAACCACAAATCAAAAACCTATAATAGAAACACAAAAAATAAAGAGAATCCAAGTATAACAATAAAAAAGTCATCACATCACTAAGAAAGACAGCAAGAATAGAGAAGAACTACAAAAACAACCAGAAAACAAAAAAAACAACTATCAGTAATTACTTTCAATATAAATGTACTAAATCCTCCAATGAAAACACATAGGGTGATTACATGAATAAAAAAAAAAAGAAAAAGAAAAAAGAAAAAAAACCACTCGTGTATGCTACCTAAAAGAGATTTACTTCAGGCACACACATAAGAGACTGAAAGTAAAGACATAGAAAAAGATATTCCAGGCAAGCAGAAATGAAAAAATAAAGCTGGGAACCCCTACTTACACAAAATAGACTTTAAAAAAATAATATGACAATGGGGTTCCTGGGTGGCTCAGTCTGTATGGCGGTTGACTTCAGCTCAGGTCATGATCTCACGGTTTGTGAGTTCAAGCCCAGTGTTGGGCTCTGTGCTGACTACCTGGAACCTGAGGCCTGCTTCGAATTCTGTGTCTCCCCTTCTCTCTGCCCCTCCCATGCTCATGCTCTGTCTCTCTCTGTTTCTCAATAATAAATGTTAAAAAATTTTTTTTAATAAAAAAATACTATAACAAGAGACAAAGAAGGGCAATGCATAATGATAAAGCAATTAATCCACTAAGAGAATATAACAATTGTAAATATCTATAAACCCAACATAAATGCAGGGGCGCCTGGGTGGCTCAGTCAGCTGAGCGTCCGACTTCGGCTCAGGTCATGATCTCACAGTCCGTGAGTTCGAGCCCCGCATTGGGCTCTGTGCTGACAGCTCAGAGCCTGGAGTCTGCTTTGGATTCTGTGTCTCCCTCTCTCTGACCCTCCCCCGTTCATGCTCTTTCTCTGTCTCAAAAATAAATAAATATTAAAAAAAAAAAAAAACAACATAAATGCACCTAAATATATAAAACAAACATTAACAGACATAAAAGTAGAAATCAACAGTAATAATAGTAGGGAACTTTAACAGGCCACCTACATCAATGGATCAGCCAGACAGAAAAATCAGTATGGAAACAATGTCTTTGAACATTAGGCCATATGGACTTAATATATATAGAACATTCCACCCCAAACCAGCAATATACACATTCTTTTGAAGTAGACAAGCAACATTCCACAGGATAGACCTACATGTTAGCCACAAAACCAATCTCAATAAATTTACGGAGACTGAAGGGCACTTAGGTGGGTCAGTTGGTTGGACTTAGTTGGGCGAACTCTTGATTTCAGCTCAGGTCATGATCCCAGGTTTGTGGTATCAAGCCCCACATGAGGCTCCACACTGAGTATGGGAGCCTGCTTGAGATTCTCTCTCTCTCTCCCTCTCCCCTGCTTGTGCTCCCTCTGTCTCAAAAAAAATTTTTGTAAGAAGATTGAAATCATATCAAGCATCTTCACTGACTAAAGTAATAAGAAGGTAGGAAAAAAAATGGAAAAAAACCACAAACATTTAGAGGCTAAAGAACATGCTACTAAACAACCAATGGGGCAACAAATAAATCAAAGAGGAAATCAAAAAATATATGGAGGCATACAAAAATTGAAACACATTCCAAAATCTTTGGGATACAGCAAACAAACAAAAATCTCTGGGATGCAGCAAAAGCAGTTCTAAGAGGAAAGTTTATTGCAATACAGGTCTACCTCAGGAAACAAGAGAAACTCAAATAAACAATGTACCCTTACACCTATAGTAACTACAAAAAGAACAACAAAGCCCAAAGTAGGAGGAAGTATATAATGAAGATCACAGCAGAAATAAGTGATATAGAGACTGAAAATAAAAAAAGAAAAGATCAAGGATATTAAGAACTGATTCTTTAAAAAAAAAAAAAAAGAACTGATTCTTTGAAGAGATAAACGAAATTGATAAACTTTTAGCCAAACTCATCAAGAGAAAAAGATAAAGGGCCCAAATAAATATAATGAAAATATAATGAAATAGAAATATAACAAAAGAGGAGCAGTTACAACCAAGACCATGAAAATACAAAAGATTATAAGAGGCCACTACAAAAAATTATATGCCAACAAATTGGGCAGTATAGAAAAAATGGACAAACTTCCACAAACATACATTCTTCTAAGACAGAATCAGGAAGAAATACAAAATTTGAACAGACTGATTACTAGTAGTGAAATTGAATCAGTAATCAAAAAACTCCATAAACAAAAGTCCAGGACCAAATGGCTTCATAGGTTAATTCTACCAATTTTTTTTTTTTTTTTTTTTTTTTTGAGAGAGAGTGTGCAAACAGGGGAGGGACAGAGAGAGCAAGGGGGACAGAGGTTCCAACGTGGGCTCCACTGTAACAGCAGCAAGTCCGACTTGGGGCTCAAATCCACAAATCATGAGATCACCACCCAAGTGAAAGTCGGACGCTCAACCAACTGAGCACCCAAGTGCCCCAATATTTATTATTTTTTAATTTTTTCAAAGTTTTTATCTATTTATTTTGAGAGAGCAGGGGAGTGGCAGAGAGAGAAGGAGAGAGAGAATCCCGAGCAGTGGGAGTGCAGAGCCTGACATGGGGCTCAAGCCCACTAACTACACGATCATGAGCTATGCTGAAACCAAGAGTCAGATGCTTAACCGACTGAGCGTCCCCTAACAAACATTTAAAAAATAGTTGATATCTATCCTTCTCAAACTATTCCAAAAAACTGAAGAGGAAGGAATGCCTCCAAATTCATTCTACAAGTCTAGCCTTACCCTAATACCAAAAGAAGATAAAGACACTACAAAAAAGAAAATTACAGGCCAATATACCTGATGAATACAAATGCAAAAATCCTCAACTAAATATCGGCAAACCAAATTCAACAATACATGAAAAGAAACCATTCAGCATATCAAGTGGAATTTATTCAAGGGATGAAAGGATGTTTCAGTATCAGAAAATCAATCAATATGGGGTGCCTGGCTGGCACACTTATAAGAGCATGTGACTCTTGATCTTGGGGTTGTGGATTTAAGCCCCATGTTGGATGTAGAGGTTCCTTAAAAAATAAAATCTTTAGGGACACCTGGATGGCTCAGTTGGTTATGCGTCTGTCTCTTGATTTGGGCTTAGGTCATGATCTCACAGTTTGTGAGTTCGAGCCTTGCACTGGGCTCTTTGCTGACAGTGCAGAGCCTGCTTAGGAATCTCGCTCTCCCTCTCTCTCTGCTCTCACCTCCTAGTGCTTGCTCTCTCTCTTTCTCAAAATAAATAAACTTAAAAACAAATTTTTAAAAGGCAATCCCAGCATCAAAAATTATAAAATACATAGGAGTAAACTTAATGAGACAAAAGATTTGTACATTGAAAACTACAAAACACTGTTGCTTTGAAACAACTACACTGAAAAAAAAAAAAAAAAAAAAAGAAACAACTACACTGGTTGGTTTGGTTACAAGACAAATTAGGAAAAAATATGTCCCACTTCATATTCAGAAGGTAAAATGAAATAGGGATGTATTGTGTTGTTATATACATATAATTAAAAATCCATTTCCAAATTAAATTTAAGGCCTATAGAGAATGGAAGGTGATGAAACACAGTATATAAATCAGGTACGTGTGAAACATGGCTATGGCATCTGTAGAACACAAAAATTCAGCAGTGGCAGGTAGGATTTTGTTGTCACCAGCAGCAGCAAAAACAGAAGCACACATATGCTGAATTCAGTTGGAAGGAATCCATTTCCCAGGCGCAGTGTTTCTCAAAGTGTGATCTGGCAACAGCCTGCACCAACCAGAATCCCCTAAAATACGGTAAAAGTGAAGGTTCCAGAGCCACATGTCAGACATTTGCAGTTTAAATAAGCTCCCAAGGTCTTAGGTTCTCTAAAATTTAAGAACACTTCTCCAAATCTCTGAAAACAATTGTTTTTTCTGAGAAAGCCATGGGAAATACTTGTCTGTACCAGCAAACTAAGGATGGTAACTTATTTAATGTTCTGAGATTATATCGTCTAAAAACATTATATTTTTCACTTTAATATTTTAGGCTTTGATGAAAAAATATCAAAGATATAAACTCACTTATTGTTTAGTAAAGAAAAGGTGTTTTCTTGGAATGCAACAGTTCTTCCTACCAAAAAAACAAAAACAAAAACAAAAACCAAAAACCAAAAAAAAAGACCCGGATATAACAAATGTATCCCTTGTCCTAGTATTCCTTTCCTAAATCAACTCAATTTCACTAAAGGCCTGGTTTTTTGTTTTGTTTTGTTTTCTGACAAACAAAATGTAGAATGAAGGTGGGAATAATGAACACCTGTACAAACTGTTGCTTCCTAACTTCTGTGTTTTCCATGTCTTGGCTCTCTGAATATGCACTAAGTTAGGGTCTCACAGGTCCTCCCACTCTGCACTAAGTCAGCTGATCACCCCTTCTAAGGCACCTTGGCCATTCTTTGCATCAGATGACATAGTATTTGTCTTTAAACTTTTCATATACCTCCCTAGGCTAATTCCTTTTACAGTAATGACTGCTTTTTTTAAAGTTTATTATTTTTTATTTTATGAATTAAAAAATATTTTTTAACATTTATTCATTTTTGAGAGACAGAGACAGAGCAGAGGGTGAGGGTGAGGGGCAGAGAGAGAGAGGGAGACACAGAATCTGAAGCAGGCTCCAGGCTCTTCAGCACAGAGCCCAATGCGGGGCTAGAACCCACGAACCATGAGATCGTGACCTGAAGTTGGACACTCAACCGAGTCACCCAGGTACACCATACCTTCTTATGTTTTAAATGTCCATGGGATCTCAAGGATTCTTTTTTTTTTTTTTTTTTTAAGTAATCTCCAGACCCAACATGGGGCTCAAACTCATGACCCCAAGATCAAGGATTCCACACTCCACTGAGCCAGCTAGTTGTCTTTCCACTGATTCTTGATATTGGTTATTTTTACTTTTTAAAAATTATTTATTTTGAAAAAGAAAGAGTGTTTGCACACACATGAGCAGAGGATGGGCAGAGAGAGACAGAGAGGGAATCCCAGGAATGCTCCATGTTGTCAGCTCAGAGCTCGTCTCGATCTCACAAAACATGAGATCATGACCTCAGCCAAAACCAAGTCGGATGCCTAATCAAGTGAACCACCCAGGTGCCCCTATTAATTTGGTTTTTATTAATTTGTAGGCACATGAATTATTAAAGTCTTTTTTTTAAGTAAGCTTAAAATGTGGGGCTTGAACTCATGACCCTGAGATCAAGAGTCACATGCTCTAGCAACTGAGCCAGTGAGGTGTCCCATGAAAGTCTTTTAGTATCTACATGTGTGAGATGAGTCTGATTTCCCAGGTTTTAGGTCTCCCTTGCTTTATTTATCTGTAGAAGCAAACCGGATTATCTGCTCTTCATTCTAGATGCGACTTCCAGAACGCTCTAGATTTAAAATCACTGTTGCTTTAAAAAAAAAAAAATCATTTACAAGCTTTTGAAAACCTTTTATTGTCCTCAATATTACACCACTATTTTCCTAACCTAATTTTCTAAACACAAAGACTTGGGTACTTGGCTTAGATTCTTCTTTCAGCCATAGTTATATTCTCAAATTCTTAATCTCATCCTAGCACGGGCATACTTTATAATTCAAAATTATAGAACACTATTCCATTTCTACAATTTTGTACTTCATGTTGTTTTTGTCTACAACTTTTCCCTATTATCTGCCACTCATGATTGCAGCTACCAATACATGATGTGCCAAGGAGTTGCAGTTTTAAAATAAAAGCAATGGGGAACTTCAAAGCTTTGAAACAGAAGAGTGACATGACCTGAAATTATAAAGCATTACTCTTTATTGACGTCTTTACTTCAATGACTTATCCACTTTTCCATCCTATGTAGCAAATTTTACCTTGTATATATAAAATAGCTATTAGCGGCTCTTACTGGCTTTCAGCACTGAGATGGGGCAGGGGTGGGTCTAGGAATCACAGGAAGAAAATGGCAAAATGTAAGAATCTTAAAGACAAAATCTGAAAAAATTTACAAAAATATTTTCACTTGCCTTCTGTGAAATGAGAAAACCAATAGATTGCCATTTCTTTTCTTTTTTTTTTAAGTTTACTTATTTTGAGAGAGACAGAGACAGCACAAGTAGGAAAGGGCAGATAGAGAGGGGGAGGAGGAAATCCTAAGCAAACTCATGAACTGGGAGTTCATAACCTGAGCTGAAACCAAGAGTCAGACGCTTCACCAACTGAGCCACCCAAGTGCCCCTGCCACTTCTTATGGACTGTTATTCTGACTTGTCTTTACTAATTTTTGATATTAAATTAGTGGCAGGAGATAATATTTCCTAATGCCTGTTCTCAATGAAATTAAAAAGATGAAAACAAATGCTGGGTATAGTCCAGATCACTGCTGACAAATTCTTCTGTAGGGAAAGTAGGAGATGGTAACAAGACTTGAACTGTTTTCTTCCTTCCTTTTATAGTGAGAACATACTCATCTTATAAAAAAACAAAACAAAACAAAACAAAACAAAACAAAACTTGGGGCACATGGATGGCTCAGTTGGTTAAGCATCTGGCTTCGGCTCAGGTCATGATCTCATGGTTCTTAAGATCACGCCCTGTGTCCAGCTCTGCACTGATGGTGCGGAACCTGTTTGGGATTCTCTCTCTCCCCCTGTCTCTCCCTCCCCACCCCCTCTCTCTCAAAATAAATAAATAAACTTAAAAAAACAAAAACTTGATAAGGCAGAAAAAAATCATTCCCCTGCCTGGAGATGTTTGTTTTTATTATGTTCTGAATTTAGTTTTAGTTGAATTTAGTTGAATTTAGTTGATTTTTTCCCTCAACATTTTATGAATATTATGAAAAATTTTACACAGCAAAAAGTTGAATGAGAAATTTACAGTAAATATGGAAAAACCCAGCCTCTAATTTTTTTTTTTTTTTTTTTAAGATTTTGAAAGAGAGAGAGAGAGAGAGCTGAAGGGGCAGAGAGGGAGGGAGCAGGAATCCCAAGCAGACTCCACACCATCAGTGTGAGTCCCATACAGGGCTCAAACTCACGAACCATGAGATCATGACCTGAACCGAAATCAAGAGTTGGACGCTTAACTGACTGAGCCATGCAGGCACCCAAGCATCTACGTCTTTTGAATTTTTTTAATGTTTATTATTATTTTTTTGAGAGAGAGAGAACACATATGCACACATGTGAGCAGAGGAAGGGCAGGGAGAGAGGGAGAAAGAGAATCCCAAGCAGGTTCTGTGCTATTGGCACAGCCTGATGCAGGGCTCCAACTCATGATCACAAAATTATGACTTGAGCCAAAATCAAGAGTCAGACACTCACCAATTAAGCCATCCAGGCTCCCCTGAATTTTTCACATTTAATTCATTACTACATCAAGAGCTTATGGTGCCTCATAGTATGGTGAAAAAATAAATAAGAATAAATAAACAAACAAACAAATAAATAAATAAAATAAGAATTTAAAGGACAGGATTTAATTTTGTTTTCTCAATGGATAAATTTGATGTTTTTGCAAATTATCCTAAGTAGCCACTGGTTGATTTAATTAGTTTGCTCAGATACCACTGATACCAAGCGTCTATCGAATATAACCATATAATGTCATTCAATTAGCGGTAAGTTTTAGTGAAATAATGGGCACATTAAACATTTGGAAAGGAACTTCAAATCCTGTGTTATATTCTCTAGAGTATTCTCTTAGGCCTTTAAGAGTAAATTGGATTTTTGGTAACGTCCCAAAGCCTCATTCAGATCCAACTCTGAAAGACTGAAATGGTCGAGCTGTCAAAAAACAAAATGGTTATAATACATTAATGATAATGATTTTTGTGGGTCCTCTAATAATAGTTTTAAGCACTGGCATCAGTGACAGTCTCCAAGTACTCCTAGTGTCACCCACCAAAAAGAATACACCTAGTTCTGCTCTAGTCATTGTTCATTTGTCATTCTGTTTCAAAGCTTTGAGACAAAGCCCAGTATATGTAAGAATTTAATATATGATAAAGTCGGTATCCGAAATCAGATATAAAGGGAGAATTACTAAATATATAGTAATGGGAGCACTGATCATTTGAAAAAGTGGACAGCCTTAATTTTCATTAGTGTGTTTCTCAAATTTCAAGCATGTAGTCTGAAGAAAAAAAAAATTGCCACAAAACCTAAAGGTTAACTTAATATATTTTTAATATTTCTTATATTTGTACTAACATAAAAATAGGTATACACTCTTTATTCTTATACTTCTCACACAAGAATAAAATCTAAAATATTTATAAATTAAATTAAAGTAAATAAAATGCAAAGTAATCACCTTAATATGAAGTAACAAATAATGCCATTTTGCCCAAATAATAAAACAATGTTTTGCCCAAAAGAAAGAAATCGCAGGTATTTGGTTTAATAGCAAAAAGCTGCAGTTTCGAATTCCATTCTACTCTCAAACTGTTTCTAAATGTTTTTACTTTAATAATAATGAGAATGTTCACATAGTATCTTGTTCAAACTACTACTGATAAATCTAAGCCTTTCTCTCCTTTTTTTCAAAGTAATCAGAACAGAAAATTAACCAAACCTGTCAAATGTTAGCCCTCAAATGCCAATTTTAAAAAGTGTGAATTGATAGAATGAAAAAGTAACAATTGCCTTTATTGAAACCCGCATTACTATTGAATCCAATTAGCTTTAGAATTTGAAACAGAAACATTCTTTACTATTTGCTATTATACTTATTGCTAATGAACTGTTGAAAGTTATAGGAGCTTCACAACAACAAATGGTACTGTTAGGGTTACAGATCTTTTCTGAATAAATGTATGACCTTGTTATGTCAAAACCACATCAGGTATATTATGTGTACAACAAGAGCACACCATCATTTTTCTCATTCTTATGTAATCCATGTACTGCAGCTTCCACAGTTTTATTTTTTCTCAAATCAGATTTTAATTTTGAATACTTAACACTATTATTAATGTGCATTTCACTTTCCTCGTGTTTGCTAAGAATATGTGATAAATGCTGCCAATCTTTGCATCCATTCTCATTCTTCAATTGATTTTTTCCTTCCCCAAAGAGTTTGCAATACAAACAAAACACAGAATCTTTTGAAGTTGAATAAAGTAACCAGGATCTAGCGGTTTTGTCACCATTTGGAAGAATTCGTGTATAATAAGTTTCTGAAAACTTCCTCCCTGTATTGTCTTTTGGAAAGTTAAAATTTCTTACTTGAGGTGGATCGTTTTCAACAAGAATGTCCCGTTGTTTAATATTTAAAACACGGGGCCATGTACCTGGGTCTGCAGAAAGTACAACCGATATAATGGAGTCTTCTGATTTTTTCTCTTCCAGTTGCTCTTGAAATTTATCAGCTATGGTTATAGAAGGTAAATTCACATCCTGTTTGATCAGTGATGTATCATCTGTCCTACATTCTGCCAAGACCTGTAGCTCTGAAGTCTTTTCCTTTTTTTCTGGTATTCCCTCTTTTTTTTCTAAAAGAGTATTCAATGATCCATATAATTTCCTTTCATTTTCTTCTCTAATAGCATTCCTTTTTCTGTTTTCTGATGCTGATAAATTTTTTGATTTTGTTTCCATCATCTGGGAGAAACAGATTACAATTTTATGTTAGAATTGTTAAGATTAATGCATATGCCAATGCTCAATAAGCACATGAAAAGTTGCTCATTTGTCATCAAAGAAATATAAATCAAAACCACCACATCCCACTTCACATCCACTAGGGTGACTATAATAAAAGATATGTGATATAATGGCAAGTGTTGGCAAAGATGTGGAAAAATTGAAACCTTCCTAAGGTGATAGTGCAAATGTAAAATGGTACAGGTACCTTGGAAAACAGCCTGGCAATTTTTGAAAAGTTGAAGAGTTACCATATGACCCACCAACGCCAGAGTGAAAATGCAGGTCTACACTATTTGTACAAAGTGTTCACAGCAATGTTATTATTCATAACAGACAAAACGTAGAAATAATTCAAATGTCCATTACTGATGGATAAACAAATGTGGGAAAGGGTGTCTGGGTGGCTCAAGAGTTAAGCATCCGACTTTGGCTCAGGTCATGATCTTGAGGTTTGAGTTTGAGCCCTGTGTTGGGCTATGTACTGACAGCTAAGAGCCTGGAGCCTGCTTCGGATTCTGTGTCTCCCCGCTTCTGTCCCTCCCATGCTCATGCTCATGCTCATGCTCTGTCTCTCAATAATAAACGTTAAAAAAAAATTTTTTTTATATGTGGGTATTATCCATACAATTAAACAGTATTTGGCAATAAAAACAAGTGAAGTTATATGCTACAACCTGGATGAAACTTGGACACAGTACGATACGTGAAAGCCAGCCACAAAGTATCATATTGTATGATTCCATTTAATAAAGACATAGAACTGATTTTAGAGTCCATAAAATAAAATTTTAAAAAATCAAAATAACAAAGATGTATATAATGTGAATGCATCCTATTGGCTATACTATTTTTCTACAAAGCACAATTGAACACTGAGTTCAAGTTTAAAAAACTTATAAGAATTTTGTTTTGATTTAATCCTGAAAGCAATATTGGCGGCACTGAAGTAAAAAAAGCAGGAGCAACATAACCAAGTTTGTACTTAGACTGCTCTGATGGTATTATCATTTCTAACTGTAAGGAAGATGAAATGGTACAGAGACAGCCAGGAAACTGTGGTAGTCATTCTGGAAAAGATGATGGTGGCTTCGTGTAGGATTATAGGAATAGAGATAGGATAGGGTTGAGAGATATTTAGGAAGTAGAATCTGGATTATTGGTAACTGAGTGACTCTGGAGGTTAAGGAAGGAGGAGTAAAGAATAGCCCTAAGTTTCTGCCTAGGCACTGACTGAATGGTGAGATAAGGATATGGGAAAGAGAATGAAAGCAGGTTTGGAGTTTCAGCTTTAGACATGGAATATGAGGTATTTGTGGAACATTAAAATGGAGATTACAGATGGATAGAATAGTCTGAAATTGAAAGAAATATCTACACACAAAACAACCTTCAAAAAAAAAAAGAGGAAAAAATATCATCTACAGATATATTTTAGAAATCATCGAAATATATTAATTAAAACTATGGGATCAAAGGGGCACCTGAGTGGCTAAGTTGGTTAAGTGTCTCACACTTGGTAAGATCAAGCCCCACTTCTCTCAAAAAAAACATAAAAACAAGAAAGATCTTACATTTCCCATAAAAATGATTTGGTACCAGTTGATGGAGGATCTTGACTTCACCTCGTTCCATGGACACAACAAGAGAACAACTACATCTACACAACGAACTCTGAAAATGACCTAAAGACCGCAGCTAATCACAGAGATAAGTCCACACTGACGAGATGTGCTTGGGAACCAAATAAATACCTGGTGTAACTAACCACAAACAAGAGGGACAACACAAGCATGGAGAAAAGAGAGGCTCAGACCCCACACTGTGCACTCTTGACACCGAGGATCTGAGTCACTATAACGTGTGGCCTTGAAAACCAGCAGGGCTTAACTCCAAAACCTTTAGAAATCAATGGAGCTTAGCTGAACCACTGTAAGACTAGGCTCCTTTACTTGCACCCCATTTTCTCTCCCTCCTGTCAGCTGGGAAAGGCTCCTCCCAGAGGAGGGGGCTGTGGTGGTCCTTGTGACAGGGCTTGCCAACCCCCTCTCCACTCACTGCACCCTCTTGGGGTGACTGGGTGAGGGTGTGCTTCCATGTCCTGACCCCCTGTATTCCTGCCATGTTGTGTCTGGCTCATCCCTGCCTGAATAAAGTAATGCCTCTGCCTTAAAAAAAAAAAGAAAGAAAAAAGAAAGAAAAATTCAGTAGGGCTTAAGCCTTGGGAGCTTCAAAAACCAGTGGGTTTAATGCTGGGATAGCAAGAAGATGATAGGAAATGAAGTCCACCCCCTTAAAGGAGTCTATATACTAAAAAACTTGACCTGAGACACACCAGAGAAGCAGCGGTTTGAAAAGCATCTGAGGAATACATGAAGATTTACTGACTCCTCTTGGAAAGTGTGCCAGAATAATCTGCAGATTACTCTCGGAAAAGTGCTGATGGGTAGCATTCCCCACCGCCCCCAGCCTAGATAACTGGTTGCTTGCAAAAGTTAACGCTAACACTCTCCCTCTAACTTGCTAGCACCGTCTGCCCTGCCCCAGCCAGGACTGGCACCACTCTAAAGTGATTCCTGCCCTAGGGAAGCGGGAGAAATAACACGCCTACAGTTTCTGCAACTGGGATCCTTACCTGGCTGCACAGGGAGCAAGCCCTGCCCTGCAGTTGTGACAGAAAGGCTAACTGCAAATTGCTAGGCTGAATGCCACCCCACCCACAAATGAGCCCATAACAACTATGACAGGCTTCTCAATGGCATCAGAAGCAAACCCTCCCCATTGGGCCCATAGGAAACAAAGTAGGTCATTACAGATGGTTGGGCCAAAGGCAATCGCAGCTCTGTCACAACAGGAGGGCACACACAGCCCACACAAGGGACACCTGGAGCACCTGGTTCTGGTGGCCAGAAAAGACTGTGCTACAGGGCACCACAGGACCTCTTCTATATAAGGCCACTACTTTCAAGACGAGATGTAGCTGACCTTCGTAATACATAGAAACAAACACAGAAAATTAGACAAAATAAGGAGATAGAAGAACATGGCCCAAGTGAAAGAACAGGACAAAATCACAATTAAAAAGCTAAATAAAATGTAGATAACCAATACGCCTGATGAAGAATTCATGAATGGTCATAAAGATACTCACTAGACTTGAGATAAGAGTGGATGAACTCAGTAAGCACTTCAACAAAGAGAGAATATAAAAAAGAATGGACTCAGAGCTGAAGAATTTAGTAATTGCAATAGAGGGAATCAATAGGAGATGAGAGGAAGTAGAGCAGATCAGTGATCTGGAAGACAAAGTAATGGAAATCATTCAAGCTAAACAGCAAAAAGAGAAAGGAATAATAAAAAATGAAAAAAAAATTTAAGGGAATTCTGCAACATTATTAAGGGTAATGACATTTGCAATATAGGGATGCCAGAAAGGGGAGTGGGTGAGCGAAAACTTATTTCAAGAAATAATAGCTGAAAACATCCCTAATCTGGGGGAAGGAAGCACCGAGAGCCCTCAGGTCTAGGAAGCACCAAGAGCCCCTTACAAGATGAATTCAAAAAGGGCCAGATATTGGGGCGCCTGGGTGGCTTGGTCGGTTAAGCGTCTGACTTCGGCTCAGGTCATGATCTCACGGTCCGTGAGTTCGAGCCCCGCGTCGGGCTCTGTGCTGACAGCTCAGAGCCTGCAGCCTGTTTCAGATTCTGTGTCTCCCTCTCTCTCTGCCCCTCCCCTGTTCATGCTCTGTCTCTCTCTGTCTCAAAAATAAATAAGCGTTAAAAAAAAAAAAAAATTCAAAAAGGGCCACACCAAGACACATCATAATCGAAATGGCAAAAAGTAATGATAAATACGGAACTTTTAAAACAACAAAACAGTTACATACAAGGGAAACCCCATAATGCTACCAGCTGATTTTTCAGCAGAAACATTGCAGACCAAAAGAGTGACAAGATATATTCAAAGTGCTGATGGGGCGCCTGGGTGGCGCAGTCGGTTAAGCGTCCGACTTCAGCCAGGTCACGATCTCGCGGTCTGTGAGTTCGAGCCCCGCGTCGGGCTCTGGGCTGATGGCTCGGAGCCTGGAGCCTGTTTCCGATTCTGTGTCTCCCTCTCTCTCTGCCCCTCTCCCGTTCATGCTCTGTCTCTCTCTGTCCCAAAAATAAATAAATAAAAAAAAAAAAAAAAAAAAAAAAAAAAAGATATATTCAAAGTGCTGAAAGAAGAAATCTATAACCAAGAAGACTTTATGCAGCAAGACTATCATTCAGAATACAAGAAACAGTTCCAGACAAACAAAAGTTAGAGTTCATCACCACTAAACCAGCCTTGTAAGAAATGTTAAAGGGAATTCTTTAACTGGAAAAAAAAGGCCATAAATGGAAGAAAATTATGAAAAGAAAAATTTCACATGTAAAAGCAAACATACAGTAAAGGCAGTAGGATTAATCACTATGAAGCCAGTATGGAGATTAAAACACAAAAGTAGGAAATCTATTAGATCTACAAAAATTTATCTAGGAATACACAAAATAAAAGGATATAAAATATGACACAGACATAAAACGTGAAGAAGGTAGTAAAAATGTAGTGCATTCGGAATGTGTTTGAAATAAAGCAACCATCAACTTAACAGACTGCTATACACATAAGATGTCATATATGAACCCAATGGCAACCACAACTCAAAACCATCCATACACAATAAAAAAGAAAGGAATCCAAGCATAACATGAAAGAAATCCATCAAACCACAAGGAAAGAGAGCAAGAGAGGATGTAACAATTGTAAATATCTATGCACCAAACATAGGAGCACCTAAATATTTAAAGCAAATGTTAACAGACATAAAGGAGAAATTGCCAGTAACACAGTAATAGAGGGGACATTAACACCCCACTTGCATCAATGGATATATCATCCAGACTGCAAATCAACATGAAACTGTGGCTTTGAATGACACATTAGACCAGATGGATCAAACAGGTATATATAGAACATTTTATCCCAAACCAGCAGAATACACATTCAAGTGCACATGGAACATTCTCCAGGACAGATCATATGTTAGGCCACAAAATAAGTCTCAGTAAATTTAAGAAGAATCAAATCGTATGAAGCATCTTTCCTGACAACAACAGTATGAAACTACAAGTCAATTATAAGAAAAAAATGGGAAAAAACAGAAACACATGAAGGCTAAACAACATGCTACTAATCAATGGATCAATGAAGAAATCAGAGGAAATTAAAAAAAATACATGGAGACAAAATGCCAGTAGTCCAATATCTTTGAGATACAGCAAAAACAGTTCTAAGAGGGAAGTTTACAGCAATACAGGTCTATTTCAAGAAACAAGCCAAATCTAAAACAATTTAACCATATACATAAAAGAGCTAGAGAAAGAACAGTGAACTGAAAGCTAATAAAATAATAAAGATGAGAGTACAAATAAATTTAAATAAGGATTGGAAAAACAATAGGAAAAAAAAAAAACAAAACAATGGGTGGCTCAGTCAGTTGAGCATCTGACTCTTGATTTTGGCTCAGATCATGATGCCAGGGTCATGGAATAAAGCCCTGTGCTGGGCTCCACTCTGGGCATGGAGCCTGCTTGAGATTCATTCTTTCCCTCTCTCTCTCTCTCTCACCCCCCTGGCCCCTCTACCCCCTTGTACGTGCTCTCTCCAAAAAAACAAAACAAACAAACAAAAAAAGAATAATGAAACCAGGAGCTGGTTCTGTGAAAGATAAACAGAATTGATAAAGCATTAGCTACTCATTAAAAAAAAAATACTCAAAATCAGAAATGGGAAGAAATAATGACACTATAGTAATACAAAAGATTATAAGGAGATACAATAATAAAAAATTAAATGCTGACAAACGGACAACATAAAAGATACAGGTAAATTCCAGAAACATATATAATCTTCCAAAACTGAATCAGGAAGAAATAGAAAATTTGAACAGACTGATAATAACCAGTACTGAAATTGAATCAACAATCAAAAAACTCTCAGACTCACTTCACAGGTGAATTCCACCAAGCATTTATGTTAATACCTATTCTTTTCAAGCTATTCTAAACCACAGAAGAGGAAGGAAGACTAGCTTGGAACAATCAATTGATTTCAATACTCATTTGAGATGCGACAGCTCAGTGACTGACAAAAACGGAACTAAATGAGATTCTAAGATAAATCTGGTTAATGTAAGCTAACAGGGAAAAGCTATTGTATACTTAATCATTTAAAATGCATTGAAAATAATTACCTGTTTATATTCATTAACACAACTTTGGCAGCAAAATCTTGTCTGCTGACCTTCAATCATCAGGACATGGTTTCCAGCACTTTTACTAGGCAAGTACTCTCCACACTGTTCACAGCAATTCATTATTAGACCATTGGCTAACCTGTACTTATTAAAGCACTGGTTACTGCACAGTTTATGTACTACATTATTAACGCTGACTTCATGACGAATCTAAAAGAAAAGCCAGAATTTATTAAATAAATGAGCCAGATTAGCACAGTAAGCAAGGAGATAACTAGTTTCTTCAAAAGAAACAATCTCTAATAATTTCTCAGTGGAAGAAATATTCAGGGAAAAGAGTAAAAATTACATTTTGTTATTCTTTCATTTTTATCTTTGATCTTACACTAAAGTAAGATTCATGGAACAAAAAGCTATAAGGTCAGTAATAACTTCCCCAGAGACACCTAAAAACTAGAGGAAACAAACTGTTTAGAAGATTTTGATACGACCTAATTAAAAGAAATGGATTGGTAATTTTTGTTATTATAAACTTCACTGCCCTAGAAAATTCATGGAAGGTGCTAAAAGAATCAGTATTACTATATTCAGGATGGTGTCTGTATATGCATAAATAAGATGGTTCTCGCTTTGCTCAGCTTGGCGGTAACTGAGATAAAATCATGCCCTCAATTTGCATGGCTCCAGGAACACCAAATTCAGTTGCCAAGGCGTTTGTTACGTAAAGACTGCCTGTATGCATGTTTCTTCTTTAGGCAACTGGAAAGATGGCAATACCACTTAAGAAACGTGAAGTTTTCAACACACTTACACTCCACTCGGTCTACATATTCTTGTACCAGGATTGGTTGCTTCCTTCATGTCCTGAAACTACACTTTATTATTTAGAGTGGCTAGTAAGAACAAAATGCACCATTACTTTGTTTAGGAGTATATCCACTTCCATGGAAATAGCTGTGTACTTTCCATAGCATGCAAATGGGATATTTGTTCACAAAACAGTTCTAACATATCCTCATCCTTTCCTTTAACTTCATTGTGTAGATCCAGGACGTGCGTATTATGTACATGGCAGAACATATAATAACACTTAAAATTATCCTTGTTAACCTACATAGTAGCTTAAACATGATATAAAAATCCAGACCTCTGTTAGTTTACTACAGATTATACATCTTGATTTATTAACTCTTTTTCTAAGATTCTGGTTGTCTTCACAGGGAGGCAAAGATGTACGACAAAATTCTTGGGAGGATTCTTTTGACTCAACTTGAACAGTAGTAGCTTTTTTTGTAGGTGCATCTCTGAAACACAAGGGACAGATGAAACTTAAGAATATTACATTTTAATAAAAGTCAAATATATGAACAAGAAATGACATTTTTCATTTTCTCATGATTTAATCCTAGGAATCAACTGTAATTTTTGGATCTAGCAAAACCCACCTTTGGTTTCACTGTCAAGAGTTCCTAAATAGTACAGCAAGAGATGATTTAGAGGTAAAAACATTTTGTAGCACAAGAACCTTCTCACAGGTTATTATGATTTTTGAAGGACTCAAAAAAGGTGGTAGCAACTTGGTAGAACGAAGGTAAAAGATGGGAAGGAGCAAGGCAAAGTCAGTGGCAGAGAGAGGGTCAATTTTTACATTTTCCTTTCCTGCCAAGAGTAAGGACAGCACAGATGAACTCACAGCTCTGACACACTCTAGGATAACTCAAGCTCAATAAACTTGAAGATATCTCTGCAACAACTGTATCCATGAATCTATACAGCTCTCAATTACATTCAACACACATCTATACTGCCAGTATTCAATTATATGGAGCCAGGTTGAAAAGTACAGCTTACTTTTTACATATTACATTGCGTTTCTTTGGAGTGCGCTTATGAGAGAAGGAAGAAAGGCAGGTGGTAGAACAAAAGAGGTGAGCTGATCCTTTTCGTTGATAAGCTGTCTGTCCCTTCTGTAAAGGTTTTTTGCAGTGTGCACAAGTGATTTTAGCTGGTTTAGTAAGTTGCTGTTGGACTGAAGACTGGAAAATCTGCTTAGGAAGGGAGGCCACTGGTGATAAAGAATCCACCCCTGGCTGTTTCTGATTACGGGGAAATGATGCTGACTGGGAGATCCAAGAATCTTAAAAATAAAACATACAAGAAAAAGTCATGGAACAATTCAAAATTCACATCAGAAAAATATTTTAAAATTTTCATTTTGCAAGTTTAACAGAATAGTGAGGCAGCCCTATAAGCAAATGGTCAGAGCCAGGCAACCCTGTGGCACAATCCCAGGGGAACTATCCACTTTGAATTCTTTTTTCATTTCATTTTATTTATTTAATTTACATTCAAGTTAGTTAGCATATAGTGCAATAATGACTTCAGGAGTAGATACCAGTGATTCATCACCTATGTATAACACCCAGTGCTCATATCAACAAGTGCCTTCCTTAATGCCCCTTACCCATTTAGCCTGTCCCCCGTCCCGGAGGCAACCCCTCCAGCAGCCCTCAGTTTGTTCTCTGTAGTTAAAAGTCTCTTATGTTTTGTTCCCTTCCTTGTTTTTATATTATTTTTGCTTCCCTTACCTTATGTTAAGCTGTTTTGTATCTTAAATTCTTCATATGAGTGAAGTAATATGAGATTTGTCTTTCCCTAATTTCGCTTAGGATAATACCCTCTATTCCATCCACATAGTTGCAAATGGCAAGATTTCATTCTTTTTGATTGCTGGGTAATACTCCATTGTATATATACCACACCTTCTTTATCCATTCATCCATCGATGGACATTTGGGCTCTTTCCATACTGTGGCTATTGTCGATAGCGCCGCTATAAACATTGGGGTGCATGTGCCCCTTTGAAACAGCACACCTGTATCCCTTGGATAAATACCTAGTAGTATAATTGCTGGGTCATAGGGTAGTTCTGTTTTTAATTTTTTGAGGAACCTCCATACTGTTTTCCAGACAGGCTGCACCAGTTTGCATTCCCATCAGCAGTGCAAAAGAGGTCCTCTTTCTTTTTTTTTTTTTTTTTTTTTAATTTTTTTTTTTTCAACGTTTATTTATTTTTGGGACAGAGAGAGACAGGGCATGAACGGGGGAGGGGCAGAGAGAGAGGGAGACACAGAATCGGAAACAGGCTCCAGGCTCCGAGCCATCAGCCCAGAGCCTGACGCGGGGCTCGAACTCACGGACCGCGAGATCGTGACCTGGCTGAAGTCGGACGCTTAACCGACTGCGCCACCCAGGCGCCCCAAGAGGTCCTCTTTCTATGCATCCTCACCAACATCTGCTGTTGTCTGAGTTGTTACTGTTAGCCATTCTGACAGGTATGAGATGGTATCTCATTGTGGTATTAATTTGTATTTCCCTGATGATGAGTGATGTTCAGCATCTTTTCAAGTGTCTGTTAGCCATCTGAATGTCTTCTTTGGAGACGTGTCTATTCATGTTTTTGTCCATTTCTTCGTTGGATTATTTGCTTTTTGGGTGTTGAGTTTGGTAAGTTCTTTATAAATTTTGGATACTAACCCTTTATCTGATATGTCATTTGCAAATATCTTCTCCCATTCTGTTGGCTGCCTTTTAGTTTTGCTAATTGTTTCATTCGCTGTGCAGAAGCTTTTTATTTTGATTAGGTCCCAATAGTTCATGTTTGCTTTTGTTTCCCTTGCCTCCGGAGACGTGTTGAGCAAGAAGTTACTGCAGCCAAGGTCAAAGAGGTTTTTGCCTGCTTTCTCCTCTAGGATTTTGATGGTTTCCTGTCTTATGTTTAGGTCTTTCATCCATTTTGAATATGTTTGTATATGGTGTAAGAAAGTGGTCTGGGCTCATTTTTCTGCATGTCGCTGTCCAGTTTTCTGAGCACCACTGGCTGAAGACACTGTCTTTAGTGGACATTCTTTCCTGCTTTGTCAAAGATTAGTTGCCCATACGTTTGTGGATCCATTTCTGGGTTCTCTATTCTGTTTCATTGATCTGAGTATCTGTTTTTGTGCCATTTGTTTATTTTAGAGAGAGAGTAAGCAGGGGAGGGCCAGAGAGGGGGACACAGAATCCAAAGCAGGCTCTAGGCTCCGAGCTATCAGCACAGACCCTGATGCAGGGCTCGAACTCACAAGCTGTGAGATCATGACCTGAGCCGAAGTCAGAAGCTTAACCAACTGAGCCATCCAGATGCCCCTATCCACTTTGTATTTGAACGATACTCTATTGTGCCCAAACTGTAAATGGTGGCCCTTGAATTGTGCAATGCGGTAGTTATCAATTCTTAAGGACCCTAGGTTCAAAATGCATTTCCTGACTTACTAGATGGTGCAAGTACATTAAATTGTTTTGCTTTTCTCAACTACAAACTGGAAATGATATCTAACTCATCAGAGTGTTATGAAGACTAAATGAGATAATGCATATAGTAAAGCAGTATGTTTGGTACACAGGGCATTTGCAAAAAAAATATTTAGCCACTTTTTTGTCTCAAAGAGGAAAGTATTAATATATTACAAAATAAAGCAAATATGCAAATCAAAGATAAGTACAGAATCTGGTATGTGATGTACATTTTCATAACCACTTCCTCCCTAATACGAAAAATATAAAGCATAGAAAAGAAAAAATTTTACAGTGACCACTCATATGCCCACCAAGTCTATTCTCTCCTCTTTTACTATTTTTGCTTTATCAACATCTATTCATCCCTCTAAACAATGTGTTTTGTGTATTTCAAGCAAATGCAGAACATCATTATACTCCCCTCTAAAATACTTCTTATTCATTTTATTTTAGAAAGCGAGAGCAAAAGCAGAAGAGAGGGACAGAGGGTGGGGAGCAGGGAGAGAGAGAGACAGAATCTTAAGCAGGCTTCATGCTCAGCACAGAGCCCAATGTGGGGCTCGATTCCACGACCATGAGACCACTGACATAAGCCAAAATTAAGTCGGATGCTCAGCTGACTGGGCCACCCAGGCACCACTATTTATTTTAAATTTCATTTATTCATTTTAAGTAAGCTCTACACCCAATGTGGGGCTTGAACTCATGATCTCAATATCAACAGCTGCATGCTCTACCAACTACACCAGCCAGGCACCCTTCCAAAATACTTTTTAAAGCAACTCTTTCTACAGTTTCTTCTCAGCCTTCTAAATATTATTTCATAATCATTAATATAGGTGATGGATTATTCTGCAAAGTCTCAGTTTTCCTAACTTCACACACGGACTCCTCCATCATATATTATTGCTAGCTTCAAAATGGTACAATATTATGTACAGGTAGTAATGTTTCTCAAACTTTAACATTCACGAGATCACCTAAGAATCTTGTTTAAACAGAGACTCTAAGGGTGCCTGGCTGGCTCAGTCAGTAAAGCATACAACTCTTGACCTCGAGGCTGGGAGTTTGGGCCCCACAATAGGTGTAGAGATTACTTAAAAGTCAAATATTTAAAAATATATACATACATACATGCATATAGATTCTAAATCAACAGGTTTAGGGAAGGGCCTGAGGTTCTGCATTTCTTTCTTTTTTTTAGTGTTTATTTTTGAGAGAGAGAGAGAGAGAGAGAGAGCACGTGCACACACGCAAGCTCAGGGGAGGAGCAGAGAGAGGGAGACAGAAGATCTGAAGTAGGCTCTGTGCGGACAGCAGAGAGCCTGATGCAAGGCTTGAACTCACAAACCGTGAGATTATGACCTGAGTCGAAGTCGGATGCCTAAATGACTGAGCCACCCAGGTGCCCCAAGGTTCTGCCTTTCTAACTAACTCTTGCATGATGATGAAGCTTTGAGGCCCTAGAGTACTGAATTATTCTGTCACCTCTCTTCAAAAATAGCTTTGGTCATTAACAAGAGGTCTATGGCCCCCCTCCACCTATCACATCCTCAAAGGCCTTTCAAAGTACTACTAACATTAACAACTATACTTTCAGTTTTAAATTACCCACCTACTGCTTCTAATTTTCTTTGTCCTATTTCAAGATACCTTTATCTTACAAGCAAAAGTAGAATGGAACAAGTAACAAAAGCAACTCTCTCAGACCATAGGATGACATGCTGGCAAATACAGAATATAGTACAATGAACTTTTTTTTTTATCACCTAGTACTCAGAAGTTTCATTACTACTCAATTTTCCTACTCTGAACCATTCCAAAGAAAACAAAAATTACATATTCATCTATATAACAAATATAGGTTGTGTATCATCTTCTTCTGGGATCAAACTTCCCTGTGTATCATCTAGATACCAAACTAGATTTAATAAATGACAGAAACAAAGGATAGGAACCATTACAAGATTTGTTATTACCATTAATATGGGAGAAATAAGAACCCCAAAGAAAAAATACTGGTTTTTGTAATTTTGAGGAGTTATCCATACTTAAGGGAAGCATATTTATATACAACTATGGAATGTGGGACATCAATGTATGCTCAGGACAATAATTAGATTCTGAAATTTCTTTTTCACTTTAGCTTTGGTGCATAAAGCAAATGCTTCCTTTGTTAATACCACAACTATTTGTTTTCTGGAAATTTCAGAGTTTCTTATTTCATCAAATTTTTATTTTATTTCATTTTATTTTTGGTATTCGTGTCTACAGGTTAAACTTAACCTCTCAATCAAATTCTTCCATATCCTACCCTAAGTATGTTTTAAGAAAAGGGGCCAAGCAGATTATTTGGTACAAATCCCTCATTATATGCAAGGAAAATTAAGACCTAGAAGTTACATTACTTATCCAAAAATCTAATAAATATTAGACATACTATTGACTTTCAGGTGTTCTTCATTTCTTCCTGCATCTAAACTCTTCTGCCTAAAAAATATTTTAGTATTTCTTTAGTGTTGGTCTGCTAGTGAAAAGTTCTTTTGGTGTCTCAGTGGGGTTTGTTTGTTTTTGCATGTTAAAGAATAACATGTATGCATAAAGTTTATAAATCTTAAGTGTGGAGCTCAATTAAATTTTTTATAATGAATATACTTGCATGACTACCATCCAGAAGCCTGGTCTTTTCTCACTAAATAATTTCCTGCCTTTCCCACAAGCCATCCGTATTATGACCTCAAAGATTAGTTTTCTCTTTTTTTTTTTGAAATTCACATACATAAAATCATACAGTATGTACTCTTTTGTGCCTGATTACCTTAACTCAACATCTTGTCTGTAAATTTCATTCACACTGAATATATAGTTCATTATTTTGCACTGCTGTTGAAAATTCCATTATGTGGCTAGTACTATTTATCTGCCCTATTTTTTTTAAGTTGTATTTATTTAAGTAATCTCTACACCCGTTGTGGGGTTCAAACTCACGACCCCAAGATCCCAAGCTGCTTGCTCTTCCAACTGATCCAGACAGGCGCCCCATCCATCCGATTGTTGATGGACATTTGGATTGCTTCCAATTTTGACTATGATTTCTACATATGTCTTCTAATAGTTTCTTAATGTATTTATCCTGCTTGGGATTTGGATTTGTAAATGTTCTTTAATTTGTAAGTTAATGCTTTCTCTCCATTTTAGAAAATTCTCAGTTGTACCTCTTCTGTCTTGTTTCTTTCCAGAACATTAAATACATGTCCTCTTCATCAAGTGTCATACATCTTTTACATTCTTTTCTGGATTTCCACCCTTTTGACTTCTCTGATTCATTCTGGATGATTTTCTCTGAGATTTCTTCCAGTTCACTTACAACTCTTCAGCTTTGCCCAGCCTGCAGTTAAAATGATTAGTTCCTTAGAATCTTTGTCTGATAATCCTATTATCTGGATCTCCAAACCTTGCTTCTATTGTCTGTTTTCCTCTTGATTTCTGGCGTATGGCCTTGGATCTTCATGCTGCTGATTGCTTTTCATTCTGTTTGTATGAAAAACTGAAGGGCACCTAGTTGGCTCAGCTGGTTGAGCATCTGACTTTGGCTCTGGTCATGATCTCACAGTTTCTGAGTTTGAGCCCCACATCAGGCTCACTGCTGTCAGCGCAGAGCCCACTTCAGATCTTCTGTCCCTCACTGACTTGTACTCTCTCAAAAATAAACAAATAAAAAACTGAAAAAAATTTGAAGCTCTGGATTAGGTCAGCATCCCAAACTAAAGGTTGGAAAGGTTGTGTTTGTTGGTTTGGGGTTTTTTTGTTTGTTTTTAAAAAATGTTTTAAAGTTTATTTTGAGATAGACAGAGACCATGCGAGTTGGGGAGAAGTGGGGGGGGGGGGGGAGACAGAGAGAGAGAGAGAGAGAGAGAGAGAGAGAGAGAGAGAGAACCCCAGCCAGGCTCTGTGCTGCTAGCACCAAGCCTAATATAGGGCTCGAATTCACAAAACAGAGAAATCATGATCTGAGCCCAAACCAAGAGTCAGATGCTTAAGCAATTGAGCCACCCAGGTGCCCCATGTTTGTTTTTTACCAGTATCCCTCTTTGCGGGCCTCTGTGAATCTACTGAAAGTTCCACTTAGATTTTCAGCCTTTCTCTGCAGTTTTGTCTGGAACTGAACACACACCCACAAGAGAAAAGCAGCCACAAGTAACAGATTACTTCTCAGAGGCTCCTTCTCTTAGATCTTAGAGCCCTCATTTTCCCACTATATTTATATAAGCAGAAATATAATGCCCTAAAATCAGAATAATGGCCAGAAATGTTTATAATGCAATAAAAAATAAAACAGATGCAAGAGCAATTTCTACATTATAGGTATTTTCTGTGATGAGATTTTTGCTGTTTATATAAAGATAGGTGATGAATATATAACTTTCACTGAAATAGAGCCAACACTAAAAGTTAATGTAAGGATTAAATGATTCAAAGGTCCAGTCAATGGACAATAATCTTATTTTTATAAGATGAAATGCAAAATTTTATGTGTACTTTATGCAAAGCCATAATTTTGTATGATGAAATTTGAACCTATAAGCCCTGGATTTTTATGTAACTCAACTCCAAAAATCTTCATCTTGCTCTTATTTTTTTTCTTTTTCCTTTTTTGGAAATCCTTCAATTTTTAGACGTAGAACGCACAGCTAAACTAAATAAGACACTCTGGAGAAGCTCTAAGTAACAAAAATTATAATAATAATGTAATTGGTGCCATCTTCTTCTAGAAGTCCGGTAGAAATTAGTTTTACTAATGCTAATAGCAAGCAAAAGCAAAAACAAAACCTAGGGCCAATACTAAAATTAGACAACTATTACTATGCTTGCTATATTCAAGTTAAAGAGGAAAAATAGCAACAATGACAAAAAGACTGTCCTTTTCACAGTTGACTTAACACTTAAGAAAGCTTCAAACATTTACAAATTTTTTTAATTTATTATTTTTTTAAAGTAATCTCTACGCCCAACGTGGTGTTTGAACTCACAACCCCTAGGTCAAGAGTTGTACACTCCAACAACTGAGCCATCCAGAAAACCCCAGCTTCAAACATCACTCTTCACTTGACAACTTGGTAAACATTCTTTTTAGAATTCTACACTGTTATTATTTAAAGGATATAGTTCTGTCACTTTTGTCCCCAAAAACAGAATTTTAGAGAGCTCAGGAACACTGTAAATTCATCCACCCTTCATAAACAATAGAAATTTGTTGTCATATATCATAAACAGTTTAAACATATGTAGTTAAGAACATCTCCATTTAGATGAATGAGTGTCAATTGAGCCATGTAATGTTTTCTTTGTTGTATTTTAAAATCACTGATACTTTGAATGATAAGAAAATATAAAAATGTAAAATACATTTTGAATTAGTGAGATAAAGGGATGACAAGCCAAGAGTAATCAAAACCACTTCCAAATAACATTTGCAAGTCTCAATTATAGCCACAATTTCAGTGGAATGATGGTATAGCATCTAACTACAGGATGCTTTTTATATTATCAGTCTATGCTATGCTTTTAAGTTGAAAAGCATCTTACTTATCCACATTTACCAACAAATACACAACTTAAACTTATTCAGAAGGTGAAAAATGGCCAAGGTTGAAACATAAAAAAATACATGGCAAGGTTTCTGGTTTTAACTGCACTTAAGAGCTTATATATACATAAGATGGAATTCATGCTTACACAAATAGCTATTTAAAATTTAATAAATAATTCTAAAACAAAATGTAAATAAAAGAAATACACAGATCCAAAAGGATGATTTTCAATGGACATGAATATTTCAAGTCTTCAACATCTTCAATTGTTTCATCAAAGAGATCACAAGTTTTCATGATATGATTTCTCAGGTTTAATTCTTATTCAATAAACAAAAGATGTACATAATAATAAATAGATGCAAACATAAATTCATAAAAAGCATGCAAATATATTTTTTAAAATTCAATGATGTGTAAATTAAGATGACACCACCTTTTAATGATCAGTTCAGCAAACATTAACACTCCTACCCCCGAGCTTACAATATGGAGAAAAAATGTATGCTGTAAGAAAAGTAATACCATTTTTTGGTGGGGGCAATTTTACATTAACCATCAAAACCTTTAAAAATACATTGATGAGGAGGCACCTGGGTGGCTCAGTCAGTTAATCGTCTGACACTTGACTTCAGCTCAGGTGATAATCTGAGGTTGTGGGCTCCACGCTGGGAAAGGAGCCTGCTTAAGATTCTCTCTCCCACTTTGGCCCCTCCCCCATACATGTGCTCTCTTTCGCTCTCAAAAAACCCAACTAAAATTATTAAACTAAATGAAAAATAAAAATATGTTGACACTTTGACTTAACAATTCCACCTACAGAAACTTTTCTAAAGAAGTGTGTCAACTTACAGAGATATTCATGAAAAACCTGTTTACAATTGCAAAGACTAGAAACAACTTCAAATAACAAATGATTATATAAACATAAAAAAGATAATTATATCTGACAAGAACTAATAATGATGAAATGTCAAATGCCCCCCTACCCTAACCCCAGGTCAAGAACAAAGCAAGGCTCTATACTCTCACCATTTCTATTCAACACTGTATTAGAAAAAGAAATAATAGGGGATCTGTGAGGCCAAACTATTTCCATAATAATACTAAGATTATTTGCATTTTTCACTGTTGGCATTTACAATAATGGTAACAAAAGCAGCGATGGGTATAACTGCTGGCAGTGGAACTGAACTGTATTTCTTCACTACCACATATCTGAGAAAAGAAAAAGTATCACCTTCACTTATTTATGGTTGTTATTCCAACACCAAATGGTCAATACAATTCTAATACTAACCAGGAGTTAGCATCAGACCCCAAAGGTTTAAATGGCATAGCCCCCAACAAGATTGCCAGTCATTTCAGATGCCACCCATACTTCCGCCCAACTGGCTATAAATCAAGGAGGTTCCTGATTTATTTATCCTCTCGGGTTTGATAATTTGCTAGAATGACTCATAGAACTCAGAGGAGCTCTATACTTAAAATCAGTTTTTTTTCCCCCAAGTTTTATTTATTTTTGAGAAAGAGGGAGGGAGAGAGAGAGAGAGAGAGAGAGAGAGAGAATCCCAGGCAGACTCTGTGCTGTCAGCGTAGAGCCCAATGCAGGGCTCGAACCCACAAACAGTGAGATCATGACCTAGGCTGAAATCCAGAGTCAGAGGCTTAACGGATTAAGCCACCCAGGTGCCCCACAATCACAGTTTTAATATAAAGGATACAAATCAGGAGCAATCAAATGAGATAAAGAAGGGTAAAGTTTGGAAGGTCCCAAATGCAGAGCTTCTGTGCCTACTCTCTCTGGAATCAGGTGTGTTACCTACCTGGCACATTGATAAGCTCAACAACCAGGAAGCTGCATTGAGTTTCAGTGTCTAGCTTTTATTGGTGTTTCATTGCATAGGTATGACTGACAGACTTCTTCACTGCATGTGACTGAACTCAATCTCTAGCCTTCCTCTCCTCCCTCAAGGCTGGACTGGCTAAAACCTCCAACACTCTAATCACATGATGGGTCTTTCTGATGACCCTCTCTCAGCCTTTCTCTGATCAAAGTCTTAGCCCAAACAAATTCAGATGTGATCCAAAGGGCTCGTAAATAGAAAAGACAATCCCAATCCTTGGGAAATTCCAAGGACTTAGTCTCTGTCCTAAGACCTAAGGACAAAGGCCAGTGTTATTATTTATTAAACAGATATCCACGATGAAATAATAAAAATTAGTATCGATTTTACTAGATTTCAGCCTTTGACTACATCTTAATATTCTGTGTGATGAACAGGGAAGCATGCCTAAAACACTTCTGTTTCATACCAAAATACAATGGTTGTCTGAAGGCAAAGTGGAAAAGCACTTATAAAATAGTTACATTGCAAGCTAAACTAGGCTTTTTTCACGAAATACCATTTTTACTTAAAAGAATAACTAACAAACTGATTACTGACATTTTCTTGAAAACAAATCAAGAAAAATTCACTTCAAGAAAAATGACAGTATTTGTTGCTAAGAGAAAATTTGAGCTTTCAAGTGAAAATCAACATCTTTGAAAACCTGTATCCACCACTGTCACCTTGACAGCTTTCTAAAGTGTCAACATTTAAAATAACACATCAACATCTAGAAGTTCAATGAATGGATATTTTCAAAATATATATATTTTTTATTTGACCAAAGCACAATGTAACCGAATCATACAAAGGTAAAAGATCCATCCACAGATCAATGAATCTTAATGTAATAAGTATGAAAACTTCGTTATATGATTTCAGATTCCACATTGTTAAGAACCTGTAAGAAACTGCCACTTATCAAGTTTTGGGACTGTTATCAAAAAACCCATAACTATCCATAATTCTCTAAAAAGATCACTAAAACAGTACTCCCTCCTACAACCAAATACCTATGTGAGGCCAGATTTTTTTATACTTCAAACAAAACAAGATATTGCAACAGATTCAATGTAGAAATAGATGCGAGGAGATACCATACACTTCACTGTCTTCTATTAAGCCAGACTTTAAAGAGATTTGCAGAAGTGTGAAAAAATGGCACTGTTCACTAAATTTTTAAAATAGTTTTCATTAAAAATTATATTTTGTCATATAATATGTAATTATTGTTAAATACTTAAGAAAATTTCTTACACATTAATTTCTAATAACATAATTGATATAAATTAAAAAATCTTGGGGTCCCCGATTATTTTTGAGAGTGAAACTGAGCCCAAAATGTTTGAGAACTGTCCTGTAGAAATAATAAACAATGTAGACAAAGAAATTTAGTGGACAGTTTCAACAATAAAAAATGGGATACTATACAAATGCTAATAAAAAGGTAGAGGAATGTGTTATCTCAGACAAAAATCTTATACACATGGAAAATTCTATTTTTAAAATGATGTGAAAATTTAGATTAAGTAAACCAACAGAAACACAAAATTATATATAATGTGCTCTAAATTATATATATATATATTTTTTAATGTTTATTTATTTTTGAGACAGAGAGAGACAGAGCATGAACAGGGGAGGGGCAGAGAGAGAGGGAGACACAGAATCTGAAACTGGCTCCAGGCTCTGAGCTGTCAGCACAGAGCCCGACGCGGGGCTCGAACTCACGCACCATGAGGTCATGACCTGAGCTTAAGTTGGACGCTTAACCGACTGAGCCACCCAGGCGCCCCTAAATTATATTTTTTTAAAACCATGGAGGCAAAAGACTGAAAACAAAATTTTAGCAGTAGTCCTTGCTAGTTGGTAGGATAAGGTGACAGATACTTTATTTCTAGCCATAATTTCTTACAAATATTCTATAATAATCATGTAGTATTCTCATAACCAGAGAAAAAGATTAATTTAAAAAAAGAAAAAAAATTCTGGCATTCCATTAAAAGCAGTAAATGAGGCTCTTAAATCTAGTTCCTTTTCAGTCCTTTCCTAAACTTCTAAGTTGGTCAATAGCTTAAAGCACTAAAATGACCAAAAACCAATACCAAAACAAAAATTTTAACTCTCAAACAAACACCACACTAAATCATGACAAAGCTGCCAAAAAGATCTGCTAAGTTTTAAATAATTCTCATTATATTTTAACTTTATCAGAAAAAGACTGCCCATATAAGCTTTAAAAATGTAGGCCTCTATGCATGCCTCGGTGGCTCTGTGGGTTGAGTGTCCAACTCCCGATTTCAACTCAGGTCATGATCTCAGGGTCATGGGTATGAGCCCTGCACTGGGCTTTGTGCTGATTGTCCAGCCTGCTTAAGATTCTCTCCACCCGCCCCCCCGCCCCACCCTTCTCCCACATGCTCACCTGCTCCCTCTCAAAAATAAATAAATAAATAAATAGACAAAAAAATTAAAAAACTATATAGAGTTTTTAAAATAACTTTTAAAATAAAGGCATAATCTGCTGATTTAAAAACAAAAATAAAGAGACAAGCAGTCCAAAAGTAAACATTTGAAATGCAAAAATTGAAATTTCAAGTTATGTTATTACAAGTTAAATAAAATTAAATTATTACATATTACTTTATTTCTTCAATTCACTATCCATTTTTTAATTCTATGATTTGAAACTAGGGGCACGTGGATGGCTCAGTCAGTTAAGCAGCTGACTTCGGCTCAGGTCATGATCTCGCGGTTCATGGGTTCAGGCCCCACATCAGGCTCTGTGCTGACAGCTCAGAGCCTGAGGCCAGCTTTGGATTCTGTGTCTTCCTCTCTCTCTGCCCCTCCCCCGCTCATGCTCAGTCTGTCTCTCTCAAAAATGAATGTTAAAAAAAAATTAAAAAAAAAAAAAAGAAACTAGGTAGGTGGTTGTAGTAATTATGGAGGTTTTCAATTAAAACACTTCAGATGTAAATCGCAGTGGGTAAAACAGATTTAATTTCTGAAAAATCAGGGACCAAGTAGATTGCAAGTAAAATATTCTATCTTAATATGAAAGTCAAGAAAAAAAAGTATTTCATGTATAGATCAATAAAATCACTTACTGCTTACCAGGACTATGATGAGTTGTAAATCCTCCATTCTGAAATTCACCTCCTGCCACATTCATTCTACCAGGATTAAAAGGTCCTACTGCAGTCTTGGTCTGTGAAGTCAAAGATGGGGCGTATGTTTGTATATTAACACCAAAATTACTTGACTGAAGTCCTTTAGCGACATCTCCCAAGTTGGTATTCTACAGTGATGTTATACGTGTAATCATTAAGTTCATATCTCGCCCAGCATTCAGAGCTTATACCTGTTTCTAAGGTTGTAACATTAGCAATAGGAATTTCAGAGTCGATTCTGTAGTGATAACATTATTACCCATTCCTGCATTTACCTTACTTCTTGAAAGACTGGAAGTGGAGAAATTCAAATCTTTGGTTCTATTTTTAGTTCCAGGAAGTCCCCATTCAATATAATTGGAAGAATTTTTCTTGTCTTCTCCATTTGTTTCTATGTCCTCTTCATCATCGATAATAATCGTCTCACTTATATTTCCCTTCTGAGAAGCTGAATCTCTTGAGGAAGGAAGAATTATGGAATAATTTCCTTGTAGACTTTCATTTCTTGATGAAGCAAATATAAAATTTCTTTGATCAGTTACTGCTGGAGCAGAAGTTGAAGGAGGTTGTATAGATTCAATAAATACAACATCATCATCATCATCATCATCATCATCATCATCATCATCATCTTCCACTGATGAGTTTCTAGATCTATTGACTAAAGAACTAGTTGGGCCACCAAATGAATTTCCAACATCCATGAGGCTAGCTGCCATGGCTTTACTCTTTAATAAAACAGGAGTCTGTTCAGCCAAGTCTAATCCTCTCACTGAACGTTTATCCATGCCAAAGAACCTGTAACAGAGGAAAGTAAATAACAAAAGTTCTAGTATATTATGATCATTGTGTTTTATTGCAATGAAATTTTAAATTCTGGTGAGTTTTATCCAACCCTCAAGGAAAATATTGTTACTCATTTTGTTTTTCCTCTCTCATTAACCATTTAATGCCTACCTCAGAGTTTGATGGAAATTAATCATCCAATTTGTAGTAGTCCTTAAAAAAATGCACTCATAGTACTCAATTTAACTTACCCTTTACAATGAAAAAAAAAATCTAAGTCTTCTTTTGAAATAGGAAATAGTAACAAAATCATTCTATCAAATACCAATCACCCAGGATCCAAATACAATCACTATACTATACTTTTGTCTACTAAAGTGACTATCATCTAATCCTTATTGCTCTAGCGTCTTTGTCACTGTTTTTCAAATTCTCCGCTTCTAACATAACTTTGATTAAATCTTCCTTATCCTTGTCCAGAAATTGCCAGACATTATGCTACGGGTTTTTCATGTAAAATTCTGAAAACAGCTCCATAATATAGGTATAACTTAATCTACTTTACAAATCAGGAAAGGAAAACCAACTAAATTGTTCTAGGTAAGACTGAGTAGAACTTAAACCCCAGGCCCTAACTCTAGGCCTCAAATTCTTAGCATTCATTTATATTCAACAAATACTTCTGTGAACCTGCTCTGCACTAGGGTATGACAAAGGAAAGGATCCAGCAGACAGACATAATTGAAGAATCTGGAAAAGTAAATAACCGATGAAGCAAGGATCTTAAAAGTAGACAGGAGATATGTGCACAGGTGGTAATGGAACTGATTATGAGTAAAAAAATCACCTCTATCTGAAAGACAAGGAAAAGCTAAGTATAACTGGAATATTTGTAAGTACATAGAAATGATAAATGAAAAGCTGAGGTAAGTTTATATATGACAGCCTCAATGTTCTTAGAATTTCAAGAATAAAGAACATGGGAACTGTATGGGTATTAAATTATTAAGAAAACTCATTTCATATGGCAGTCTTCATTCCATTTTAAACAACTCATACTGAAATATGCTGCATAACATTTCTCTTCAAAAATTTTCCCAACTAATTTTAATTGATAATAAAGTCATGCAATAAGTAAAGTTTATTCTTAGTATGTGTTATATCTTTAAATATTAACTCAGTTAATGCTTATAAAAGTGAAGTGAAACTATTCTTTTTCCCATTTTACCCATTAGGAAATGAAGACTCAGAAGATACGTAATCAGCATAGCCTGTTCAAATGTCCAAAGGATAGAGTTAGGATTGAAATCTAAGAAATCTGACTCTAGAATCGATTTCATAGCCAGTATATTATATGCAATTAATGTATAAAGCAATTTTTAGAAATTACTTATCTTTTATTAAGATGAAAATCAACATTCAGAAAGTCTATTTTAAAGAAAAGATAACAAATCTAAGAGACCACTTTAAAAGGGTTATAAAAACCACAAAAGTTGGGATCATGATTAACATTCATCCAGTAAACTGGTTACATGGTTGATTTTCAAAGGAAAGAGGCAATAATTTAGCCTAAACTGAATTATGACATATAAGAGCTGTTATACATGAATTCTCTTAGTCCTTTGTATCTATATTTGAATAAACCTACAACAGAGAAGAACAACTTCTGGAAAAGGGCTATTGCTGACGCCACAGTATCCTCTGGTGACATGTCTTAATCTTTTCAAAGAAAATAAAAGAAAGACCATTCTTCATGCTTTGCTCACTGCAGTCCTCCATCTCTGAAAAAAGATTTAAGTATTCATCTACTCTCAAATCACAGATTATAAAAAAGTTAAACTACTGCTAAAACTCACTGTGCATATAATTTGACCAAATACTTTAATTTCAGAAACAGAAGACTACAGAAAAGTTTTGACTACTTCTATAATATCCAAAAACAGAAAAAGTTACACTTCAGCAATTAGTTGTGTGGCACTGAGCAAATTACTTCACCTCATTAAGTTTTCTAAACTATAAACTGTAAATGGGGATAATATACAATTCCAAGGTTTTTATTCAGATAACTGGACATGTAAGTCCCTGGCGTCTGCTTGGATCATATTAAAGAAAGTAAAAAAAGTTAAATCCCTCTCCTATGAGAAGGTATTCAGGCAAATACTTTGCTTACATCCTGGGATTTCAACAAGTGTCTGATCTTAAACATTTAGCTAGTCTCCTTTGGTATCTTAATCATCTACAACTGATAACCAATGTTTAACATATTTTCATTTTGATACAATGAAAATTAATGTAATCTCAAGTAATGGAAAAGGAAAGGAAAATCTGCACAGAGAAATTTGATAAAAGATTATAACACCACCATGCAAAAAAGTTAGGCTGCAGACCAAATAAGAATGTTAAATGCAGACTATCTCTAGATAATTGGTAACAACTTTGTAAAATTAACAGGGTATTTAATTAGGGGTAAAGATAAGACTTATTAAAACAAAGACAAGAGTGTTTTGCCCTTTTGTATTTACCTTTAGTGACATCTCAGTTGTTTTTATTTCCTGAAGGAAATTAAAAATTTGTGGCAAAATATATATAACATAAAACTTGCCATTTTAACCATTTTTAAGCATACATGGTCAGTTTTTAAAATATGCTTTTTAAAAGTTGCAAAAGTTTTTGTTATATTCTTATCAGTTGAGTGATTTAATAGCCATTCAATTTTCAATGTTTACATACAATTACACAAAATTTACATTATTACAAAGAATCTGTCAGTGGTTTAAAGCTAAAATAGAAACGTTGAGATGTTAATATGACCAAGATTAGCACATATAAGAAAGGTAAACTAACTTGCTCTATGAATCTACAAAAATTAAAATCAACAGTAAAGTATTTAAAAATAATTATTGGGGTGCTTAGCTAGCTGTCACTAGAGCATGCGACTCTTGATCTCAAGGTTGTGAGTGTGAGCCCCATGGTGGGTATAGAAATTACTTAAAAATAAAATCTTAGGGAAAAAAAAAAAATCACACCATAAAAAAATTATGGTTTCAAAGGTTCATTTTTTTGGCCATCTATATTCTGTAGGCTCTATAAAAGATAATTAGGACGTAGGTTACAAAACCGGTTAAGATTTTTTTTTTTAATGTTTATTTATTTTTGAGAGAGAGAGAGACAGAGCATGAGAATAGGAGGGGCAAAGAGAGAGGGAGACAGAATCTGAAGCAGGATCCAGGCTCTGAGCTGCCATACAGAGCCTGACGTGGGGCTCGAACTTGTGAACCACAAGATCATGACCTGAGTCAAAGTTGGATGCTCAACCAACCAAGCCACCCAGGCGCCCCACAAAAACCGTTGTTAATCATTAATTAGTCCTAGAACATGTCCTACTGCATCTTTGTGGACTTATATTGTCACAGAACAGGTCTTACTATACAAATATTTATACATTTACATAAAAAGAATCTCAACTCGAAAGCCAACTCATGTTTAGTGAGTATCTGCTATAAGCATTCCCATTTGAGATCAGAAACAAAATAAAGGTGTGCTATGATTCTGGAGGTATAAAAATGTAATCAGATAGGATAAAGAAGACTCAAATGAACAACTACAACAAATAGCAAGAGAATTAGTAAAGTGTCCAAGTACAAAATTACTACCTACAAATCAATAGCCTGGTAGGGATTCAGTCGGTAGATTAATCACACACAACTAACTTCACTCCTTTCTAAAACCCCCATAAACAATGGTAAGGTTCCTACACACAAGGAAAGGAAGAACAAGAAAAAAAGCAACAAGATTTTGTAAGCTGAAGAGCAAATGGATGAGTAACTACCTCGGTGGATCTGAGACAGCCAAACTAAAATAGTGATGGAACAAGCTAAGAGAAACTTCCTGATTATGCCATAGAATCTTCAAAAGGCTCAGAAACCAGGAGGTGCAGATATCTCTGGAACAGGGGATAGGGGAGCTAAAATGAGGTTGGGAGATCCTAGAACTATTGTCTCCCTCCATGTTGACAATGACAGGTTCTTCCCTACCCTGGCACAAGGTTCTAGACTTTTACTCTTTGGATAGAACAGAAGATTTTTGTCTGGGGTTCACCAAGCATGGATGAATGGTTCAATATCATGCATACGAAATGTTTCCTCCCACTTGATTCCCACAGAGGTGGCATCCAGACCTTTATCTTTCAGGACCTGACTCTTGCCTGGAAGACTTCTTTCTCAGGAACACTCACCTATGTTTTAAAAACAAAAATTGTTTTAAGTTTATTTCTTTTGAGAGAAGAGCACAAGCAGGGGAAGGGCAGAGAGAGAGGAGGACTGAGGATCCGAAGCAGGCTATGTGCTGACAGCAGAGCCTGATGCGGGGCTCAAACTCATGACGACCTCAGCTGAAGTCAGACGCTAAACCGACTGACCCACACAGGTGCATCAGAAACACTCTTCTCTATGAAATTAGGAACCAACAAAAACAGGAAAAGACCTAAAGATAATGACTCTAGAGATTCTCCATCAATTGGCCAAAAGAACCATTCTACAGTGAAGTTCCCAAATTGAAAGCCCAACCACACTTTTCTGATTTGCTTTCTAGTTCTGAATTCTTAATCACAAGTAGACCAGTCAAGAATTATGAAATATCTGAGGAAAGCTTCTAATAGGAATAGTTAAAAGAGAAAAAAAAAGAACGATAGATAAATGCAGGAAAAACAAACGTAAAATGAAAAACTACAAAATTATCAGTACTCTATCTGGGTGATGAGTAAAGATCATAGAAAATTAACTTTTTTTTGTGGTTTCTATGTCTAACGTGGGGCTTGAACTTACAACCTCTAGATCAACAGTTGCATACTCTACCAACTAAGCCAACAGGTACCCCCTAAATTAACATTTCTAACATAATAAAGAGCCTGCAGATATTAAAAGCTTAGCAGAAAGGAAAAACTTACGGGAAGCTTGGGTGGCTCAGTCAGTTAAACATCTGACTTCAGCTCAGGTCATGATCTTGTGGTTCATGAGTTCAAGCCCCACGTGGAGCTCTGCACCATTAGCATGTGTGCACGTGCACTCTCTCTCAAAAATAAATAAATATTTTAAAAATAAAACAAAAGTAAGGGGAAACTTAGTTTTAAGTTGAAAGATAATCCTGAGGAAATCTCACGTAATAAAAAAAACAAAAACACAAAAACCTAGAGGATAAGAATTACAGTTACCATTAACAGTATGTATGTGTATATGTGTGTGTCCCAAAACTTATGGACCAGGCACTTTACCTATTTTTATAGTCAATTAAATCTTAACAGCAATCTTGGGAAGATATACATAATTTACTCATTTATAAAATGCCCATAATAAATGTTCATTTATTTACCCTTATTTAGTTTGCACTTTCCAAATATATAAGATAGCAGAAATTTGTTGTTAATGTTTTTAAATTTTATTTACTTTTTAAGTATTCCCTTTAAAAAAATTTTTTTTCATGTTTATTTATTTTTGAGACAGAGCATGAGCATAGGAGGGGCAGAGAGAGAGGGAGACACAGAATCAAAAGCAGGATCCAGGCTCTGAGCTGTCAGCACAGAGGCCGACATGGGACTCGAACTCATGAACTGTGAGATCACGACCTGAGCTGAAGTCAGACGCTCAACTGACTGAGCCACTCAGGCACCCCACTTTTTTTTTTTTTTTAATATATGAAATTTATTGTCAAATTGGTTTCCATACAACACCCAGTGCTCATCCCAAAAGATGCCCTCTTCAATACCCATCACCTCCCCTCCCCTCCCTCCCACCCCCCATCAACCCTCAGTTTGTTCTCAGTTTTTAAGAGTCTCTTATGCTTTGGCTCTCTCCCACTCTAACCTCTTTTTTTTTTTTCCTTCCCCTCCCCCATGGGTTTCTGTTAAGTTTCTCAGGATCCACGTAAGAGTGAAAACATATGGTATCTGTCTTTCTCTGTATGACTTATTTCACTTAGCATCACACTCTCCAGTTATATCCATGTTGCTACAAAGGGCCATATTTCATTCTTTCTCATCGCCACGTAGTACTCCATTGTGTATATAAACCACAATTTCTTTATCCATTCATCAGTTGATGGACATTTAGGCTCTTTCCACAATTTGGCTATTGTTGAGAGTGCTGCTATAAACATTGGGGTACAAGTGCCAGGCACCCCACTTTTTAAGTAATTTCTATGACCAACATGGGGCTTGAACTCATGACCCTGAGATCAAGAGTCAAATATGCCTCACTGACTGAGCCTGCCAGGCACCCCAAGATAGCAGCAATTTTAACTCCAATCTGGCTGGCACTAAAGCCTAGTTCTTTATACTACATCATGCTGCAAATACCTAGGAATACTCTGAGAAAAATGGCTTTTCTAAGTGATAATAACTGAGTCAGTGACTTGTTACCCTGCCAAACTCACCCCTCACTGGTTCCCTTTTTCTATGAATACCCAGCAGAGCTCTAGAACCGTGCCTACATCCCATCACCTCACAAAACTCCAGGGAATGTGAAATATCACCACGCAGGGATTATAGAAAAATTACTGAATTAAAACAATATCCATTCCTAAAAGCTAGACAGCAGTCTACATCCTGACACAGTGTCCTCGATCTAACTAACTAAAAAGGTGTACTGTGAAGAATAATAGCATTAAGTGCAAAGACAAGACTGGTAAGGAGAACAAGGCCAAAGAGAAGGCAGGAGTACTACCATGTGAGTTATTCTAATCACAAGTTTCATTTCAATCGCCAACTGTAAGGTGTTGGAACAGCTTTAAAGAACAAAATAGGCAGGACCTAAAACTGTACTGAATCCCAGATAATAGATGTGGAATCAGTGATTCTTTGTTTATAGTCCTCATCTTTAGGGGCGACTGGGTGGCTCAGGTCATGATCTTGGGGTTCGCCAATTCGAGCCTCATGTCAAGCTCTCTGCTGTCAGCACAGAGCCCACTTGGGATCCTGTCTCCCCTTTTCTGTCCCTCTACCGTTTGCGCACGCGTGCACGCACACACTCTCTCTCTCTCAAAACTAAACATTAAAAAATCATCATCTTCAGACTCCTAATAAAATTACTGATTCAGGAAAGGATTGGTGTTAAAAAACAATTAACTGACAGAGAATTGGGCATTTTATTGCACCAAAATGAAACATTACATAGATTACTTCCTGATACAAAGAAAAATACATTAACATCATAATGGAGAGATCCAGCTGTCACTACCAATTCGTGGTCAATCTCAGAACTAAAAGTAGTGTGACAACTAGATTATGTACCTCCTGATGTGATGCTGGCTGGAGGACTATCAGGGCACTTAAATAGAAAGCTTTCTCAGATGTAAGACAAACATACAAAAAATACTCTCTTCATCAACCTTAAAAGAACAGAAAATTCAGAGTATTTTTCTTTCTTTTTTTAATGTTTATTTTTGAGAGAGAGAGCACCAGTGGGGGAGGGACAGAGAGAGTGAGGGGGACAGAGGATCCCAAGCAGGCTGTGTGCTGACAGGCTGACAAGCAGCAACCCCGATGGAGGGCTTGAACACACAAACCACCAGATCATGACCTGAGCCAAAGTCAGAGGCTCAATTACTGAGCCACCCAGGTGCCCCTAGCTCTTTCTTAATCCAACAGCAAAGAAAAAAAATATTTTTATCCACTGAGAAGGTGGGGAAAAAAAGTTACACCCAAAGCATTTAAAGTGAAACCTACTTTAAATCCTATCCAGTGGTGTAAGTATCAGCATACATTCCCAGTGCTTTCCCAGGGATTACCCTGACTTGGCTCTGGGGACAGGGTCCATCTAAGCAACTAGCTCTCTGCCATCAAGATAACAGAAAGATAAATCGACTAACTATTGCACTAAGTGCATTTAAATTAAAAAGCAGGGTAAAATTACTCACAAATGGTATGTCTTCTTCCTTAATTTCTGCCAAAGCCGAACCAGACTGGCCTGAAGGTGATTCCTGATCCTAGAATGACAGGAGAGAGAGCTGCGAAACTATTTCATTACAGCCCATCTGGACGTAGCACCAACTCCTAACCACCAGAGGGAGGAAGCAAACGGTAAGAAGTCAAGGAGTTTCCGTGCTCTTCTTCCCTCCCCCAACCCAGAGCGGTGGAGAAGCGAGGTTTAAAAAAAACGCACAACAACTACTATAGGGATCTAAACGACGAGATGTAGCTAAATCTCGTTCTTCAAATTACAGAACGGGAGGTGGAGAACAAGCCTGCTCGAAGGGAAGGGGAGGGCGGGGTTGGTGGAAGGCAAAAGGTTCCCTCGACGCCAGCAAGAGAAGTGTATTCTTTCCTAAATTTGCCCACCCAGCGCTATCCCGGTCAATCGGGACACCAGTTCGGAGGTAAGGAGCGGCTCACGTCACCGCCGGGTGAAATCTCCTACATTTGCCCCAAGCAGTTGCTCTGACTCGGAGCCTTTGCAGTCCCTGTCCGCCATTAGAACTCGCCCAAATTAGACAAGACGAGAAACTCCAGGGAACAGAAGAGCGACGGAGGGGACCCGGTGGGGGAAGAGGCAGCACCCTCGCCCCGAAAAACTTGGGGACCTCGGGCTGCCGCGGAGACAGTGGGAGCGCAGCCCCGAGAGCGGGAGAACGAACTGAGGTGCCCCTCCCCCCACCTTTCTACCTCCTCCGCCCCCCGCCCCCCGCAATAAAGAAAAGGAAAAATACCCCGCGACCTCCCACCGCCCCGGCCGGGAAAACCCCCGCCTCCCGAGCGACCCCCGCCTCTGGCGTCCTCCTCACCCAGCCCTCCCGGCCTCGCCCTCACTCTCGCAGCCCTTCGGGCCGCACGCGAAGACGCCTGTGACGAGAGCAGAGCCCGGAGCAGACCCCGAGGCCCCGACGCGGCAGCGGCAACTGCGGCCGCGCCGCGGGGTATTAATCCCGGGTCGGGGGGAGGCTCACGCATCTCCTCCTCCCGAGGCTGCGCTGCACCCAGCCACCCCTACTACCGGCGAATCTGGACTGCAAAGACAGCGGGGATAAGCCTCACCCGGTTCTGGCTGCGGCTCCGAGGAACGAACCCCCACTCCCCTGACCCACCCCCAGTCCCACCCCGCCATCGGCCACACGCACAACTCCGCTCGGTCCAGTCCCGGGTTTAGCGCTGGTGAGGAGGAGGAGGCGGAGGAGACGGAGGAGGCGGCGGTGCGGCCGAGCCCGGAGAGGCCCCGCCCTCCGCACCCTCATTGGCCGGCCGGAAAGGCGGGCCGCGGCGCCTCGGGCACGTCCATTGGCCACATCTGCCTTCCTTCAGGACCCCCCTCGGGGGGGTGGTCCGAAGGGCTGTCCGTCAGGCGCAGGCCACACCCCCCGGCGTCGCCGTTCCACTCCCCCCCCTCCGCCCGCTCCCGGCCCTCGGCCGCGTCCCCTCCCCTCCTTACCCCCGCCTCCCACTCCGCCCCCACCCCCGGGTCCGTCAGGGTCAGGCAGCCCGAGTTTCGCCGCCCGCTGCACCGGCCGCGGGCTCCGGCCCTGGGCGCCCGGGGTGCCCTCCAGGGCCCGGGACGGCCCGCGAGTCTGAGGCCGTGGCCGCCTGCCCTGGCTCGGGCCTGGGCGCCCAGGCTGCTGCAGCCGCTCCCAACGACCCTGCCCGAGGAGAGACGCGGCCTCGATGTCCCCAACGCCCTCCCTGTCCAGTTCCTGAAGCCCCCCGAGAGGGGCGAGCCCGGGCACGGGCTGGAGCGATTGAAAGTGGGAGGTCGGGGCAGCGGGTGAAGGGGGTTCCCGAGCGTGCCGCGGGGAGTGGGAGCGCCTCCACCCTCGCCTCACCCCCGTGGGGAATAGTCCCCCCACCTCCCGTCATGGCTGCAGGAGGAGACGACGTCCTCCATTTTGTCGGGACTGCTGTGGGAACTTGGGACCAGTTCAAAACCAGACCCCGTGGGGCTGGGAAACTTGTTCCCGCGAAGCCCCAACTGGGCTCCGCCATTCGGCCGGGGGGACGGCCCCTGATGCCGGCGTCTGCGTCTGAGGGGCCCTGGGGGACGGGCGCCACGGTGGAGGGACCCAGACGCCGCTCCCCGCCTCCATCAACCAAGATGGAGGAAGCTGCGGGCTCCCCTGGAGCCGGGCTCCCGCCTGTTGGAAGGGCCGGAGCCTCCCCTCGGTGCGTCCCTCGCCGCTGCCGTCGTCCTCCTCCGCGGCCCCTTTCGGTCGCCCTCCCCCAGCCTCTACCCGGCCTCCCCACTGCCTTCCACCATCTGCTGGTCCTCAACGGTCGATGGGGTCTCCACTCCACCGCCTGCTCCATCGCTTCGCCCGACCGGGGCCGGCCTGGCTGCGGGGAGCCGGGCGACGGTGCGCAGCGTGGCGGCGCGCCCCGGGGCGGGTGTGCCCGGAGAAGCCACATCGACGCTGGGGCTTCTCTTTTGTTCATCGTCTACACCTACGTCTTCGGCGCACGTCAGGGTGCCGTGCGACATCCAAGATTCCATGTAAAGATGAAAGCGGGGCCTCTTTCGTCTCACCCTAGCGGTTGTTCGTGGGATTACAACTGACGGTGTTTACAAGTTGGTAAAAAACCATTACAGATGACACAAACGGATTTTAAAAACCGATTGAACCCCCTCAGTACTTTTTCTGGGATATGGTAAAGACACAGGCCTATTGAGTGACAGACACAAATCATCTAAGGCAAAAGCACGGTCATAGATGGACGAGAGTCTTTATGTGTAGTGCTAGATTGCATGGACATCCCTAATGTCACCGAGATTTTTATGTTTTAACTCCTCAAGTATTGTTTGGAAATAAATGAAGCAACAAAATGTATTACCAACATTTCAATAACTGTGCAAATTATAACCATCCCTATCCTGTTTAAGCACGTGGTAAAGGCAAGCCAGAGAGGTACGTTGGATTAACAGGGTAGAGTTGTATAGACAATTTAAAGTAAGGTCTGTGTCAGAGACGTTAGATACTAGATTCAGTAGTCACACGTCACGTACTTCTGGAGGCATTATCTTGCTCACAATTCTCTGGCACTGATACTGTTCAAAGATGAAAAAATGATAATATTTGTTTCTCTATAATGACAAGAGTGAGAGGTCCATAGATTCTTTCCTTGATATGCTGCCGTGATTTCAAGGAATGTTGAATTAGAACAACAAAAGTCGACATTGGTGATAATATTTACTTCAATACATTTAAAGTATTTTCTGAATAACTTTTCATTATTAAAGGTGGACACAATGATTCCTATACAGACCACAAGAGCAAACCAAAGAGGCTCTATGATAAATTACATCGAGCTTCCAAGGACAGAAGAGTTGCATTCAAATTCTTATTTGTCTGCTACTAATTACAAACCCATGACTATCCTCACTTCCACCTCACTTGCTATTTTGTAATTAAATAATGCAGGATGTTGTAAGGTCCAAATAAAAAAAAAATTGTGACACTGATAAATAACGACAAGGCAATGCTGTTTATTATGGATCTTTTGATAATTAAAGACTGACTGCCCATGGAAAGGCGGAGAGACATTGTGATTAAGAGTACACTTTCTGCAGCCAGATCACCTGCCTTTGACTATCATCAGCTAGCTAGGTACTTAAACTCTCTCATTCTTAGTAGCTGCTATATTGGACAGCATAGATAAGAAATATTTCCACCATTACATAAAGTTCTATAGTAAATCACTGCATATATTTTGCATATAATCACTGCATATATAAAGTTCTATAGTAAATCACTGCAATATTAAATATTGGGAGAGTGGGGGAAAAGACAGAAAAATCAATCGGCCATCTTAAGCTTCCAATCTTTGTTCCTTCTTTCCTAGTCTTCCTTATTTTATTGCCTAAAATATATTTTTGTTTTGTTGGTGGTGGCTTAGCAGGATAAGCATTTATTCCCTCAGTCACTTTTCTCATCTATCCTTCACCCCACAAGTGTTTTGATCCAATATTCTATGAAATACTTGGATCATGATTTTTTGTTGTTGTTGTTGATCATGATTTTAGAATTATATACTAAGCCACTTTCCAGGAGTAAATTTTGGTTTCAAGTATATTTTCTCAAAGCTTCTTCGTTTTATGTACTGATTCCAAGCATTAAATCTCTTCTTCTTCTTTTTTCAAATGTTTATCTATTTTTGAGAGAGAGAGCTAGTGGGGACAGGGGATAGGGAGGGACAGAGAAAGAGAGGGAAACAGGATTCCAAAGTGGACTCTGTGTTGACAGCAGACAGCCTGATGAGGGACCTGAACTCACGAACAATGAGATCATGACCTGAGCCAAAGTCAAAAGCTTAACCGACTGAGTCACCCAGGCACCCCAAATCTTTTCTTTTATATTACAATAATATACATTAATTTTACATTAAAGATATTTTTGTTTCATCAAAGTATTGTTATGAAGAATTTTTTTTCTTTTTTCTAATGTTTATTTATTTTGAGAGAGAGCCAACCATCAGGTGGGAGTGGGGGAGGGGCAGAGAGAGAAGAGAGAGAAAATCCCAAGCAGGGATGCAGGGCTCAATCTCACCAACCATGAGATCATGACCTGAGTTGAAATCAAGAGTTAGTCTCTTAATCAACTGAGCCACCCAGGTACCCCAGAGAATTTTTTTCTTGATGTACCACTGAGCCACTTGGGAATTAATAATAATAAAAGCTAAAATTTATCAATTTCTTACAATGTTATAGGTGTCATTCTAACTGCAATATGTGTGATAATTCATTAAATCACAAGGAAATGCTCTAAAGTATTTTTATTAATCCATATTTTAATATTACCCACATTTAAAAGATGATGAAACTGAGACTGAGAGAGTTTAAGTAACTTGCCCATGATCGTACAGCTACCTGGTGACAAAGTTAAGATCAAACAGGCAATCTGGCTCTAGGGAATATATTCTCAGTCACAATGTTTGCCTTTCCATGAGCAGTATGTCAAAAGATCAATATTTAGTAACATTGCTTTGTTGTTCTTATTAAGCAGTTATTAAACAGAGACAAAAGACCCAAGTGGTCACATATGATAACAGAATTAAGGTTACGCAAATTCTGTTTATTTTTTTACAATGACTGTGTTATTATCACTTATTTATAACCTGTTGTTTAAATGAAGTAATATGTAGTTCCCCAAAGGGTTGCAGACCTGAACGGCACATGAAGCAAGCTTTAAAGGTTTAGAATTATTATAAACTCACTCTTAAAACAAAGATGTATAAATAAGTTGATGTGTATTATAGGGTAATAGTGGTATTGGGAGTTTTCCGAATTAACCTGTATGTAAAATAACCTGTATGTAAAACCTGAAATAACCTGTATGTAAAATGTTTGTTAAATGAAAAGCAATAAAAACATGTTAATTTGAATTTACATGTTTATTATTAATACTCAACAGTACCTGCAGTAATTATTTTGTACCGAGACCAACAAAAGAGATCATTTTAAGAATATTTTACGGGGCGCCTGGGTGGCTCAGTCGGTTAGGCGTCCGACTTTGGCTCGGGTCACGATCTCGTGGTCCGTGAGTTCGAGCCCCGCATCGGGCTCTGTGCTGACCGCTCAGAGCCTGGAGCCTGTTTCAGATTCTGTGTCTCCCTCTCTCTCTGACCCTCCCCCGTTCATGCTCTGTCTCTCTCTGTCTCAAAAATAAATAAACGTTAAAAAAAAAAATTAAAAAAAAAAAAAAAAAAAGAATATTTTACCACTGATATTATTTAAAATTGCCTGACCATAGTGATAATAAAATGCAGACTAATTCTTAGATTTTATCATTGTCTTTAAATTCCCTACAGGGGGCGCCTGGGTGGCGCAGTCGGTTAAGCGTCCGACTTCAGCCAGGTCACGATCTCGCGGTCCGTGAGTTCGAGCCCCGCGTCAGGCTCTGGGCTGATGGCTCGGAGCCTGGAGCCTGTTTCCGATTCTGTGTCTCCCTCTCTCTCTGCCCCTCCCCCGTTCATGCTCTGTCTCTCTCTGTCCAAAAATAAATAAAAAACATTGAAAAAAAATAAAAAAAATAAAATAAAATAAAAAATAAATTCCCTACAGACACTGCAACTCCCAGCTGAAAACTCCCACTGCTGGGTACCTGGGTGGCTCAGTCAGCTAAGTGTCCAACTCTTGATTTCAGCTCAGGCCATGATCTAATGGTTCATGAGTTTGAGCCCTGAGTTGGGCTCCATGCTGACTGTGGAGCCTGCTTGGGATTCTCTCTCACTCCCTCTCTTTCTGCCCTTCCCCTTCTTGCACATGCTCTCTGTCTCTCAAAATAAATAAGCTTTAAAAATTTTCTAACAAGGGGAGCCTGGGTGGCTCAGTCGGTTGGGCGTCCAACTTCAGCTCAGGTCATGATCTCATGGTCCGTGAGTTCAAGCCCCGCGTCGGGCTCTGTGCTGACAGCTCAGAGCCTGGAGTCTGCTTCGGATTCTATGTCTCCCTCTCTCTCTGACCCTCCCCTGTTCATGCTCTGTCTCTCTGTCTCAAAAATAAATAAACATTAAAAAAAAAATTTCTAACAAAAAATTCCCACTGCTGCCTACCCCTCCATGGCATGATATAAGACGTATATAATTGTATACATTTGTGTATATGCATTTTATATAGTTATGTATATACATATAAGTAAAATAATGGGCACATTATATACAGTCAAGTAAGAAGGTACAACTGTCATATACATACATGTGCCTTCACTATAGCACTTTCAGTTGTTTGAAGGCTGCCCTCCCCAAAAGATATGTTCATCCAGAACCTGCAGAAGTAATCTTATTTGGAAAAAAAGGTCTCTGTACATATACTTAAGGATCTTAAAACAGAACGCACAAAGGAAAAGTCCATGTGAAGACAGAAGCAAAGATTGGAGCTATGCTGCCACAATATAAGGAATGCCTGAGAAACCAGAAGCCGGAAGAGGCAAGAAATAATTCTTGAATTTTGGAGGGAACTCCAAAACTAGAGTTTTGGAGGGAGCATGGCCCTGCTGACAGCTTGATTTCAGAATTCTGGCTTCTAGAACTGTGAAAGAATAAAAGTATGTAGTTTTAAGCCACTAAGTTTGTAGCAATTTGTTATGGTAGCTCTTAAAAACTAATATATATCTACAATATAGCTATAAAGCAAAACAAGGAAATGAAGTAAGACTTAGATAAATCAATGAACAGTTATTATTTGAGGATTTTAACATACCCACTCTCAAAACCTGATACATCGAGGAAATTAAAAAATATGATGAGATAAAAAAAAAGGATCTGACTAACCCAGTTAATGTGTATATGAAGAATTAGCAAAGAGAAAATAGATATTTTTTACATTAAAAATATTTACAACAATAGATCAGATTTGGCCCTAAAGTATCCCTAATGAATTCTAAAAATCAATATCATAGATACCATATTCTCCAACCGTAATCTAATAATATTTAGGATTAATAACAAAATTAATAAGCCCTAGATATTTGAATACTAAATAAATGATTATTAAATACTATTGGGGTAAAAGGAAATTATCAAGAAAATGAAGAAATACTTAAGAATGAAATGGTTGTAAGAATACAAAATGTTAGGGGCGCCTGGGTGTTTTAGTCGGTTGAGCATCCGACTTCAGCTCAGGTCATGATCTCACAATCTGTGAGTCTGAGCCCCATGTTGGGCTCTGTGCTGACAGCTCAGAGCCTGGAGCCTGCTTTGGATTCTGTGTCTCCCTCTCTCTCTGCCCCTCCCCTGCTCATGCTCTGTCTCTCTCTCTGTCAAAAATAAATAAACATTAAAAAAAAATTTTTTTTTTTAGAATACAAAATGTTAAAATATATGAGAAAACCCGAAGCAAATATAAAGGGAAGTTGTAACTTAAAATGTATTTATCGGGAAATTTTTCCTCTTCAAAATCTTCCAGCCTTCACACAGTCAAATTCCAAAGCCATTTGCACATTTTTAGGAATTTATAACAGCGTCACCCCCCTTCCAGGCGCCAAAATCTTGTTTCGTTTATCTTTTCTTTAGTTTGCTAATTTATGAACTATCCTTATTAATATCTTCCTTTTTATTTATTTGCATTTTCTCTGTTGACCTTTTCTACTTACTTATTTAAATGTTTCACCGATTACTCCTAGTAGAAATTTGGACTTTGAGGACACTATTGGTAAGGGATGAGAAAAAAGTTAGAAACATGTTAATGCAATCACTACAGGGAAAAACGTATTTTATATATATTTCTACTGGCAGAAATATATATTTCTCTGATACAACATAAGAGAAGAATTGGCAAAACAGGCAAAATCACATACAATTTATATTTTATTTTATTTTTTTCCTTTTAATTATTTTTTAAATTTAAATCCAAGTTAGTAAACATATAGCACTAATAATGATTTCAGGAATAGAATTTAGTGATTCATCACTTACAGATAACACTCAGTGCTCATTCCAACAAGTGCCCTCTTTAATGCCCATAGACCATTTAGCCCATCTACCCGACACCCTGCCAGCAGCCCTCCTTTTTTTCTCCATATTTAAAGGTCTCTTATAGTTTGTCTCTCTCTCTCTCTGTTTTTATCTTACTTTTGTTTCCCTTCCCCTATGTTCATCTGTTTTGTTTCTAAAAATTCACATATGAGTGAAATCATATGATATTTGTCTTTCTCTGACTTATTTTGCTTACCATAATACATCTAGTTCCATCCACATTGTTGCAAATGAAATAGTTCTATTTTTAATTTTTTGAGGACCCTCTTTACTGTTTTCCAGAGGGACTGCACCAGTTCCCATTCCCCCCAGTAGTGCAAAAGGATTCCTCTTTCTCTGCATCCTCGCCAACATCTGTTGCTGACTGAGTTGTTAATTTTAGCCATTCTGAGAGGGGTGAGGTGGTATCTCGTGGTTTTGATTTGTATTTCCCTGATGATGAGTGATGTTGAGGCTCTTCTCATGTGTCGGTTGGCCATCTGGATGTCATCTTTGGAGAAGTGTCTATTCATGTCTTTTGCCCATTTCTTCACTGGATTCTTTCATTTTTGGGTGTTGAGTTTGATAAGTTCTTTATACATTTTGGATACTAACCCTTATCTAATATGAAATTTGCAAATATCTTCTCCAATTCTGTTGATTGCCTTTTAGTTTTGCTGATTGTTTCCTTCACTGTGCAGAAACTTTTTGTCTTGAGGAGGTCCTAATAGTTCATTTTTGCTTTTGTTTCCCTTGCCTCTGGAGATGTGTTGAATAAGAAGTTACTGTGGCTTGGCAAAAAAAATAAATAAATAAACAGACACTCAGATCAATGGAACAGAATAGAGAACCCAGAAATGGACCCACTAACATATGGCCAACTAATCTTTGACAAAGCAGGCAAGAATATCCAATGGAATAAAGACAGTCTCTTCAGCAAGTGGTGCTGGGAAAACTGGACAGCGACATGCAGAAGAATGAACCTGGACCACTTTCTTACACCATACACAAAAATCATCTCAAAGTGGATGAAAGACCTAAATGTAAGACAGGAAGCCATCAAAATCCTAGAGGAGAAAGCAGGCAAAGACCTCTCTGATCTTGGCCGCAGCAACTTCTTATTCACCACGTCTCCAAAGGTAAGGGAAACAAAAGCAAAAATGAACTACTAGGACCTCATCAAAATAAAAAGATTTTTCACAGCAAAGGAAATAATCAGCAAAACTAAAAGGCAACCGACGGAATGGGAGAAGATATTCGCAAATAACATATCAGATAAAGGATTAGTATCCAAAATCTATAAAGAACTTATCAAACTCAACACCCAGGGAAATACAAATCAAAACCACAATGAGATACAACCTCACCCCTCTCAGAATGGCTAACATTAACAACTCAGGCAACAACAGATGTTGGCAAGGATGAAGAGAAAGAGGATCTCTTTTTGCACTGCTGGTGGGAATGCAAACTGGTGCAGCCACTCTAGAGAACAGTATGGAGGTTCTTCAAAAAATTAAAAATAGAACTACTCTATGACCCAGCAATCGCACTACTAGGTATTTATCCAAGGGATACAGGTATGCTGTTTAGAAGGAACACATACACCCCAATGTTTATAGCAGCACTACCAACAATAGCCAAAGTATGAAAAGAACCCAAATGTCCATCGATGAATGAATGGATAAAGAAGATGTGGTGTATATATACAATGGAGTATTACTCTGGAATCAAAAAGAATGAAATCTTGTCATTTGCAACTACATGATGGAACTGGAGGGTATTATGCTAAGCAAAATTAGTCAGAGAAAGACAAATATTATATGACCTCACTCATATGAGGACTTTAAGACACAGAACAGATGAACATAAGGGAAGGGAAGCAAGAATAATATAAAAACAGGGAGGGGACAAAACATAAGAGACTCTTAAATATGGAGAACAAACAGAGGGTTATTGGAGAGATTGTGGGAGGGGGAACGGGCTAAATGGGTAAGGGGCCTTAAGGAATCTACTCCTGAAATCATTGTTGCATTATATGCTAACTAATTTGGATGTAGAATAAAATAAAACAAAATAAAATAAAATAAAATAAAATAAAATGTTATCGTACTAGTATAACAATGGTTGAAAAATTCCCATCTTATTTATATTTTTTGGCAATGCAAAACTTATTTGGGGAGGTTTCAAAGAGAAAAACAATGTCTAGCATCAGTTTCATTCACTGAATTTGATTGCATTTTGGATATGAAATTTCCTTTCACACTTTTTTCCATCTCAAGAGATTGTGACTCAGTTTTTCTCCCAGTTTATATAGCTGGAGAACTCTGGAGAACCAGGCATGACTGTGGTCTGAAACACTTTGGTGCAGCACAGTTAAGAAAGCTGTGCTGAAATGAGAAATAGATGCAAAACAATGATGTCATATCAGTGTTCAAATATGCCTAATAAAACATGTACAATATTAAAAAAAAGAAAGAAGAAGTTGCCACAGCCAAGGTTAGAGAGGTTGTTGCCTGTTTTCACCTCTAGGATTTTGATGGCTTCCTCTCTTATGTTTAGGTATTTCATCCATTTTGAGATTATTTTTGTATGTTGTGTAAGAAAGTGGTCCAGGTTCATTTTTCTGCATGTCACTGTCAGGTTTTCCCAGTACCACTTGCTGAAGAGACTGTCTTTTTTCCATTGGATATTCTTGCCTGCTTTGTCAAAGATTAGTTGGCCATAGGTTTGTGGGTCCATTTCTGGGTTCCATTGATCTAGTGTCTGTTTTTGTGCTAGTCCAATACTGTCTCAATGATTATAGCTTTGTTATACAGCTTGAAGTCTGGAATTGTGATGCCTCCAGCTTTGGTTTTCGTTTCAGGATTGCTTTAGTTATTTGGGGTCTTTTCTGATTCCATACAAATTTTAGGATTGTTGTTCTAGCTCTGTGAAGAATGCTGGTGTTATTTTGATAGGGATTGCATTGAATATGTAGATTGCTTTGGGTAGTATTGACATTTTAATAATATTTGTTCTTCCAATCCTTGAGGATGTAAGGTTTTTCCGTTTTGTTGTGTCTTCTTCAATTTCTTTCATAACCTTTGTCTAGTTTTCAGTGTATAAGTTTTTCACCTCTTTGGTTAGGTTTATTCTTAGGTATTTTATGGTTTTTGGTGCAATTGTAAATGGGATTGGTTCCTTGATATTTCTTTCTGCTGCTTCATTATTGGTGTATAGAAATGCAACCGATTTTTGTGTGTTGATTTTATGTCCTGCAACTTTGCTGAATTCATGTATCCATTCCAGCAGTTTTTGGGTGGAATCTTTTGGGTTTTCCACATAGAATATCATCTTGTTTGCAAAGAGTGAAAGTTTGACTTCCTCCTTGCCAATTTGTGCCTTTTATTTCTTGCTGTTGTCTGATTCCTGAGGCTAGGACTGCCAACACTATATTGAATAACAGTGGTGAAGAGTGGACATCCCTCTTGTGTTCCTAACTTAGGGGGAAAGCTCTCAGGTTTTTTTTTTTTTTGAGGATGATGTTAGCTGTGGGTCTTTCATATATAGCCTTTATGATCTTGAGGTATGTTCCTCTATCCCTACTTTCTTGAGGATTTTTACCAAGAAAGGATGCTGTATTTTGTCAGATGCTTTTTCTGCATCTATTGAGAGGATCATGTGATTCTTATCCTTTCTTTTATTAATGTGATGTATCACGTTGATTGACTTGCAGATATTGAACCAGCCCTGCATCCCAGGAATAAATCCCACTTTATCATGGTGAATAATTCTTTTCATGTATTGTTGGATCCGGATTGTGAGCATCTTGTTGAGAATTTTTGCATCCATGTTTGTCAGGGAAGTTGGTATGTTGTTCTCCTTTTTAGTGGGATCTTTGTCTGGTTTTAGAATCAATGTAACGCTAGCCTCATAGAATGAGTTTAGAAGTTTTCCTTCCGTTTCTATTTTTTGGAACAGCTTCAAAAGAATAGGTCTTAACTCTTCCTTAAATGTTTGGTAGAATTCCCCCTGGAAAGCCATCTGCCCTGGACATTACTTTGTTGGGAGATTTTTGATTACTGATTCAATATCTTTCCTGATTAGGGGTCTGATCAAGTTTTCTGTTTCTTCCTGTTTAAGTCTGTTTAAGTCTGGTAGTTTACATGTTTTTAGGAATTTTTCCATTTCTTCCAGATTGCCCAATTTATTGGCATATAATTCCTCATAATATTCTTTTATTATTTGTATTTCTGCATTGTTGTTATGTCTCCTCTTTCTTTTATTTTTTATTTATTTTTAATTTTTTATTTAGTTTTACATTTATTTATTTTTGAGAGACAGAGAGAGACAGAACACAAGAAGGGGAGGGGCAGAGAGAGACGGACACAGAATCTGACGCAGGCTCCAGGCTCTGAGCTGACAGCACAGAGCCCAACGCGGGGCTCGAACTCACAAACTGTGAGATCATGACCTGAACCGAAGTCAGACGCTCAACCAGCTGAACCACCCAGGCGCCCCTGTCTCCTCTTTCATTCGTGATTTTTATTTATTTCTGTCCTTTCCTTTTTCTTTTTGATCAATCTGGCTATGGGTTTATAAATTTTGTCAATTCTTTCAAAGAATTAGCTCCTGGTTTTATTGATTGGTTCTACTGTTGTTTTTTTTTTATTTCGATATCATTGATTTCTGCTCTAATCTTTATTACTTCCCTTCTTCTGCTGGTTTTTGGTTTTATTTGCTGTTCTTGTTCCAGCTCTTTTAGTCGTAAGGTTAGTTTGTGTAATTGTGTATTGTGTATTTGTGTATCTTTAGGAAGGCCTGAATTGCTATATACTTCCCTCTTATGACTACCTTTGTTGCATCCCTGAGGTATTGGACTGTCGTGTTTTCATTTTCATTGGCTTCCATGTACTTTTTAATTTCGTCTTTAATTTCTTGGTTAAGCCATTCATTCTTCAGTAGGATGTTCTTTAATCTCCAAGTATCCATGGTCTTTCCAAATTTTTTCTCATGGTAGATTTGAGTTTCATAGTGTTGTGTTTTGAAAAGATGCAAGGTATGATCTTGATCTTTTTGTACTTGTTGAGGGCTGATTTGTGACCCAGTTTGTGATATATTCTGGAGAATTTTCCATGTGCACCGAAGAAGAATGTGCATCCTGCTGCTTTAGGGGGAAATGTTCTGAATACATCTGTTAAGCCCATCCAGTCCAGTGTATTATTCAAAGCCACCGTTTCCTTGTTGATTTTCTGCTTAGATGATCTGTCCATTCCTGTCAGTGGGGTTTTGAAGTCCCCTACTATTATTATGGCATTATTATCAATGAGTTTCCTTATGTTTGTGATTAATTGATTTATGTATTTGTGTGCTCAATGTTGGGGACAGAAATATTTACAGTTGTTAGAAATTCTTGGGAGATAGACCCCTTAATTATGATATAATGCCCTATTTCATCTCTTGTTACAGTCTTTATTTTAAAGTCTAGTTTGTCTGATATAAGTATGGCTACTCCAGCTTTCTTTTGATGACCGTTAGCATGATAGATGGTTCTCTATCCCCTTACTTTCAATATGCAGGTGTCTTTAGATCTAAAATGAGTCTCTTGTAAGCAACATATAGATGGGTCTTCTTTTCTTATCCATTCTGATACCCTGTGTCTTTTGATTGGAGCATTTAGTCCATTTACATTTAGAGTGAGTGCTGAAAGATATGAATTTATTGCCATTGTGTTGCCTGTAGAGACGGAGTTTCTGGTGGTATTCTCTGGTCTTTTCTAGTCTTTGTTTCTCTTGGTCTTTTTTGTTTTGTTTTGTCTTTTCTGCACTCAAAGTGTCCCCCTTAAAATTTCTTGCAGGGGTGGTTTAGTAGTCACATCTTTAGTTTTTGTTTATCTGGGAAACGCTTTATCTCTCCTTCTAGTTTGAATGACAGCTTTGCTGGATAAAGAATTCTTGGCTTCATATTTTTCCAGTTCAGCATGTTAAATATATCCTACCACACTTTCTGGCCTGTCAAGTTTCTGTGGATAGGTCTGCTGTGAACGTGATCTGTCTTCTCATATAGGTTAAGGACTTTTTTTTCTTTTGTTGCTTTAATAATTCTTTCCTTGTCTGTGTGTTTTGTGAATTTGACTATGATATGCCTTGGTAATGGTCGATTTTTGTTGTATCTAATGGGAGTTCTCTGTGCTTGTTAGATCTTGATGTCTGTGTTCTTCCCCAGATTAGGAAAGTTTTCTGCTATAATTTGTTCACATAAACCTTCTGCCCCCTTCTCACGTTCTTCATCTTCTGGGACTTCTATGATTCAGATGTTATTCCTTTTTTTTTTTTTTTTTTTTTACTGTTTATTTATTTATTTTTGAGAGAGAAAGAGAGGACACAAATGGGGAAGGGCAGAGAGAGAGAGAGAGAGGGAGATACTGAATCTGAAGCAGGCTCCAGGCTTTGAGCCATCAGCACAGAGCTCAATGTGGGCTCAAACCCATCACCTGTGAGGCTCATGACCTGATCTGAAGTTGGACGCTTAACTGAGCCACTTAGGCACCCCAGATGTTACTCCTTTTTAATAAGTCACTGAGTTCTCTAAGTCTTGTATTGTGATCTTTGGCCTTTGTTTCCTCTTCATAATTCTCCATAAATTTATCTTCTATATCGCTGATTCACTGCTCTACTTCATCCATCCTTGCCGTCATGACAACCATTCAAGATTACATCTCAGTTACAACATTTTTAATTTCAGCATGACTAGATTTTATTTCTTTTATCTCTGAAGAAAGGGATTCTCTGGTGTCTCCTATGCTTTTTTTTTTTTTAACTCCAGCTAGTATTCTTATTATCATGGTTTGAAATTCTAGTTCAGACATCTTATTTATATCTGTGTTGATTAAGGCCCTGGCTGTCATTTCTTCCTGTTAATTCTTTTGGGGTGAATTCCTTCATTTTATCATTTTGGAGGAAGAGAAACATTATTAAAATAAAAAATTAAAATTAAAAAATTAAAAACAAAACAAAAAAATCAAATAAAGGAAATTAGATCCTAGGTGTGTTTCAGTCTGTTTGTTGGAAAAAGCTTGATAGAATAGATTAAAAAGGGAAATGAAAGAAAAAAAAGGTAAGAAAAAATTTTTAAATTAAAAAAATTTTATAGTAAAATAGAATTAAATAAAATAAAGAAAATGAAATAGAATAAAAATTTTTATGAAATAAAAAATAAAGTGAAAAAATATAAAATTTTCTCTTTCTGTATCAAAGAAAGAGAAAGAAAACAAAGAATAAAGAAAACAATTTAAGCAAAAACAGAATCAAAGAAAACAAGGAAATAAATGAATCAACAAACACAATGAAGCCTGGATGAAGTTACATCCAGTTTCCCCTAGAACTGAAACTATGTAGCACTCTATAGTCTGTACACTAAGCAGGTAGAGTGAGTTGTGCTGGTCTTCTGGAGAATGTGCTTTGGAGAGTACAATTGGGCCGGGCTTAGTGTAATGGCTCTGCTCACCACTAGGTGGCACTGCTTAGCTTACTGGGCTGGATTAGTGTGCCTGCGTGTATGCACGTGCGTGCATGTGTGGCAGAGGTGGAAATGGCTTCACCCAGCACCCTAGTCTCTGACACAGGAACGACAGTCTCTCACTGACTGGTGATCAAGCACCCCTTTTTAGTTTCATGCCTCTGTCCACACCTGACCTCTACCCTGTCCATGTCCAAGCTGCCTGCCTATCAGGCAGCACCTCCTTCCAGAGTTTTATCTCAGATGGAGCTGTGTTTCAAACCCCACACTTCAGAAACCTCCACGACTTGGACCCATGCCGACTCTTGCGGGAGGGTCTCACTGAGCAATAGCCAGGTGCCAGCTTGCCCCAGAAAATATTCATGTGATCGTGCAGTGGCAGAGGTTCAGAGATTATGGCAAATCACAACACACAGTCCCCACCAGGTTTAGCCATGCTTTGGCATCTTTGTTTCAATACCAGCAAATATGGCTGCTCTCTGGGATCCACTGGGACCTTTCCCTGTGAGGAGCCCTTATGGTCTCTACCAAATGCACTCCATGCAGGGGAATCACTTCTCCCCATGTCGCACATGGAACCCTCAGACTCTGCTGCCTACTCCTGGGGATTCACCCTCCTTCCTTACCAGAGCACCTCCAGGCACTCAGCTTCAAACCTTCAGACTCTGTGCTCCATTGTTTATAGAATCCTGGTGGTATTGAAACTTTCTCCTTTCTCCTTGTCAGTGGTTTTGGGGAACAGATTTCTTATTCAGTCCCCTGAGAGTGTTTTCACTCTTACTCTCTCTTTCTCTCTAGCTACTTTCAGGGGGAATGTTTTTCTTGCAACATCCCTATGTGCCTCACTCTCCCCCTTTCTCCTTCTCTTTATGTTCTCTCTCTGCAAAAATGGCACCTTACCCTCTGTGGCTTTTCTCTCCCCCAGTTCACCTCTCCACACCATGTACCTGCCCAGTGCCCATGTGGCTCAAGTTATGCAGATTGTTGCATTAATCCTGAGATCAATTTCCTAGGTGTTCAAAATAGTTTGGTGTTGATCTAGGTGTGTTTCAAAATTTACATTTAAAAATAGAAATTCACTTCTAGGAATCTGTCTTGGAGATATACTAACAAAATACTGACACACTGATGCACAAGATTGTGGCTTTATTTCTAATAGCAAACAATAAAGGAAACCAAATATCAATAAATTGGGAACCAGTTCTTAGAATTATGTTATATCTATGCACACTGTCCTCCACCCCCTTCATTTTTCACATTTAACCTTTTGGAAGCCAGACATTAAAGACAGATATTGGGGTGCCTGGGTGGCTCAGTCGGTTAAGCATCTGACTTCGGCTCAGGTCATGATCTCGCGGTCTGTGAGTTCTAGCCCCGCGTTGGGCTCTGTGCTGACAGCTCAGAGCCTGGAGCCTGTTTCATATTCTGTGTCTCCCTCTCTCTCTGACCCTCCCCCATTCATGCTCTGTCTCTCTCTGTCTCAAAAATAAAAAATAAACAGTAAAAAAAAGTATAAAAAAAAAGACTGAGCTATTAAAAAACAACCACATATGTGAGAAAAATTAGACAGTGACCATGTATGCCCACGGGAAGGCTCAGAAAAAAATGTGAAAAGACCTTAAGCATTTTAACTGACCTCAAGTTGATTCTTGGCACACAGACTACAAAAATTATAAACAGGGGTATGTGGGTGGCTCAGTTGGTTAAGCGTCCAACTTCAGTTCAGATTGTGATCTCATGGTTTGCGAGTTCAAGCCCTGCATCATCTCTTTGTTGTCAGCTCAGAGCCCACTTCAGATCCTGTGCCTCCCTCTCTCTGCCCCTTCTCTGCTCCCTCCCCTCTCAAAAATAAACAAAAACATTAAAAAAATTAAAAACTACAGTTGCAATAACAAAGCCCAGTAAACCCTGACAAAGGGGGAGAATCTGATCCCCAAAATTATCACATAGTCAGATTGAAATGTCCAGCATACTACAAAACATCACAAAGCACACAAGAAAGAGGAAAATACAGACCAAAGGAAAAAAAATTAATCAATATTAACTGCTGATATAATGGCTGCTATAGTAGACAAAACTTTAAAACAATCATATTAAAGATGATCATGGGGCGCCTGGGTGGCTCAGTTGGTTAAGCATCCGACTTTGGCTCAGGTCATGACCTCACGGTTTGTGGTTTTGAGCCCCGCGTTGGGCTCTGTGCTGACAGCTCGGAGCCTGGAGCCTGCTTCAGATTCTGTGTCTCCTTCTCTCTCTGCCCCTCCCCTGCTCATACTCTGTCTCTCTCTCTCTGTCTCTCAAAAATTAATAAACATTTAAAAGATAATAATAATAATAAAATAAATTCCAGTTAGTTAAAATACAGTATAATATTAGTGTCAGGTGTAAAATATAATGAGTTAACAATTCCATCATCTGTTGCTCATCACAACTACACTCCTTAATCCGCATCACCAATTTTCCATTCTGGTAAACACAAGTTTGTTCTCTATAGTTAAGAGTCTCTTTCTTGGTTTGCCTGTCTGTTCTTTTCCCCTTTGTTCCTTTATTTTTTCTTTTGTTTCCCTTATATCAGGAGACATATCTAGAAAGAAGTTGTTACAGCCAATGTCAATGGGGTTACTGCCTATGTTCTCCTCTAGGATTTTGATGGTTTCAGGTCTCAGATTTTATTTTTGGGTGTGGTATAAGAAAGTGGTCCAGGGCCATTCTTTTGAATGTTGCTCTTGAGTGTCCCAACACATTTGTTGAAGAGACTATCTTTTTCCCATTGGATATTCTCTGTAGCTTCGAAGATTAGTTGACCAGGTGAGATCATGACCTGAGCTGAAGTCAGACATTTAGCCAACTGAGCCACCCAGGTACACCTTTAACTAACTAGAATTTAAGTAAAAATTTAAAAAGCATAATTTAGGAGACTAATGCATTTTACACGATTATTAGTTTACATTTGGAGCACACAATGTAAAAAGATGTAATTTTGTGACAACAACTGAAAGGGGTGGGGATGATGCTGTAGAGGAGTAGTTTTTGTGTTACTAAAGTTAAGCTAGTATAAATTCAACTTAGAGTATTATAACTTTAGAATTGATGTAAGCCTCATGATAACCCCAAAGAAAATAACTATGGAATACATACACATCAATGAGAAAGAAAGTTAAACATTAAACATTTTACTACATATATTAATTAAACAAAAAAGAAAGCACTAACACAGAAAATGAGGGACAAAAATGCTAAAGGGAAAATAGGAAACAAATAGTACAATTTAGTACTTTTTTAATCAGTATTATCAATATTTATCAGTATTATCAGAATTTAGTTCTTCTTTATCAGTTATTTTTTTTTCAATGGCGATTCTTTTTTTTTCAAATTTATTTATTATTTGAGAGAGAGAGAGCACACACAAGTGGGGGAGAGGCAAAGAGAGAAGGGACAGAGAGAATTCCAAGGAGGCTTCACACTGTCAGGGCGCCTGTATCAGTAATTACTTTAAATATAAATGTAAACTCTTCACTCAAAAGGCAGAGATTGGCAGAATGGAAAAGAACACATGATCCAAGTATATGCTTTCTACAACAGACTTACTTTAGGTTCAAAGACATAAATGGTTGAAGGTAAAAGGATGGAAAAATATATTCCATGAAGATGGTAACCCAAAGAGAGAAAGAGTGGCTAAACTAATTTTAGTCAAAATAGACTGTAAATCAAAAGTTTATAGGAGACAAAGAAGAATGTTATATATAAATATGAGGTTCAATACGGCACCAAGATTCAACAATTATCAACATTTATGCACTCAATGACAGTCCATCAAAATATATAAAGTAAAAACTGACAAAATTGAAAAAAGAAATAGTTCCACAATAATAGTGGAACCTGTTCACACTAATGTGTAGAACAACCAGACCAAAGATAAATATAGAAATGTGATATCTTGGAGACATTGTGGGTTCAGGTTCAGACCAGTAAAATAAAGCAAATATTGCAATAAAATGAGTCAAATTAAGTTTTTGGCTTACCAGTGCATACAAAAGTTGTATTTACATTATTCTGTAGACTATTAATTGTGCAATAGAATTATGCCCGCCAAAATTTGCATACTTAATTTCAAAACACTTTATTGCTAAGGGTGCCTGGGTGTCTTAGTCGGTTAAGTGTCCAACCTTAGCTCAGGTCATGGTCTCATGGTTTGTGAGTTTGAGCCCTGCATTGGGCTCTCTGCTGTCAGCATCCTTCGGATCCTTCGGATCCTCCTTTTCCCCCTTTCTCTGCCACTCCCCCACTCATATTCTCTCTGTCTCTCAAGAATAAATAAACATAAAAAATACTTTATTTCTAGGAAATGCTCACTTTTATCTGAGCTTTCAGCAGGTTGTAATCTTTTTGCCGGTGGAGGGTCCCACCTTGATGTTGACGGCTGCTGACTGATCAGGGTGGTGGATGCTGAAAGCTGGGTTGTCTGTGGCAATTTCTTAAAATAAGACAACATTGAAGTTTGTCACATCAGTAGACTCTTTCTTTCATGAACGATTTCTCCATAGCATGTGATGCTGTTTGATAGCATTTTCCCACAGTTTCTTTCAAAACTGGAGTCAATCCTCTCAAACTCTGTTGCTGCTTTATCAACTAAGCTTATGTAATACTCTAAATTCTTTGTTGTCATTTCAACAATTTTCATCAGGAGTAGATTCCATCTCAAGGAACACTTTCTTTGCTCATCCATAAGAAGCAACCACTCCATATGTTCAAGTTTTATCATGAAATTGCAGCAATGCATCTCCAGGGTCCACTTGTAATTCTAGTTCTCTGGCTGTTTCCACCACATCTGCCTTTACTTCCTCCACCGAAGTCTTGAAACCTTCAACTCAGAGTCATCCATAAGGGTTGAAATCAACTTCTCCCAGCTCCTTTTAATGTTGATAGTTTGACCTCTTCCCATGAATCACAAACGTTCTTAATGGCATTTAGAATGATGCATCTTTTCCCGGTTTTCAATTCACCTTACCAAGATCCACCAGAGGAATCCCTGTCTATGGCAGCTATGGCCTTACCATATATATTTTTGGAATAAGACTTGAAAGTCAAAACTACTCCTTGATCCACAGACTCCAGAATGGATGCTGAGAGTCAAAATTACTTCTTGATCCGTGGGCTGCAGTATGGATGTTTTGTCAGCAGGCATGAAGACACTCATCTTGTTGTGTGTCTCCGTCAGAGCTCTTAGGTGACCAAGTGCATTGTCAGTGAGCAGTGGTATTTTGAAAGGAATCTTTTTTTTGAGCGTTAAGTCTCAATAGTTGGCTTAAAATGTGTAGTAAACCACGTTGTAAACAGATGTGCTGTCATCCAAGCTTTGTTGTTCCATCTACAGAGCAGAGGCAGAGTAGATTTAGCGTAATTCTTAAGGGCCTTACAATTTTCAGGAGGGTCAAAGAGCATTGGCTTCAACTTAAAGGCGCCAGCTGCATTAACCCCCTGACAAGACAGTCAGCCTAAACTTTAAAGCTCTTAAGTCAGAAAATGCTACATGGCATCTTCTTCCAGTAGAGGTCTGTTTTGTCTAAAATGAAAATCTGTTGTTTAGCGTAACCACCTTCATCAATTATTTTAACTGGGCCTTCTGAATACATTGCTGCAGCTTCTGCATCAGCACTTACTGCTTTACCTTATACATTTATGTTACAGAGACGGCTTCTTTCCTTAAACCTGAGGAGCCAATCTCTGTTGGCTTCAACTTTTCATCTGCAGCTTCCTCACCTCTCTCAGCCTTCACAGAATTGGACACAGGGCTTCCTCTGAGTTAGGCTTTGGCTTAAGGGAATGTTGTGGCTGATTTGATCTTCTATTCAGACCACTGAAGGTTCTCCATATTAGCCTCATGGTTTAGCTTTCTTACCATTCACGTGTTCCTAGAGTAGTACTTTTAACTTCCTTCAACAACTTTTCCTTTGCATTCACAACCTGGCTAACCATTTGGCACAAGAGCCAGCTTCCAGCCTACTTTGGCTTTCGACATGCCTTCTTCAGTGAGCTTAATAATTTCTAGCTTTTGATTTAAAGTGAGAGACACGAGGGTACCTGGGTGGCTCAGTCGGTTGAGCGTCCGACTTCAGCTCACGTCACGATCTCGCGGTCAGCGAGTTCGAGCCCCGCGTCGGGCTCTGGGCTGATGGCTCGGAGCCTGGGGCCTGCTTCCGATTCTGTGTCTCCCTCTCTCTCTGTCCCTCCCCCATTCATGCTCTGTCTCTCTCTGTCTCAAAAATAAATAAACGTTTAAAAAAAATAAAAAAAGAAATGAGAGCCAGGACACAGTGATGCAAGACATCTTGCGTAGACATCTGCACCAAGTATGGCACCAACAAGGTGCTCCTGAGGTGTACCATGTTGTCTAAGGCAAGGGGGACCAAGTCCCCAAGTCCAAGGCTTGACATAGAACAGGTCAAACTCCCTGTGTTGGGTAGAGGTGGAACTTTGTCTATAATCAATATGTGTGGTTTTGCCCAGCACATTCAATGAGACCTGATGTCTAAAATATTCAAAGAGAAAAGGGCGGGGGGGGTGGGGGGTGGGCGGTGGTTGCTGAGTGGCTCAGTTGGTTAAGCGTCTGACTCTTCATTTTGGCTCAGGTAATGATCTCATGGTTCGTGAATTCAAACCCCTCATTGTGGTTCATTGTGGAGTTTGAACCTCTGCACTGTCAATGTAGAGTCTGCTTAGGATTCTCTCTCTCCCTCTCTCTCAGCTTTCCCCTGTTTGCACTCTCTCTCTCACACAAAATAAATAAATAAACTTAAGATGAAAGAAAAAAAGAAAGAGAAGCGGGAATCATATAAAATGCTCGATTAAAACCACACAGAACAGAAAAGGAGTTGGAACAAACAAGGGCAACAAATAGAAAACAATAACAAATAGAGTAGATATCAACCCAAATACGTCAATAATCACTTTGAATGTCAATGGTCTAATTTGTACCAATTAAAAGAGAGACCGTCAAAGTGGATTAGAAAACAAAACTGTACTGCATGTTGTGTGCAAAAAACTCACTTTAAATGTAAAAGTAAATATAGATTAAAAGGATATGGGGTGCCTGCTGGCTCAGTCAGTAGAGCAGGAGACTCTTGATCTTGGGGTCTTGAGTTCAAGCCCTGCGTTGGGCACAGAGCTTACTTTAAAAACAGTTATGCTGTACTTTTTCACTTGTGATGAGCACCAGGTGTTGTGTGGAAGTGTTGACTCATTATACTGTACAACTGAAACTAATGTTACACTGTATGTTAACTAACCGGAATTTAAATAAAGATTTAAAAAAAGTAAATGGATAGAGAAAAATATATCATTCTAACACCAATCAAAATAAAGTGAGAATAGCTGTATTAATTTCAGACAGGGCAGACTTCAATGCAAAAAGTTATCAGAGATAAAGAAGAGGATTACATATTCATAAAGGAGTCAATTCTTTTTTTTTTAATGTTTATTTATTTTTGAGAGAGAGAGTGAGGGGGGAGGTGAAGAGAGAGAGGGGGACAGAGGATCCAAAGTGGGCTTTGCGCTGACAGCACAGAGCCTGATGTGGGGCTCAAATGCAAGGACTGTGAGATCATAACCTGAGCTGAAGTCAGATCCTTAACTGACTGAGCCATCCAGGTGACCTAAGGAGTCAATTCTGTGAGACGACTTAACGGTCCTCTGCATGTATGTGCCTGAGAGCAGAGCACCAAACCATGAGGCAAAAACTGATAGAACTGCAAAAAGAAATAGATAAATCCAGTATCATGGTTGGAGATTTCAACACCCCTCTGTCAGAAATGGATAGATCCAGCCGCAGAAAATCTCTAAGGACGTAGTTGAACTCAACAACACCATCACTCAATCAGAAATCAATAGTCTACTTCATCCCACCATAGCAGAATCCACATTCTTCTCAAGCTCACACGAATCACTCACCAGGATAGATCATGTTCTGCATCATAAAACATACCTTAACAAATTTAAAAGAATAGAAATTATACAATGTTTTGTCTCAGACCCCAGTAGAATAAGCTAAAATTAAATATTGGAAAGAGAACTGGAAAATTAAAAACTGCATGGAGAGTAAACAACACATTTCTAAACACATGGGTCAACGAAGAAATCTCAAGAGAAACAAAATGTTTTGAAATAAAGGAAAGTACAACTTATGAAAATTAGTGGATATAGTGAAAATATACTTAGAAGGAAATTTATAGCACTGAATTCATATGTTAAAAAGAAATAAGACCTAAAATTATTTATCTAAGAGGTGCCTGAGGGGCTCAGTCAGTTAAGCATCTGACTCTTGATGTGGGCTCAAGTCATGATCTAGCGGTTTGTGGGATCGAGCCCCACATTAGGATCTGCACTGACAGCACAGAGCCTGCTTGGGGTTCTCTCTCTCCCTCTCTCTCTGCCCATCTCCTTCTCTCCCTCTCTCTGTCAAAATAAATTTAAAAACTTAAAAATAATAAAATAAAATTAATTATCCAAGTTTCCACCTTAGGAAACTAGGAAAAAAGGCAAATTAAATCCAGAGTAAGCAGGAAAAAAAAACAACAACAATCTGAGCAGAAATCATTTAAGTTGAAAACAAGAAATCAATGAAATTAAAAGCTGGTTAAGAGCTGGTTCTTTGAAAAGTTCAGTCAAATTGATAAGCCTCTAGCCAGGCAACCTAAGAAAAAAATAGAGGACACAGATTAATAACATCAGAAATGAAACAGGGTGGAGCACATGGGTGGCCCAGTGGGTTAAGCATCTGACTCTTGGTTTCAGCTCAGGTCATGACCTCAGTTTCGTGAATTTGAGCCCCACATCTGGCTCTGTGCTAACAACGTGGAGCCTGCTTGGGATTCGCTCTCTCTCCTTCTCGCTCTGCTTCTCCTCTGCTTGCACTGTCTCTGTCTCTCTCAAAATAAATAAATAAACTTTAAAAAAATAAATGAAACAGGGAACATCATTACAGTTCTTCTGGACATCAAAAGGATAACGAAGGAATACTATTAACAACTCTATGCCTACACTTTTGATAACCTAGCTGAAATGGATTAATTCCTTGAAAAGTACAGTCTGCGAAAACTCATGCAAGAATAGGCAATTTGAATACTGTGAAAAAAATAGTAAGTAAATGTATATTTTTATATATATATATATATACATATATATGTATATATATATGTACATATATATACCAACTTTAAATACTACTCACTAACTGTAGTAGACTGAACTATGTCTCCCAAAGATATCAGTCCCTGAAATATGAATGTTTCTTATACGGCAAAGAGTTGCAAATGTGATTAAATTAAGGATCTTGAGTTAGGGAAAGTATGGGACAATCAGTGTTGGCCCTAAACACATTCACACATATTCTTCTAAGAGGGATCCTTATAAGACTTGACACACAGAAGAGAAGAAAGCAATGTGACCACAGAAGTAAATATTGGAATGGTATCACTACAAGTTAACATATGTGGTAGCCATCAGAAGTTATAAGTGTGGTAAGGAATGTATTTTTTTCTAGAGCCTCCATAGGGAGAACAGCCCCACTAACACCTTGCTTTGGACCAGTTAACCTGATTTTGGACTTTTGTCCTTCAGCACAGTGAAAGAATACATTTCTTTCCTTGCTAATATTTAAAAAAAATTTTTTTTTTTCAACGTTTTTTTTTATTTATTTTTGGGACAGAGAGAGACAGAGCATGAACGGGAGAGGGGCAGAGAGAGAGGGAGACACAGAATCGGAAACAGGCTCCAGGCTCCGAGCCATCAGCCCAGAGCCTGACGCGGGGCTCGAACTCACGGACCGCGAGATCGTGACCTGGCTGAAGTCGGACGCTTAACCGACTGCGCCACCCAGGCGCCCCTCCTTGCTAATATTTTAATGTTTATTTATTGATTTTGAGAGAGACAGAGTGTGCGCATGCGGGTGGGGGAAGGGCAGAGAGAGAGCGAGACAGAGAATCCCAAACAGGCTCCATGTTGTTAGTGCACAGCCTGACTCGGGGCTTGATCTCAGGAACTGTGAGATCATGACCTGAACCGAAATCAAGAGTGGGATGCTTGGAGTGCCTGTGTGGCTTAGTAGGTTAAGCATCCAACTACAGCTCAGGTCATGATCTCAAGGCTCCTGAGTTTGAGCCCCACCTTGGGGTCTGTGCTGACAGCTCAGAACCTAGAGCCTGCTTTGGATTCTGTGTCTCCCTCTCTCTCTCTCTCTCTCTGTCACTGCCCCTCCCTTGCTTATGCTCTGTCTCTCTCTATCCTTCGAAATAAATAAACATTTAAAAACAATTTTTAAAAAAGTGAGATGCTTAATCAACTGAACCCCCCAGATGCCCCTTCTTGCTATTTTTAATGCAATTATTGTATTCCCTAGTTTCTGAAGGCTAGAAATGCAGGTATGGCTTAGCTGGGTCCTCTGTTTCAGAACCTCACAAGGCTACAATTAAGATATTGGCCAGGCTATATTCTCACCCGTAAGCTTGAATGGGGAAGAATCTGCTTCAAAAATCATTCAGGTGTTTACAGAATTCATTTCATTGAGGCTGTGTGACTGAGTGCCCCAGCTTTTTGATGGCGGTCAGCTTAGAAGCTGACTGAAAATCCTGGATGTTGTCCACAGTTTCTTGCCATGTAGGCATCTTCAAGATGGCCACTTACTTCATTGAGCCAGCAAAGAGTATCTCTCTCCAATCTGCTGAAAGGGATCCTTACATAATGTAACCTAATCGAGAGAATAACGTCCCATCTCCTTTGCCATATTCCATTGGTAAGAATTGAGTCAGAGTTTCCCCCACATAGATGATCCATAGGTATATGATAAAAGAATGAGTGACTGACTTTGAAGACCTGTGACTTCCAATCCAGCTCCTGGAGGGGAGGAAAAGGGTCCTGGGCCAAACCTTTTGAAGGTCAACAACCAAGCTTTAAATCTGCAAGAACCCTTGAAGAGCATGTAGTCCAACCTACCCTCAACCCCCACAATTAGGCTGGCAGAAGGGAAACATGATCTGGAGAGGTTAAGTCATTGCCCAAGTTAGTCACTGGTATAGGCGGGCCAGAAGCCCCGGTGTATACAGCTCCCAAGTCCAATTTTCATTAAGCCCCTACAGGATGCCAGGTACTGAGCCCAGTGTGAGTGACACAGATAAGTAGAATGTGGACCCAGCAGTACCTTTGTATCTCCTTGAGAACAGGATCCAGCACATCTCTGTGGCTGGGGAAGAATGGGCAGCTCAGGCAGAAAGAACTCTCTGAGTTAGTGATTCTTAAATTACAGAGGGCATCAGAATCACCAGGGTAACATCTTTAAAATTCATTCACTGCCAAATCACTGGCCTTGGCTCTTCAAGCTCTTGAAAACTGTCATGGTCATGAAAGACAAAAAAGGCTAAGGGGCTTTCACAAGTTGAAGGAGACAAGAGACATGGCAAATCAATACAATACTTGCTTCCAGACCAGATCCCCACTGGGGGCAGGGAAAGGGAGAATTGCCATAATGGAAAATATTAAGACAATTAATAAAATTTGGATTCTAGGAATCGTATTCTAACAGTGGAATTTGATACTTCATATATATATATATATATATATATATAAATTTATACATATATATGCATACATACATATGCATACACATATGCATACATATATGTGTATATATATGTGTATATTTATATGTATATTTACATATACATATAAATATATACATATTTATATATAAATATATACATATTTATATATACATATGTACATATTTATATATAAATATATACATATTAATATATAAATATATACATATTTATATATAAATATGTATATATTTAAATATTTTATGCATATTTTAACAGACTGATTTATTAGCTGAATAAATCATGAAAATCATGATAGCACAAGATTGTACACTTTTTAGTGTATATTTGAATGTTGAGAAAATTTCTTTTTTGATCAATATTTTTTAATATATTTTTAAGTCTTTGTTTTAATTCCAGTTAGTTAACATACAGTATTATATTAATTTCAGGTGTACAATATAGTGATTTGACAATTCCAAATATTACTCAGTGCTCGTCATGGTAAGTGTCCTCTTAATCCCCTTCACCTATTTCACCCATTCCCATCCCCTTCCCTTCAGATAACCATCAGTTTGTTCTCTATAGTTAAGAGTCTGTTTTTGCGGGGGGGCACCTGGATGGCTCAGTCGCTTGAGCAACTGACTCTTGGTTTCAAAATCAGGTTATGATCTCATGGTTTGTGAGCTTGAGCCCCACCTTGGGCTCTGCTCTGGCAGCATGGAGTCTGTTAGGGATTCTCTCTCCCTCTCTCTCTGCCCCTCTCTGCTCACTGTCTCTCACTCTCTCAAAATGAATAAATAAAACAAATCTGGTGTTCAGTTTGTCCCTTTTTGTCTTTTGTCGTTTGCTTCTTAAATTCCACAAATAAGTGAAATCATATGGTATTTGTCTTTCTCTGACGTATTTCACTTAGCATTATACCCCCTAGATCCATCCATGTTGTTGCAAATGGAAAGACATCATTCTTCTTTATGGCTGAGTAATATTCCATTGTATGCATATATTACATCTTCTTTATCCATTCATCTATCAATAGACACTTGGGTTGCTTTCATAATTTGGCTATTGTAAATAATGGTGTAATAACCATAGGGGTGCATATATCTTTTTGAATGAGTGTTTTGTATTCTTTGTGTAAATATCCAGTAGTGGAATTACTGGATCATTTGGTAATTCTATTTTAAATAATTTTATGTTTTATTTTAATTCCTCTTAGTTAATATTTAGTGTTATATTTTTCAGGTGTATTATATATAGCAATTCGTTTCCATAACCACCTTGTGCTCATCATGACTATTCTCAATTTTTTGAAGAACCTCCATAACATTTCCTACAGTGGCTGCACAAGTTTACCTTCCCACTAACAGTGCACAAGGGTTCCTTTTTCTCCACATACTTGCCAACATTTGTTATTTCTCGCTTTTTTGATTTTAGCTATTCTGACAGGTGTGAGGTGATATCTCCTTGTGGTTTTGATCTGCATTTCCTTGATGATGAGTGATGTTGAACACCTTTTCATGTGTCTATTGGCCATCTGTATGTCTTCAATACCTCACTTATATTTATGAAAGAGAATACCTGTATAATTTAATACATGCTGAAGCATTTAAGGACAAAGCAGCATTATGTCTGCAACTAAATCAAATCATTCTGGAAAAAAAAAAAACACAAGTATGTGCGTATAAAGAAAGAAAGCGACAAAGCAGATGATGCAAAATGTTAGCAATCAGTGAATCTGAGTAGAAAAGTTAAGCAGGAAATTTTTGTGTGAATACAACTCTTTATAGTTTGAAATTATTTCAAAATAAAGGACATTATCTTAAGCGGCATATCAGTGCCACATCAGTTCCAACCTCAGGAAGAAATGGAGACTACAGGTATTAGCCTGACTACTGGAAGGGGTTCTTGACTAAAAGCCAGCCACATGGGCAGTATGTGATTGATCACTAATAAAAACTATGGACACCAAAAGCTTGATGAGTTTCCCTGGTTGACAATACTTTGTGCACACCTCATGGCCAGGGAAAGGTAATACTAATCATGTTTCTATATGGAGAGAACAACCAGAAGATTTGCATTTGGACCCTTCCCAGACTCTGCTCAATATGTCTCTTCCCTTGGTGGTTTTTCACTTATATCCTTTCCCTGTAATAATCTATGAATATAATAACTCTCTGTGAATTCTGTGAATCCTTCAGCAAATTATTGAAACTGAGGGTGGTTTTGGGAACCCCCTGAACTTACATTTGGTTTCAGAAGTGAGGACAGTTCTTGTGGGAATTGTTTCCTCAGACCTTGCAATTTGACTTTCTCCTTACCACAGGAGATTGGAATAACAAGGGATTAGCTAGTTAAAAGTGAAGAGAATGCTAGAAAACACAGGAATATCAGATGTCACGAGTAGTTACCACCTTCAGGACTAAGATAGAGTGCCCATGAAAGATACCTCTACCCACCCTGCCAGACCTTATTGGGTGGAGTGTGACAATAACTCACAGAATGGCAGAGAATGCACTATGGTGGTGCGGAGGTGGAATTTTCTGGAAATCTTTTTCCTGGAACTTAACTAGAATTCCCAGTGTTGTGGAAGTGCAATTTACAGGAGTCCTCTCTCTGAACTTGCTGAGATTCAATCTTCAGAGTGCTGGGGAAAGTTAAAAAATTTTTTTTAATGTTTATTTTTGACACACACACACACACACACACACACAGAGTATGAGAGGGGAAGGGGCAGAAAGAGGGAGACACAAAATCTGAAGCAGGCTCCAGGCCCTGAGCTGTCAGCACAGAGCCTGACATGGGGCTCAAACTCAAACCTCGAGATCATGAGGTGAGCCGAAGTTGGACGCTCAACCCACTGACCCAAGGGGAAAGTTTTTAACAGGGATCTGTCTTACCAGGGTAATTCCTACAAAATCTCCTAAGAGGATGAATTCCAAAGGAAGCTACATCCCTCATTGTTGGAAGCCTCACACTCACAGGAATACCTTTCCTAACAGGTTTTACTCTAAAGACCTAATCATTGAGACCACCAACACATGGTATGCCAATGCCTAAGCCCTACTAATAACTCTCATCACCACATCTCTAACAGCTACCGAATCATATTAGTATCTGAATCATATTCTTCTCACTTCTAGGACAGCCTCGTTTCAATTCCTTAATTTTAATCAATGAAAATAATCCCCTCCTAATCAACTCTATCCAACGTCTTTTAATCGGAAGTATTTTTGCGGAGTACCTAATTACTTACAATATCCTCCCAACAATTCCACAGATAACTATGCCTAATTATCTGAAATTAACTGCCCTTGCCATGACTATTATAGGTTTCATTCTGGCATTAGAAATAAACCTTGCAACTAAAAGCCTAAAATTTAAATATCCTTCAAACCTCTTCAAATTCTCTAATCTTCTAGGATACTTCCCAGTCATGTGCACCGCCTCCCCCCAATAGCAAACCTAACTATAAGCCAAAAATCTGCATCAGTGCTACTAGATATAATCTGATCAGAAAATGTATTACCAAAATCCATCTCCTACTTTCCTATAAAAACATCACCTGCTGCATCTGGCCAAAAAGGATTAATTAAACTATACTTCCTTTCTTTTATGATCATCCTAATTCTTGGCCCATTCCTACTTAATTTCCACGAGTAACCTCCATAATTACTAACATACCAGTAAGCAAGGATCAACCAGTGACAATAACTAATCAGGTTCCATAGCTATATAAAGCTGTGATTCCTATAGCTTCTTCACTAAAAAATCCTGAATCACCTGTATCATAAATAACTCAATCACCTGCACCATTAAACTTAAATACAGCCTCAACCTCTTTCAAAATATAACAAGCCGTTAACAATTCTGCTAATACCCCTGTAATAAATATTCCTAACACAGTCTTATCAGATGCTCAAACATCAGGGTATGGTCCAGTAGCCATAGCCGTAGTATAACCGAACACCACAAGCATACCCCCCAAATAAAAAGACCATTAAGCCTAATAAAGAACCCCCCAATTTAATACAATTCCACAACCAATACCACCAGCCACAATCAAACCAAATCCACCATAAACTGGAGAAGGCTTTGAAGAAAAACTGACAGACCTAATCACAAAAATAGTGCTTAAATAAATACAACGTACGTTACCATTACTCCCACATGGAATCTAACCATGATGAATGATATGAAAAACCATCGTTGTATTTCAACTATAAGAACTTAATGCCCAACATCTGAAAATATCACCCACTCATCAAAATCATCAATGAATCATTCATCGACCTCCCAGCTCCATCCAGCATTTCAGCATGATGAAATTTCTGCCTGATCCTACAGTTTCTGACAGGCCTATTCCTAGCCATGCATTATATACATCAGACACAGCAACCGCCTTCTCATCGGTAACCCATGTTTGCCGCGATGTAGACTACGGCTGAATCATTCGATATATACATGCCAACGGGGCTTCTCTATTTTTCATCTGCTTGTTTACGCATGTAGGCCGAGGCATATACTATGGCTCCTATACCTTCTCAGAAATATGAAACATCGGAATCGTACTGTTATTTACAGTGATGGCTCCAGCCTTCACAGGTTAGGTTCTACCATGAGGCCAAATATCCTTCTGAGGAGCTACTGTCATCACCAACCTCCTATCAGAAATCCCCTGCATCGGAACTAATTTAGTAGAATACATCTGAGGAGGATTCTCAGTAGACAAAGCCACCCTGACACGATTCTTTGCCTTTCGCTTTATTCTCCCATTTATTATTTCAGCCCTAGCAGCAGTCCACCTTTCATTCCTACACCAAACAGGACCTAACAACCCCTCAGGAATAGTATCTGACTTGGATAAAATCCCATTCCACTCATACTACACAATCAAAGACATCCTGGGTCTTTTATTCCTAATCCGAATCCTACTTGTCCTATTTTTCACCTCACCTAGGAGACCCAGACAACTACACCTCCGCCAGCCTCCTAAACGTTCCCCACACATTAAGCCTGAATGATAGTTCCTATTCGCGTATGCAATCCTACGATCCATCCGTAATAAACTAGGAGGAGTCTTAGCCCTAATCCTCTCTATCCTAATTCTAGCAATCATTTCCTTACTTCACACTTCAAAACGAGAAATGACATTCCGACCACTTAGCCAATGCCTATTCTGATTCTTAGTAGTGGACCTACTAACCCTAACATGAATTGGAGGACAGCCAGCAGAATATCCTTTCATCACCATTGGTCAATTAGCCTCCATCCTATACTTGTCAACTCCTAATCTTCATACCTATTTCTGGCATTATCGAAAATCATCTTTCAAAATGAAGAGTCTTTGCAGTATATAAAATACCTTGGGTGTTGTAAACCAAAAAAGGAGAATATCTGCCCTTCCCAAAACTTCAAGGAAGAAACAGCAGCCCCACCATCAGCACCCAAAGCTGAAATTCTTTTTAAACTGTTCCTTGCAATACCAGAAATCGACACGGTAACTTTCGTAATTCACGTATTGCATACTCTCGTACTGTGCTTGCCCAGTATGGCCTCATTTCCCGGTGAGGACGCAGACCTGAGCATGTACAATATATCTATTCATATTACATAAAACACACTATGTATAATTGGGCATTAACTGATTTCGTGGACGATTAATTCCTCTATGGACCTCAACTGTCCATAAGAGCTTCATCACCTAGCCTCGAGAAACCAGCAATCCTTGCTTGAACGCGTACCTCTTCTCCTCCGGGCCCGTTTCAACGTGGGGGTTTCTGTACTGGAACTATACCGGCCATCTGGTTCCGACCTCAGGGCCATCCAATTATTTACTCCAATCCTACAGTTATCTCAAACAGGACATATCGATGGACTAATGACTAATCGGCCCATGATCACACATAACTGTGGTGTCACGCATTTGGTATTTTTTAAATTTAGGCCGGGGCGGGGGAGGGGGCGGGGGACTTGGGGACTTGCTATGATTCAGTAAAGGTCTCGAGGCAGTCAAATAACTTGCAGCTGGGCTTATTCACTATGCTACATCTCCACATTCACACAAACAAGGTGTAATTCAGTCAATGGTCACAGGACATACACTTCAACGCTTCAACCGGACATACGTACACGTACACACGCACACACATACACACGCACGCACACGCATGCGCATGTACACACACGCACACACGTACGTACACGTACACGCACGCACACGTACACATACGTACACGTACACACGTTTTTATCCGACCGATAATTAGCTTAAGCAAACTCCCCTTACCCCCCGTAACCTTATGATGAGAATATGTATTTATTATTGTCCTGCCAAACTCCAAAAACAAGACTAAATTCGCATCCAAACATAAGGCTCAAGTACAAATCTTTATGAACGCTCCAAAAATCCCAATTAAACATCAGGCGCAAATACCAGTGTGACACCTTGATTCACAGCTAGCTATAGATACACAACCTTGAGCTCCAATTCGTCCCTATTGAGCAATATTCTCTCACAACTAATCCCATAAATCAATCGACCAACCCAGCATATTCCCTGTTAACGTAGCTTAAATACACAAAGCAAGGGACTGAAAACGCCTAGCTCGGCATCAGACTCCATAAACAGAAAGGTTTGGTCCTAGCCTTTCCATTAGGTAAATAGGAATGCATGTGCAAACCTCCGCACCCCGGTGAAAACGCCCTCTAAATCGTTAATGATCTAAAGGAGCGGGTATCGAGCACACGACAATGGAGCTCGTGGCGCCTTGCTTCGCCACATCCCCACGAGATACAGCAGCGATAAAAATTAAGCCGTGAATGAAAGCTCAATTAAGCCATATTAAATGAGGATTGGTAAATTTTGGACCAGCCACCGCGGTCACACGGTTAAACCGAACTGATAGACCCATGGCATAAAGCGTGTTATAGAGGACCCCCACGCTAACGTTAAACTTTAACTAGTCTGTAAAAAGCTACAGTTAACATAAAAATATAGCACGAAAGTAACTTTAACACCTCCGATCACCTTCGATAGCGAAGACCCAAACTAGGATTAGATACCCCACTATGCTTAGCCCTAAAGTCAGCTAATTAAAAAAATCTATCCGCCAGACAACTATTAGCAGCAGCTTAAAATTCAAAGGACTTGGTGGTGCTTTATATCCCTCTAGAGGAGCCTGTTCTATTATCGATAAACCCCGATCTACCTCACCACCCCTTGCTGATCCAGTCTATGTACCGAGATCTTCAGCAAACCCTAAAAAGGAAGCAAAGTAAGCATACGTATCTTAACATAAAAAAGTTAGGTCAAGGTGTAACCTATGAGGTGGGAAGTAATGTGCTACATTTTCTGTACTAGAACACTTTCCACGAAGCCCTTAGGAAATTAAGAACCAAAGGAGGATTTAGTAGTGAATTGAGAATAGAGAGCCTCACACTGCCCGTGCCCGCCTCAAGTGACAAAACCCAAAGACCATCTATTCAAACTATAAAAACACAAGAGGAGACAAATGGTAACAAGGTAAGCATACTGGAAAGTGTGCTTGGATAAAGCAAGATGTAGCTTAAACAAAGAATCTGGCCTACACCCGGAAGATTTCACATCAAACTGACCATCTTGAGCCAAAACTAGCCCAAACAACCATATGTTCAACTAACATAAAATAACAAATCAAAACATTTCGGTAATTCTTAAAAGTATAGGAGATAGAAATTTAACTTGGCGCTATAGAGAGAGTACCATAAGGGAAAGATGAAAGAAAAATTAAAAGCACTATACAGCAAAGATTACCCCTGATTCCTTTTGCATAATGAATTAGCCAACCTAACAAAGAGAACTTAAGCTAAGCCCCCTGAAACAGGACGAGCTACCTATGAACAATCTTTACAGGATGAACTCATCTATGTTGCAAAATAGTGAGAAGATCTGTAGGGAGAGGTGAGAAGCCTAACGAGCCTGGTAATAGCTGGTTACCCAGAACAGAATTTTAGTTCAACTTTAAACCTACCTTAAAAACCCCAAAATTCTAATGTAAGTTTAAAATATAATCTAAAAAGGTACAGCTTTTTAGAACTAGGATACAACCTTCTTTAGAGAGTAAGCAAAAACATAACTATAGTTGGCTTAAAAGCAGCCATCAGTTAAGAAAGCATTCAAGCTCAACAATTAAAACATCTTAATGTCAAAAATATGCAACCAACTCCTAACTTAATACTGGGTTAATCTATTTAACAATAGAAGCAATAATGCTCGTATGAGCAACAAGAAATATTTCTCCTTGCATAAGCTCATATCAGAGCAGATAACACTGATAATTCACAACAAGATAAAAATAATCTAACTATCAACTAAATATCAAACCAATTGTTGACCTGACACAGGCATGCAACTAAGGAAAGATTAAAGGAAGTAAAAGGAATTTGGCAAATGCAAACCCCGCCTGTTTATCAAAAACATCACCTCTAGCATTTCTAGTATGAGAGGCCCTGCCCGCCCAAGGACGCTCGTTAAACGGCCGTGGTATCCTGACTGTGCAAAGGTAGCATAATCACTTGTTCCCTAAACAGGGACTAGTATGAATGGCCACATGAGGGTTTTACTGTCTCTTACTTCTAATACTTGAAACTGATCTTCCTGTGAAGAGGGGGGAGTAGGACAAGAAGACCCTAAGAGGCTTTAATTCACTGGCCCAAAGAGACTACACCAATACAACCAATAGGGACAACAAATCTCCCCATGGGCCAACAATTTAGGTTGGGGTGACCTCGGAGAATAAAATAACCTCCGAGGGATTTAGATCTAGAATAACCAGTCAAAAGTATAACATCATTTATTGATCCAAAATACTTGATCAATGGCACAAGTTACCCTGGGGATAACAGCACAATCCTATTTTAGGGTCCATATCGCCAGGAGGGTTTATGACCTCGATGTTGGATCAGGACATCCCAATAGTACAGCAGCTATCAAAGGTTTGTTGGTTCAACGATTAAAGTCCTACATGATCTGATTTCAGACAGGAGCAATCCAGGTCGGTTCCTATCTATCAAACAATTTCTCCCAGTATGAAAGGACAAGAGAAATGAGGCCTACTTTACCAAAGCGCCTTCAACCCAATAGATGATTTAATCTCAATCTAAACGGTTCACCCATCTACATTGCCTGAGAGTTTGCGTTCATTAGGGTGGCAGAGCCCGGTAATTGCATAAAACTTAAACCTTTATAATCAGAGGTTCAACTCCTCTCCCTAACAAAATGTTTATAATCAACAATCTTTCATTAATTATTCCTATCCTCCTCACCATAGCTTTCCTAACATTAGTCGAACCTAAGCTATCAGGATATATACAACTTCGCAAAGGACCAAACATTGTAAGGCCATATGGGCCATGTGGTCTACTCTAAGCTATTGCAGACACTGTAAAACTCTTCACCAAAGAACCCCTCTGACCCCTCACATCCTCTATATCCATATTCATTAGAGCACCTATCTTAGCTTTCTCATTAGTCCTAACCATATGAATTCCTCTACCCATACCATATCCACTCATCAACATAAACCTAGGAGTACTGTTTACACTAGCTATGTCAAGCCTTGCTGTCTACTCAATCCTCTGATCAGGATGAGCCTCAAATTCAAAATATGCTTTAATTGGAGCCCTACGGGCTGTAGCCCAAACAATCTCATACAAAGTTACATTAGCCATTATTCTCCCATCAGTATTGCTAATAAATGGGGTCTTCACATTAGCCACACTAGTTACCACCCAAGAACACATATGACTAATCCTCCCACATGACCCTTGGCCATAATATGATTCATCTCAACATTAGCAGAAACCAATTAAGCCCCATTTGATCTAACAGAGGGAGGATCAGAACTCATTTCCGGATTCAACGTTGAATATGCAGCAGGCCCCTTCGCCCTCTTTTTCCTAGTGGAATATGCTAATATCGTCATAATAAATATTCTCACAACAATCTTATTCTTCAGAGCATTTCACAACCCATACATACCAGAACTATATACCATTAACTTTACCGTCAAAACCCTATTCCTAACATTCTCCTTCCTATGAATTCGAGCATCCTACCCACGATTCTGATATGACCCACTCATACATCTTCTATGAAAAAATTTCCTACCCCTCACCCCTATGCACATGACATGTATCTTTGCCCATCATCACAGCAAGTATTCCACCCCAAACATAAGAAAGAAATATGTCTGATAAAAGAGTTACTTTGATAGAGTAAATAATAGAGGTTTAAATCCTCTTATTTCTAGAATTAATGGGACTCAAACCTAATCCTAAGAATTCAAAAATCTTGCTACGTTATTACACCATATTCTACAGTAAGATCAGCTAAATAAGCTATTGGGGTATGGGCCCAGTTGGAAGCTGCTGGTCACCATTCGCTATAGGACCTAGGCCCTCTAGAAGTTGCAAGCACTGTAAGAGCTTGATTCTGGAGAAACTGCCTATGTTGCAGGAAGCGGGCACTGGAGTTGCACCTAGGAGCCTGGTGAGCACACCACTGGACCACACACAAAACCTTCTCCTCCTGCAATGAACTCCTGAAGTACCTCTACAGACCCATCTTAACATTAAGCCGGCTGGAGAAGGAAAAGCAAGGGACCCGATCCATTTCACAGAGTAGGCCAAAGGGTAGATTTGAAGCTGAGAAGGAACAAATTGGTAACTAACATAGGTGATGTCAGCTTACGTCATCCATTATAAAAATCCACATTTACCTAGTGGCTTTATCATCTGCTGAGGCCAAATCGCCTAGGTCCTTTATTTCAGAAGGAGTTGCCTTAACTTTAACTCTTCTCGATCTAAACATGATCCTTATTATTCTTTTATTTATATAGTACAGAGTTATTATATTTTCTGACATATATACCCATATTCTTTGTTTGCCATTGCTTCCCAAATGACACTCTTTGACTCTTGTTTAGAATTCTGTTTATTGGCAGAAAATCAACTAGGAAACAATGGCTTAGAATTACACACTGGACCAGATGAACTTCACAGATATATTCAGAACATTTCCTCCTAAAGCAGCAGAATACACATTCTTTTCAAGTTCACATGGAACATTCTCCAGAATAGATCACATACTGGGTCACAAATCAGCCCTCAACAAGTACAAAAAGATTGAGATCATACCATGCATATTTTCGGGACACAACAGTATGAAACTTGAAGTCAACCACAAGAAAATATTTGGAAAGACCACAAATACATGGAGTTTAAAGAACATCCTACTAAAAAATGAATGGTGAAGCGGGGGGTGGGTGTGTGTGTGGGGGAATCCCCGGATGACACAGTTGGTTGAGCATCTGACTTTGACTCAGGTCATGATCTCAAAGTTCGTGAGTTCAAGCCCCACATTGGGCCCACTGCTGTCAGTGCAGAGCCTGCTTCAGATCCTCTGTCCCTCTCTCTCTGCGCCTCCCCCACTTGTGCTCTCTCAAAAATAAATTAAAAAAATTTTAATGTTTATTTTTGAAGGAGAAAGAGACAGAGTGTGAGTGGGGGAGGGGCAGAGAGAGGGAGACACAGAATGTGAACCAGTCTTCAGGCTCTGAGCCATTAGCAAAGAGCCCATCATGGGGCTCGAACTCATGAGCTGTGAGATCATGACCTGAGCCGAAGTCAGATACTTAACTGATTGAGCCACCCACCCCTCTCAAAAATAAATGGAAAAAAAAAAAAAAAAAGAATGCATTAACCAGGAAATTAAAGAAGAAATGTAAAAGGACAGGGAAGCAAATGAAAACACAACACTCCAACACCTTTGGGATGCAGCAAAGGCAGTCCTCAGAGATAAGTAGATTGCAATATAGGCCTAAATCAAGAAGCAAGAAAAGTCTCAAATACATAACCTAACTTTATGCCTAAAGGAGCTAGAAAAGGAACAGCAAATAAAGCCTAAAGCCAGCAAAAGAATGAAAATAGTACTGATTAAAGCAGAAATAAATGATGTAGAAACAAAAAAATTGTAGAACAGATCAATGAAACTAAGAGCTGGTTCTTTGAAAGAATTAATATAATTGATAATTTCCTAGCCAGACTTACTGACAAGAAAAGAAAGGACCCAAATAAATAAAATCACAAATGAAAGAGGAGAGATCACAACCAACACTACACAAATATAAACAATTAGAAGAGAATACTATGAAAAATTATATGCCAACAAACTGGGCAATCTGGAAGACATGGACAAATACCTAGAAACTCACACACTACCAAAACTGTAACAGGAAGAAATAGAAAATGTGAGCAGTCCCATACCCAGCAAAGAAATTGAATCAGTAATCAAAACCTCCCAACAAACAAAAGTCCAGGGCCAGATCGATTCCCAGGGGAATTCTACCTGGCATTTAAAGAAGAGTTAATACCTATTCTTCTCAAGCTGTTCCAAAAAATAGAAATGGAAGGAAAACCTGCAAACTCTTTCTATGAGGCCAGTGTTACCTTGATTTCGAAACCAGACCAAGGGTCCACTAAAAAAGAGAATTACAAGGCAATATTCCTGATGAAACTGGATGCAAAATTCTCAACAAGATGCTAGCAAATCAAATCTAACAGTATATTAAAAGAATTACACACCATGATCAAGTGGGATTTATTGCAGTGGGCTGCAAGGGTGGTTCAATATTCATAAATCAATCAACATGATACCCCAAATTAATAAAAGGATAAGAACCATAGGATGCTATCAATAGGTGCAAGAAAAGCAATTGACAAAAATATAACATCCATTCTCAATAACTACCATCAACAAAAGTAGGGAGAGATGGAACATACCTAAACATCATAAAGGCCATATACGAAAGACCCACAGTTGATATTATCCTTAAGGAAGACAAACCGAGAGCATTTCCCCTACAGTCAGGAACAAGACAGGGATGGCCACTCTCACCATTACCATTTAACATAGTACTGGAAGTCTTAGCCTCAGCAATCAGACGACAAAAAGAAATAAAAGACATCCAAATTGACAAGGAAGAAGTAAAACATTCACTATTTGCAGATGACATGATACTCTATGTAGAAAACCCAAAAGGCTCCACCAAAAAACCGCTAGAACTGATATATAAATTCAGCAAAGTCACAGGATATAAAATGAACTTACGGAAATCTGTTGTATTTCTATATACCAATAATGAAAAAGAAATCAAGGAATCCATCCCATTTGCAATTGTACCCAAAACAATAAGATATTTAGGAATAAACCCAACCAAAGAAGAAAAAGTTCTGTATTCTGAAAACTATAGAACACTTCTGAACACTTATGAAAGAAATTGAAAAGGGCACAAAGAAATGGAAAAACATTCCGTTCTCATGGATTGAAAGAACAAACATTGTTAAATGTCTATTCTACCCAAAGCAATGTATACATTTAATGCAATCCCTATCAAAATACCAACAGCCTTTTTCACAGAGCTAGAACAAGCAATCGTAAAATTTGTATAGACCACAAAAGCCCACAAATAGACAAAGCAATCCTGAAAAAGAAAAGCAAAGCTGAAAGCATCACAATTCCAGACTTCAAGATTTCCTTTAGCCATTGTTTCTACATTTTGTTGTATCTAATTTTTAGAGCATATATTCATGAAATACTATATTCTCTTCCTTATATCCCCAATATATTCTTAGTTCTCCATTGAATTCAATTCTCATTAATCTTTGGGTCAGTTAATGTCATTCCAGCCATTATGGTTGTCCAAAGATCATTCTCTAGTAGATTTGGAAATAAGGGCTCATAGCAACAATATTCCTTGAGTTTTTTCCACAAGTTGTTGACAATTACTCTACATCCTTTAGATCTGAAAATTAAATTTGCTGGCTATAAGATTCCTAGCTGACATTCTTTTCTGTGACTCTCTTAAATCTATTTGTTGTCTATTGGCATAAAGCACTGCTATCAAGAACAGTGACAATAAATTTTTTTTAATATTTTTTTTGGATAGAACATAAGCAGGAGAGGGGCAGAGAGGGGGGGACAGAAGATCCAAAGCGGGCTTTGCACTAAGGGACTGACAGCAGTGAACATGATGTGGGGCTTGAACTCACAAACCGCAAGATCATGACCTGAGCTGTAGTCAGACTCTCAACTGACTGAGCCACACAGGTGCTCCAATACATTTTATTTTATCACTTGTACTTTGAATCTCCAAAGAATATTTTCTTTTTCTATTTCTTAAAAAGTCTAATAATTTGTTTTTTTAAAGTAGGCTCCACTATCAACATGGAGCTTGAACTCACGACCCTAAGATCTAGAGTTGTATGCTCTACTGACTGAGCCAGCCAGGCACTCCCAGAGTCTAATAATTTTGAAAAATATGTTTTAGTATTTGTCATTCAGGGTCAGTTTTCCAAGATATGTAGGTGTCCTTTCAATGTTTTAATTTTGGTATAAAATTTTCTTGAATTATATTTTAAAGTATTTATTCTTTTTCCTTGCTTCGATTTTTTTCTTTGATGACTCTTATGAGAGATAGATGTTATTATACTATGTATTATATTTTATTGTTTTATAATATTTACATATTATTTATTGTACTCATATTTATATACGTATAAAATCTTCCCTGCCTGTCTTCTATATTTGCTCTTTCTCTTGAATATTTTTCATTTTTGTTCATTTCCGTTTGATTTTCCCCCTTTTCTTCTTTTCCTCTTAAGACATTTTACAGAGCTTCTTCACTTTATGTTTCTTCTAGTTTTTCTTCTGTTTCTGAAGTGATTCTTTTCTGAATTGCTACCTCATTTCTGATTTTTTTCTGGTTCTTATGTTGTTTTTTCAATTCTTTATAGTTTTTAATGTCTTTTAACGAGTTTTAAAATATTAAGGTGTTGTTTCTATCTTTTGTTACAAGCATAGGTTCCTGATGTCCTTTTATTTTCTTTTGGGAACTTATCTGGTTTCTTAATCTCTATTTAACAAAGTACACTAACTATGTACAAGATTTAACATGGATCTATTTTTGTTTTCTATTTTTACTTTAAATTAGTTTTGAAAACTTTAAGAGAAGAGGTAGAATTTAATGGTTTTGACAATTTTACAGCTCTATAGTGCCATCTTCTGTTGTTTTTATGAGAAGTTACAGAGCAGCTTGCTTTTTGAGATATCCTGATCCTGTCTCTGCACTGTAACTTGTTTTGTCTGTATCCTCTTTTTCCTCTGTGTTCTTTGTCTATGAACTGCTTAAATCTTTAACATTCCCAGGAAGAGAGATTTAGCTGGTTATTTCTGAGAGTTTATGAGACCATCTCTCTCAGTACCTTTTTATCTTTCGGAAGACACCTGTGCAAAATACTGGAGTTGCAGATTTTATTCTCAAACTGTTTCATGGGGACTTCCCAATAAATACCTATTAGTAACTGAAGATTTTAGTTCTCTCTGGTCCTCTATTTCTTCCCTGTTTCCTCTTGCACAGATGCAGATACTGTTTATCTCCAACAGTTTTCGGTGGTTTGTTGCTATTTGCTTATGCTTTGGCATTCATGGCATTGCTATATCACCTCATTTTGTTGTAGATGTTATTCGAGGGTTGTTTTTATTCATTCTAGTTCTGTGTGGGCTTTTTTTAACAGAAAAATATTAACATTAACATTTTCTCTGAACCAATGAAAATAGGGTTTTTGCTTTGTTTTTTAAATTCAGGGCTTGAACAGTCTTTGTCATTAAGTCCTTGGCATGCAATATACTTGTCATCTTTTCATGGAATGTCAACAGCTATCAATAGGATATCAGTATTTTCTTTAAAAATTTTTTTCGTAACTTTTATTCAATTTTGAGAGACAGAGCCTGAGTGGGGGAGGGGCCGAGAGAGAGGGAGACACAGAATCCAAAGCAGGCTCCAGGCTCTGAGCTGTCAGCACAGAGCTTGACGTGGGGTTTGAACTCTTGAACCCGAGATCATGACCTGAGCTGAAGTCAGATGCCTAACCGACTGAGCTACCCAGGTGCCCCGAATTTTTTTTTTTTGAATTTTTGTTAAAGTTTATTTGCTTCTTTTGAGAGAGGGGGAAAGAGAAAGACCCAAGCAGGCTCTGCAGTGTCAGCACAGAGCCCAACACAGGGCTCAAACTCATGAACCGATTAGACCGTGACTGATCGGAAACTGAAAGTCAGACACTTAACCAACTGAGCTGCCCAAGTGCCCCGTTAGGATTGTTTTGACCCAACTAGATTAGAATACACATAGGATGGGGCACCTAGGTGGCTCAGTCAGTGAAGTGTCTGACTTCAGCTCAGGTCATGATCTCACAGCTTGTGAGTTCGAGCCCCGCATCAGGCTTTGTGCTGACAGCTCGGAGCCTGGAACCTGCTTCGGATTCTGTGTCTCCCTCTCTCTCTCTGCCCCTCCCCTGCTCACACTCTGTCTGTCTCTCTCCCAAAAAATAAACATTTAAAAACATTAAAAAAAAAAGAATACACAAGGGATTACACCGAAAACTGTCAAAATTTATTAAAAGCACATGGCAACAACATTTAAATTGGAATATCTTATTTCCTTTGATTTAGATATCCCTGCTTTGTGACTCTATCTTACAGTAATAAAATCATAAGTATCAAGAAACATATATACAAAGATATAAAAACAGTATCACTTTTAGTGTAAAAAGTTGGGGGGAAAAAACCCAGTGTGGGGAATAGATTATCTGTAGAACATTGACACTATGGATTGATTATGCAGCTATTAAAATCAATTAGAGTCATGTTAATTCACTTGAGGAATATCCATAATCTATTCTGTTTAGGGATACTTTGCAAAGTTTGGAAGCAACAAAAGATGATTACATGATTTAATATCCTGTTATAGCACTTTCTAGTTCTTCTGGAAATGTAACTTGACTTACTGTTTACAAATGAACAGGGCCCAGATATTTTACAACATTGCAAAGTTAGAGGCTAACTTGTAGAACACTAGTAAGATGTGTCATATGGACTGAATTGTGTCCCTGTATCAAATTCATACGTTGAAACCCTAACACCTAATGTGACTGCATTTGGAGATAGGACCTATAAGGAGGTAATAAAGGTTAGGTGAAATTGGGTAGGGGCTTAGTCCAATAGAACTGGTGTCTTTATAAGAGAAGAGACATGAGAGCATCCCCCACACTACGTGCACAAAGAACAGATACTATGAGGACAGGGTGAGAAGGTGGCTGTCTGCAAGCCGGGAGGAGAGACCTCATCAGACACCAAACCTACTGGCATTTTGATCTTTGACTTCTAACCTCCAGACTATAAAAAAATAGATTTCTGTTGTTTAAGCCACCCTGTCTGTGGTATTCTGTTTTGATAGCCTGAGCTGAATAATAACACAATGTGATTATTGTTTTGTTTACTGAAGACTATAATCCCCAAGGTTATGATTTTTTTTGCTATAAGATATTGATTTTATACAATTGACCCTTGAACAACACAAATTGAACTGCACAGGTCCACTTATATGCAGGTTTTTTAATATACTCTATAGTACTATAAATATATTTTCTTTTCCTATGATTTTCTTAATAACATTTTCTTTTCTCTATTACTTTATTATAAATAAGAATACAGTATATAAGACATATATAAAATGTGTATTAATTGACTGTTTATATTATCAGCAAGTGTCCCAGTTGACAGTAGGCTATTAGCAGTTCAGTTTTGAGGGGGTCAAAAATTACACATGGATTTTTCAATTGTGTAGGAAGTTGGCACCCTTAACCCCCACGGTGGTCAAGAGCCAACTGTGGAGCACCTGGTTAGCATCCAACTCTTGGATGGCTTAGTTGGTTAAGCATCCAACTCTTGGTATCAGCTCAGGTCGTGATTTCATAGTTTGGGAGTTCGTGCCCTGCATCGGGTTCTGTGCTGACGGTCAGAGCCTGTTTGGGATTCTCTTCCTCTCTCTGCCATGCCCCTGCTTGCATCATGTCCTGTTTCTCTTTCTCTGTCTATCTCCCTAAATAAACTTTTTTTAAAAAGCCAGCTGTGGGGCGCCTGGGTGGCTCAGTCAGTTGGGCGTCCAACTTCGGCTCAGGTCATGATCTCGCGGTCTGTGGGTTCGAGCCCTGCGTCGGGCTCTGTGCTGATAGCTCAGAGCCTGGAGCCTGTTTCGGATTCTATGCCTCCATCTTCCTCTGACCCTCCCTGTTCATGCTCTCTCTCTCTCTGTCTCAAAAATAAATAAATGTTAAAAAAAAAAAGCCAGCTCTATTTAATCTAGCAATTTTCTTACAGCATTCCTTTTATCGTCGTTGATACAAATCCAGGTTTCTCGCATTTGAAGCTAACCAGAGTTCTCATTCTGCTGGTTTTCACATTAATGATTCAAATACATTTTTGACATGTGCTCAGTATATGAAAATTTTGGACTATATGAAAATTTCATATAGTCCTATATGAAATATAGGACTGAATCGTTTGTCTAGACTACATGTATTACAAGTCTGTATGGCAAGTTTGCAGCAAGATCATGTGCATATCATCCCATTGTAAAGCGACTTCAAAAAATATGGGAACACAGTTATTTTTACACAGTTCTTTTCGTTTTTGTGTGTGTGTGCTGTCGCTTGTCGACAACAGCTTTTTGTTTTCCTCAATGAGGAGTGTTGCTCATTTGTGAGCCTTCATTAACTCGTTGCTTTAGTTATACTATATGACATGAAAATTTTGTTTTCACTAATTTGAGATATAGGTGGTTTTATTCCCTTTTTAGAAAATGATGGTAAAATATATTTAACTTAAAACTTGCCCTTTTCGGGGCTCCTGGGTGGCTTAGTCAGTTAAGCATCCAACTGGCTCAGGTCATGATCTCACAGCTCGTGAGTTCAAGCCCCACCTTGGGCTCTGTGCTGACAGCTCAGGGCCTGGAGCCTGCTTCAGATTCTGTGTCTCCCCCTCTTTCTGCCCCTCCCATGCTCGTGCTCTGTCTTCCTGTCTCTCAATATAAATAAATGTTAAAAAAATTTGTTTTAATAGACTTTGTTTTTTAGAGCGGTTTTAGGTTCACAGCAAAATTGAGTGGAAATTACACACATTTCTCATATGCTTCCAGCCCCAACACATACACACATACATATGTGTGCATACATGCACACACACACGGTCTTCGGCACTATCAACAACACAAACCAAAGTGGAGTATTTGTTACAGTCAATCAACAAGCCTACATTGCTGACGCATCCTCATCACCCAAAGTTCATAGTTTATCCCATTAGGGTTGATTCTTGGTGTTGCACATTCTGTGGGTTTCCATATTTGCATAAAGACATGCACATACCACACAGAATCGCACAGAATAGTTTCACTGCCCCCAAAATCTTCCTGTTCACCTCTCCCTTCTCCAATCCCCTGGCAACTACTTTTTTACTTTTTCTACCTTCATGGTTTTGTCTTTTCCAGGATGTCATATAGTTGGAATCATAAAACACGTCATTTTCCAGGTTCATTTATTTCACTTAGCAATATACACTTAAAGTTGCTCTGTGTCTTTCATGGCTTCATAGCTCATTTGTTTTTAGCACTGAATAACATTCCATAGTTTGGATGTAGCACAGTTTATTTATCATCTACTAAGGGAGAAGGTTCCAAGTTTTGGCAATTATGAATAAAGCTGCTATAAACATCAGTGTGCAACTTTTTGTGTGGTTGTAAGTTTTCAACTCATTTGGTCAAATACCAAGGAGGGTGATTGTTGGATCCAATGATAAGAGTATGTTTAGTTCTGGGCACCTGGCTGGCTTAGTTGGTGGAGTGGTGTGTAACTCTTGATCTCAGGATTGTGAGTTCAAGCCCAACGTTGGGTGTAAAGATTACTTAAAAATAAAATCTAAAAAAAAAAAAAAAAAAAAAAAAAGAGAGAGAGAGAGAGAATATATTCAATTATGTAAGAAACTGCTGCCAGAAACTAAAAGTTTGTGTCCCCCCCAAATTCTTATGTTGAAATCCCAAACCCCAATGCAATAATATTAGGAGATAGTGCCTTTGGAAGGTCAAGTGCTCTTGAATGGGATTAGTGTCCTTATAAAAGAGACCCGAGAGAACCCCCTCACCCCTTCTGCCACGTAAGGACACAGTGAGAAGATTGCTGGCTATAAAACAGGAAAGGCCCTCACCAGACACCGTATCTGACAATACCTTGAGCTTGGATTTCTCAGCCTCAAGAACTGTGAGAAAAAATTTTCTGTGTTTACAAGCCACCCAGTCTATTTTATTCTGTTGTGACAGCCTGAAAAAGACTAAGACAATTGCCAAACTGTCTTCCAATGTGGCTGTACCATTTTGCATTCCTACAAGCAATGAATAGGAATTTCTGGTGCTTCACATCCTCACCAGAATTTGGTGCTATCAGGTTTTTGAATTTTGACCATTCTAAAAGATCTCACTGCTGTTTTAATTTGCAATTCCCAAATGACATAGGATGTTTAGATGATGGTGAGCACCTTCTCAAATGCTTAATTGCCACCTGTACGTTTTCTTCAGTAAGGTATTTTTTCAGGGGTTAAATTGGTTTGTTAGTTTTTTAGTTTAAAGAGTTCTTTGTATATTTTGGATAACAGTCCTTTACAAGGTATGCCTTTTGCAAATATTTTCACCAAGTCTGTGTCTTGTCTTCTCATTCTCTTGAACACCGTGTGTAGTTTTAAGGCGGATATGGATAGAATAAAAAAGTATGTCACCATTACCACCAGTTATTCAAAAGTCCTTCTGAAGTTTTCTTAAAGTTAATTCCTACTTACACATTAAATATATGAATATATTCTATTCATCAAAAAAAGCTTTAAAACAAAAAGATGAAGTGTCTTTGATCACCCCTCTAACCCCTACCCTCTATTTATGTATCTTTTTCTATAACACCAAGTTATCTCCTGTGCATTACATACATGTATATGTACCTATATGAAACTTTTAGTACATACATGCTTCTTTCGGACATCACTGTTTCTTTTGGACATTAACTGCTAATTCAGACTTCGTAATATTCTGCATCTTGTTTTTATCCTTTTATCATCGAGGTTTTTATTCCCCCTGAGAGTAACGTAGATCTGCTCCATTTATCTAAAATCCCCAACATACCCACTTTAGTACATCACCACCGTTGTCCTGCTGGGTAAAGCCATATGTATCTCTCCGCCCGTCTCTGTTCTTGCTCCCTTACAAACAGCTTTCTACAAAACAGCCTGAATTATAAATAAATAAGTAGTATATTTTTAAAATCAGGTTTTGTAATCTAAAGACTCAGAACATAGAAATAGCTTTTCATTGCTCTTAAAATTAAATCCAAAGTTTCTTCAATAGAATGTAAATACTCTGAAGGCAGGAAGTTTTAATTTCTATTTATTTTTATTATATTTTTATTGTGGTAAAATATATATAAGACTTACCATTTTAATCATTTTTATGTGCACACTGCAGTTGTATTGAGTAGATCCACATTATCACTACATTATCACTGGATTGTACATCCAAAACCATTACCAATATCTACCTCCAGAACTTTTTCTTCATCCCAAAGAGAAACTACACCTATCAAGCAATAACTCTCCTCCACCAATAACCACCTCCAGCTCCTGGTAACCACTATTCTACTTTATGTCTCTAATTTGGAAGGCAGGATTTTTTTAAATTAGTTGACAAACATTTATAAACCATAATGAGAATTACTGCTATTGTAGGACACTCTCGAACAATCACAGGTGTGCATTCCAGGACAGCTACCCATTGGTAGTGCAGTTTTTGTTCAGAATTTTGTAGTCTCCAAACCACTGAAAAGTAGCACTTGATTTGCCTGTGAAGTTATCCTTTCTGAAAGACACAATTAGCAGTCTCCACCTTTTGAAATGTGGACCATAATCTGTCAGTGTAAATATGATGCTCCATATAATCAGCAGTCTGCTTCTGAAGCTCTAAGACTTGGACCATGTGGAAATTGTACTTTGTATTACTTTCTCTGTTGTACTTGTTGGTTACAAACAGCATCATGATAGTCACAGTAGTTTTTGTTGCTGACACCTTGACACTCATAAAAGTTTTCTTCCTTGCTTTATAAATCAGACCACCGGATCACCAGAATGGCCAGCAGGAGCCGTGTGGCCTGCCATGGTCTTGCCATGGTCCCTAAGCTGGGGAGGAGCAGGAAGAGTCCCCTTCTTGCTCTCCAAGGGGAAAAGAAAGGCTGAAATTTTTATGTTTTGTGTATTAGAATAACCCAAGCCCCTAGAAAAGCTTAGCACATTCAGTAAATTGAGTGAATTTAACAGGAAAAAACTACAATCATTTCAATAGATTTAAAGTAAGTATTTTTAAAAGTTCACTGTATTGCCATAATTTTTTAAATCCCATCAATTTGTAATAAAAAAGAAGTTTCTAATTTCTGAAACCAATAGGCTATTATAGCAAGGTGGCAGGATACAAGGTTAATATACAAATGTCAGTTGATTTCCTATATGTTAGCAATGAGCAAGTGGAATTTGAAATTAAAAACATAACACCATCTACATTAGCACAACCCCAAAATAAATACCTCTGTATAAATCTAACAGAATATGTACAAGATCTGCATGAGGAAAACTACAAATCTCTGATGAATAAAATCAAAGAAGAATGAAATAAATGGAGAGATATTCAGTGTTCATGAATAGGAAGACTCATACCGTCATGATGCCAATTTTTCCCAATGTGATCTATAGATTCAATGCAATCCCAATAAAAATCCTAGCAAGTTATTTTGTATATATGAGCAAACTGATTCTTTTTTTTTTTTTTAAAGTTTATTTATTTTTGAGACAGAGAGAGACAGAGCATGAATGGGGGAGGGTCACAGAGAGAGGGAGACACAGAATCGGAAACAGGCTCCAGGCTCCGAGCTGTCAGCACAGAGCCCGACGCGGGGCTTGAACCCACGGACCGTGAGATCATGACCTGAGCCGAAGTCGGACGCTTAACCGACCGAGCCACCCAGGCGCCCCACAAACTGATTCTTTTTTAAAAGGTTTATTTATTTTGAGATAGAGAGAGAGTGTGAGTAGGAGAGAGGAGAGGGACAGGGAGAGAGAGAGAGAGAGACAATCCCAAGCAGGCTCTGCACTGTCAGTGTAGATTCCAACACAGCCGACAAAGGGTTCAAACTCATGAACTGTGAGATTATGACCTGAGCCAAAATTAAGAGTCAGACACTTAAACATCTGAGCCACCCAGGCACCCTATGAACAAACTGATTAAGTTTATACGGAAAGGCAAAAAGACCCCAAATAGCCAACACCATACTGAAAGAGAACAAAGTTGGATTGATACTAAACTTCAACACTTACAAAACCACAGTAATCTGAAAAATGTGGTATTAGCAACAAAATAGAGAAAGAGATCAATGGAACAGAATATAGAGCCCAGAAATTGACCTTCATGAATAGGGGTGCCTGGCTGGCTCAGTTGGTAGAGCACGTGACTCTTGATCTTGAGGTTGTAAGTTTGAGCTCCATGTTGGATGTAGAGATTACTTAAAAATAAAATCTTACAAGAAAAAAAAAAAAGAAATTGACCTTGATGAATATAGATCAACTAACTTTTGACAAAGAGCAAAAGCAGTGCAATGGAGTAATATTGTCTTTTCAACAAATGATTCTGAAACAACTAGGCATCCGCATACAAAAAAATAAGTAAATAAGAATAAAAGAAGCTATCCACACACCTCACACACTTCACAAAAATTAACTCAAAATGGATCACAAACCTAAATGTAAAATGCAAAATTATAGAACTCCAAGAAGATAATGTAGCAGAAAAACTAGATACCTTGGGTACAGAGATGACATTTTAGATATAATACAAAAGGCACAATCTAGGAAAAAAATAATAAATAAAATGAATTCTATTAAAATTAAAATCTTTTGCTCCGGGAGAGGAAATGTGAAGAGAATGAGAAGAGTACCCAGATTGGGAGAAAATATTTGCAAAAGGTTTGCCTGATAAAGGAATGTTGTCCAAAACAGACAAAGGATTCTTAAAACGCAACAATAAGAAAACACACAACCTGATTAAAAAAGTGGGCAAAGGTCTTAACAAACCCTTCACCAAACAAGATATATAGGTGGAAAATAACCATATGAAAAGATGTTCCACATCATATGTCATTATGGAAATGCAAATAAAACCAGTGGGATATCACTACACACCTATTAGAATGGCCAAAATATGGAACACTGACAATATTGAATCTGGCAAGAGTGGGTAGCTGTAGGACCTCCCACTCATTGTTTTGGAAGACAGTTTGGCAGCTTCTTACAAAACTAAACACGCTCTTACCATAAGATTCAGCAACCATGCTCTTTGACATTTACCCAAGTGATTTGAGAACTTATGTTCACACAAAAACCTACATACAGATATTTATAGTAGCTTCATTCATAATTGCCAAACTAGGAAACAGCCAAGATGTCCTATGGTCGGTAAGTGAGTAAATAAAACTTTGGTACATACAGACAATGGAAAATTATTCTGTGCTAAAAATAAATGAACTAGAAAGCCATGAAAGGACATGGGGGAAACTTAAAGCATATTACAAAGCCAAAGAAGCTAATCTGAGAAGATTATATACTGTATGATTCCAAATATGTGACATTTTGGAAAAGGCAGAACTGTGGAGACAGTAAAAAGATCCGTGGTTGCCAGAGTCAGGTGGGAGAGGGATGAATATTAGCCTGAGCACAGCGTTTCAGGGCAGTGAAAATCCTCTGTATGATACTATAATTATACATTTTTCCAAACCCATAGAATACTCAAAGCAAGGGTGAACCCTAAGGTAAACTACAGATCTGAGGTAATAATAATGTGTCAATATAGGTCCATCAATTGTAATAAATGTACCACTCCAGTTGGAGATGTTGATAGGGGATGATATGTATGTGAGGGGACAGAAGGTGTATGGGAAATCTCTGTCCCCCTCCTAATTTTGCTGTGGATCTAAAACTGAAAAAATAAAGGTTTAAAAAGAAGAAAGTTTCTTAATGTAATAAAGGGTTTATTATTCAGGGTTTAATGAAGGTAACAGGTACCCTTCTAGGAATTGTAGTCATGAAAAGATTCTGCTGTACATCTATTTGCTTCTTAACATCCATTTTCCACTTTTTTCCCATCTTATTCCATGACCTGGGTAGGTGAACTTATATGGAATGCATCACACAGGCTCCCATGCCCTCTAACCTGCAATCAAGTTTCAAAGGAAATTGGAGGGAAGAAAAATGTTGCCAGATAAAATATCTGGTTAAATTTGAATTTCAGATACATAACAATCTGTTTTTTAGTGTAACTGTGACCCAGGCAAAATTTGGGACACACCTTAGCTAAAGTATCATTTGTTGTTTAACTTGAAACTCAAAATTAACAAGGCTTTTTTGTATTTTTTATTTGCTAAATCCGATAACCCTACGGAGAAAGGAAAGTGAAGTGGGAATATCTCTGTAGGGTCACTGTGTGTGGCTGTGTCCCTTATCACAGTACTACCATTTGAACTTCTCCATTCAGCCTTCTTTCTTAGGGTTCTAGTAATGCAACCGAGCTAACGTGAATTCACTCTCTGGTGAGTCACAGACAACTCCAAGTGGAGTCATCACACAAAGTAAATTTATTTGCAGCAAATGAGGTCACAGGGAACAACTTCCAAAGCCGTGACTCCTTGAGCAATGGAGAATGGCTTCCTTTTTAAAAAAAACGTTTTAAATTTATTTATTTATTCATTTATTTATTTGTTTGTTTGTTTTCAAAAGAAGAGAGAGTTTTTTTAATTCTTTTTTTTTTTTTTTTTACATTTATTGATTTTTGAGAGACAGAGTGAGACAGAGCACAAGCAGGGAGGGGCAGAGAGAGAAGGATACACAGAATCTGAAGAAGGCTCCAGGAACTGAGCAAGCATTCAGCACAGAGCCCGATGCAGAACTCAAACCCACTTAACTGTAAGATCATGACCTGAGCCAAAGTCGGTCACTTAACCGACTGAGCCACCCAGGAGCCCCTTAAATTGGTTTTTGAGAGACAAAGAGCATGACCAGGGGAGGGGCAGAGAGAAAGTGAGACAGAGAATCCCAAACAAACTCCATGCTGTCAGCGCAGAGCCTGACATGGGGCTTGAACTCATGAACTGGTGAGATCATGACATGGGCTGAAATCAAGAGTGGAATGCTTGCTGACTGAGCCACCCAGACATCCCAAATAACTTTCTTTTATGTAGGGTTAGGATGAATATTTAGACAGAAAAGCCTTGTAATCACATGTAGAGGCAGACATAAGGTCACACGTGCACCTTAAAGAAACATGCCTATGAATACATAGCACGTTAGGTAAATGAGGCCTGTGCTTCCCCTTGGGTGGAGTGTAATGCCCCCAATTTCGAATCCGAGAGACCACCAAGGAGCCGATACCGATGCAAACGCACGAGGGTTTATCTGCAAGCTCGAGCTTGGGCCCAAGTATACCGGACACAGCAGAGCAGGGACTTGGACCTCTAGGTTAAGAGGCGTAGCAGTTTTATAGGGGCCAGTGGCCAATGAGATTGTAACACACACAGAAAAGTTGCATAGTCATGTCAGTCCACACGCAGGTGGCCAATTGAATTACAATTTACCCTATAGTAACTGTTTGAACTAGCCTATCATTCTGGTCAGAATTGGCGCGCAAGTTTGGCGGGCAAAAGGCGGGGTTTACATTCTTTGGCGGTTAGGGGTTCCGCATTCCTACATGAGCCAGTTTCCAGTAAGGGTGTGCTCAGCGGCTTGACTAGGGTGGGGGAGTGTCTTAAGCAATAAGTAGGTCATGTGGGGGTTATACAGGAGCTGGTGGGTGTAGCACAAAATGGAGTTAGTCTTGCTCTGCTTGTCCAGGGGTAGGGGATTTTTGTTAACTTCCTTGGGTCCCACAGGAGATGTTAGTGTTAGAACGAGGTAGAGATTATGGTTGGTTATTCCAGAGCTTACTGAGGTCCATCTGCGCAGGCACGAGTTAGGGGTTAAGCTCAAACTGTTCTGGGTAGTCTGCGCCCCTGGAGTTCTTCCTTGGGGCAGTCAGTATTGCTTGAGGGGTCGTTTCAGTTTCTATCATGGCATTCCATGTCTGTAGGGTCCTCTGCCTCAGTTAAGAGATGAGCTGGAAGGAAGAGCTGAAGGAAAAATGTAAGACAAATGTTGGTGAGTACAAACAGGTGGGCAGTAGAGGTCAGGTCTTGGGGTCGAGCTAGTGACGGCGACTACCCCTTCTGCTAGTTTCTTCAGGGCACACGTAGTGCCTAGCTCTATTTATTACACGATCCTTCCTGGTTTTCTTTTACCTTGTAGTTTTTCTTCATCTTTTGCTTTTCATTTTTAAGTTTATTTACTTAGAGAGAGAGAGAGTGTATACACGCGGGAACGCACGCGAGCAGGGGAGGGGCAGAGAGAAGGCAAGACGGAATCCCAAGCTGGCTCTGTGCCATCGGGGCACAGCCTGATGTGGGCTCCAACTCGTGAACTGTGAGATCATGACCTGAGTTGAGATCAAGGGTCCGAGACTTAACAGTTTGTGTCACCCAGGCACCCCTCTCTTCATCTTTTAAAATATTACCTTTATAAAACATCCTCCAGTTACTGAATTTCAATGTTCCATGTTTCTTATCAGAACTGTCACTGATACAGGATTCAGTACAAGGAATTAGATGCTTTTCACATCATCAGAAGTGTTTGGGGGGGTGGAAGCTAGGGTGTGATGATTTAATGTATCGACGTTGCGGCCATAGGGTGCCCAGACATTTGGCTAAACATTATTCTGAATGCATCTTTAAGGGTGTTTCTAGATAAGGTTGATATTTTGTTAATTAATTAAGAGACACAGAGAGAGAGGGAGAGAGAGAATCCCAAGCAGACTCTGCACAGCTAGCATGGAGCCTGACTCGGGGCTCAGACTCACAAACCATGAGATCATGACCTGAGCCCAAATCAAGGGTCAGTCACTTAACCAACTGAACCACCCAGGTGCCCTGAGGTTCATATTTGAAACAGTAGACTAAAGCAGGTTGCCCTCCTCAGTTGGGTGGGTCCCATGCAATCCATTGAAGGCCTGAATAGAATAAAAAGGCTGAGAGTAAGGGAGAATTTGATCCACCTGCCTATCTTCAGGCTGGGATATTGGTCTTCACCTGTCTGTGGACTAGGACTCTGGTTGGATCTCGTGTGATCGGCTCTTCCTGTTCTCCAGCTCCAGGATTTGGGTTAGACTTACACCATGGTCTCTTCTGCTTCTTAGGCCTTCAGACTTGGACTTAAACTATGTTATGGGGTCTCCTGCATCGCCGGCTTGCCTCCTGCAGATCTTGGAACTTTTCCGCCTTGTTAAAATGAAACAACAGGTCCAAAGTGGAGTCATTTTTGCTAAGCCCCACAAGGTTTAAGACTTACATTTTCAGGTTCTCCCAGGAGTGGAGTTTTAAAACAATTTTTTTATGTTTATTTTTGAAAGAAAGAGAGAGACACAGTGTGAGCGGGAAGAGGTAGAGAGAGAGGGAGACAGAGAATCCAAAGCAGGCTCCAGGCTCCGAGCTGTCAGCACAGAGCCCGACATGGAGCTCGAACCCACAGACTATGAGATCATGACCTGAGCCGGAGTCGGATGGCCAACCAACCGAGCCACCCAGGCGCCCCAGGGGTGGAGTTTTAAACCCATCAACCTGGAAGGTACTGATAGCATTAGTGAGGTAATCTGCATGACAAGACTCCCTGTTTTTCCCCCTAAAAGAAGGTAACCCCGCCCGAAACAATCTTTTCTTTTGCTAATTAATCTCCTTATCTCAGCCTGTTTCTGCCTATAAAATCCTCTCATTTTGTACATCTCCTTGGATGGGATGCTGCCCAACTTATGAGTCTTTGAATAAAACCTATTAGATCTTTAAATTTTCTTTGAATTTTGTTTATTTAAACAGCCCTCACAGTCGCATAAGCCAATTCCTTAAAATCTTTCTCTTCATACGTTCCATTGCTTTTGTTTCTCCAGAGAACCCTGATTAATACAGATTTTGGGACGAAGAATGGTTCTAGAGGAACAGAATGTTAAGGGGGAGTTTTCTTTTTCCTTTTTTAATGTTTATTTGAGAGAAAGAGAGACAGAGTGTGAACAGGGGAGGGACAGGAAGAGAGGGAGACACAGAATGTGAAGCAGGCTCCAGGCCCTGAGGTGTCAGCGCAGAGTGCGATGCAGGGCTTGAACTCATGAACTGTGAGATCATGACCTGAGCCAAAGTCAGACACTTAACTGACTGAGCCACCCAGGTGCCCCAAGGGAGAGTTTTCTGAATCGGTTCTGGATTTTCTGAAAATGGCTCTCTTATCTAATTAGATATAAAGATGCTAATCACTAAAAAGAGCTTACTAACAGTTCAAGGTGCGATCTGCCAATACAGATACACAAAATATCTCCACTGGATACTGTAACTAATCAATTGCTTATGAGAAGCAAGGAGGTAGGTGACTGTGTGTATGATATCTATGAGAATTTTTGAAAAACCAATGAGTACAATGAGATTTGACTCGTTGCTCCTAATGTCGCTGGACAAAGTAGTGAAGGAAAAGGATGAGTTCAGGGATTCACATCCCTACCTCAAGAGCTGTGTAATAACCTGAAGACTCCTACACATGCCCTGAAGGAGACCCTTGTCTCTTGTAGCCACAGGGGTGAGATTACTGAGATGTACAATCTCATCCTGTGACTGGATGAACTACAATACAAGTCGAACCTCCAGCCTTGCAGTGTGTCTGCTGTTAAAGCAAGGTCACCGCTTGGGAAGAACAGGATACTGCAGGTTGGAATAAGGATGTGTGGGAAGACCTGGTGAAGGCAGGGACAGGACGATGAGTCTTTTTCGACCCATGGAGACCTCACACACCCAGGGGATGTAGGCTCCTCGCCCACAGTGGAATTGGACTCTTCACTCCTTGTCTGAGAGAATTAAACCTGCATTGCCTGCGGAAACTGTAGTGGCTTCCCCGGAGACAGCTGCCAGTGCTGCTTCTCAGGACACACCCCCAAGGCCACTCTTTGCTTCTGGACCCGTAACTGGACTCAAGTTCCAGCACCTGGGGAGGTACAAAGCATGACTCCTGAGGAGGTGCACTGCACTCTAAAAGAACTCCCTGAGTTTTCTAATTTAAATAGACAGAAATCCGGGGGAAAGTGTGAGAATGGATACTAAGAGTGTGGGAAAATTGTGGAAAGAACATCAGGTTGGATCAGGCTTAATTTATTGATGTAGGCTCTAAGCAGAGATTCTGCACTTAACGTTGCAGCTTGGGGAGTTAGAAAAGGCTCTGTTTTGTGGCTCGGCTAAAACATGGACCCAAAGGTGGTCTATAGTGAGTGAGTTGGAAATACCAGCTCTGCCTTAGTTTAATGTAAAGGAGGGGATTCGAAGGCTTGGGGAGATTAGAATGTCCATCGGCAGATAAATGGATAAAGAAGATGTGATATACATATATATATATATATATATATACACACACACACACACACAATGGAGTATTACTCAGCAATCAAGGAGAATGAAATATTGCCATTTGCAACGACGTGGATGGAACTGGAGGGTATTATGCTAAGTGAAATTAGTCAGAGAAAGACAAAAATCATATGACTTCACTCATATGAGGACTTTAAGAGACGAAACAGATGAACATAAGGGAAGGGAAACAAAAATAATATAAAAACAGGGAGGGGGACAAAACCGAAGAGACTCTTAAATACGGAGAACAAACTGAGGGTTACTGGAGGGGCTGTGGGAGGGGGGATGGGCTAAATGGGAGAGGGGCACTAAGGAATGTACTCCTGAAATCATTGTTGCACCATATGCTAACTAACTTGGATGTAAATTAAAAAATAAATACATTATTAATAAAAACAACAACAACAAAGACTTAGGGAGATTAGAATGCTAGAGTGAATTTGTCTATTAAGATTTACTCACCAACACTGGGAGGGCCCAGAAAACAGACCTTTCACCTATACTATGATTTCACAATATATTTGTGAAGGGAGCTCTGGCATCCTCGAAGAGCTCTCTGATCACTTTCCTCTAATGGCCAGACCCTCCAGTGGGATCTGTAGTCACTGCATGGGGAAACTTAAATGCAATGGAAATATTTGGATCCTGGGTGGGAGGGGTCAAGCGGTGGCATTCAGTTGCTCAGGGCAAGATGAACTTGTTTACTGTAATGGGCTACAGAATCAAAGCAGCAGTCAGAATAGTCTAACTCATATGGAGTTAGCAGACATATGGAATTGGCTAGCTGATCATGGTGTTCCTAAAAATGAGATAGAGAGAAAACCTACTAAATTCTTACTCAATATGTATAGTTGGAAAAATTTTAGGTCGATTGTAGAAAGTCTAACCTGAATCATAAAATCAGAGAGTCATAGGCCCTAATCAATTCTCACACTTGAGCTAATTACAGACCCTAACCTCTTAAATAAGGGAGATGCCAGGTCCTTGTAAGGAAGGATCCTAGTACACCGCCAGAAATTTATACTGTTCATATTTCTCCCAGGCTTCACCAAGGGGACCTACAGCTTTTTACCAGAATAACTGTTTTGGGGACAAGGAAATAATCAGACCCTTCAGGGACTACTGGATACCGGCTCTGAATGGACACTAATCCTGAGAAAGCCAGAATGTCACTGTAGTCCGTCAGCCAGAGCAGAGGCTTGTGGAAGTCAAATGATCAATGGACTTTTAGCTCAGGTCTGTGACACTGCAGACCCACTGGGTTCCCAAGCACATCCTATGTTTTACCTCCAGTTCTGTAATACATAACTGGAATAACATACTTAGTGACTGGCTGAATCCCCTTACTGGTTCTCTGACCTGTGGAGTGAGAGCTATTTTGGTAGGAAAGAACAAGGGAGAGCTACTAGGATTGCCCCTATCTAGGACAAAAATTATAAATCTAAAGTGATACTGCATTTCTATGAGAATTACAGGAATTAGTGACATAATCAAGGACTTGAAAGATGCAGAAGGGGTGACTCCCTCTCCCCCTCCCCCCCCCCACTTTCATGCTCTCTTTCTCTAAAATAAAAAAATAAATAAAGATGAGCTAACACCAGTGCTTCTCAAACTCTTCCAAAAAATTGAAGAGGAGGAAACACTTCTTAATTTATTCACTCAATAAGACTACCATAACCTGATAACATAGCCAAACAAAGACACTACAAGAAAAGAAAATAAAGACCATTATCTTTTATGACTATCGATGCAAAAATACCCAACAAAATACTGGCAAACTGAATTCAACAACATATTGAGAGGAGTAATGAAATGACCAGCTAGGATTTTATCCCCGAAACTAAGAAGGGTTCAACATGTGAAAATCAATTAATGCCGTACATTCCATTAAGAGAATGAAGGGAAAAACAGCAATTCATTATCTCAAATGATGCAGAAAAACATTTGACGAAGTTCAGTACTTTGTTATGATAAAAAAGCCCAATAAATTAGGGATAGAAGGAGACTATCTCAACATAATAAAAGCCACTTATGAAAAACCCACAGTTAACCTCATACTTAATGATGAAATATTCACAATTTTCCCTCCCCAATCAGGAACAAGGCTTATAAACAAATTCAGGAAAGTAGTTGGATACAAAATCACACACAAAAATAATTTATGTTCCTAAACACTAACAATTGACAATCTAAAAAGGAAATTAAGAAACAATTTTATTTACAATAGCATCAACAAAAATACAATACTAAGGAATTAGGAATTAACTTAATCAAGGAGGTGAAAGAATTTTATAGTGAAAACTATAAAACTTCACTGGAATTAATTAAAGAACACATCAGGAAATGAAAAGACATCCAATGTTCATGCATTTGAAGACTTAATACCATTAAGATGACTGTATCACCCAACGTGATTTACAGATTCAATACAATCCTCATCAAACCCCAATATTTTTGAAGAAACAGAAAAACCCATTTTAAATTCATATATAATCTCAAGGGACCCCAAATAGCCATTACAATAGAAAAAGAAGAAAACTAGGGCATTCACACTTAATTGTTTTTAAAACTCACTTAAGATTAAAATAATTAAAACAGTGTGGTACTGACATACAGACATAAACAAATGGAATAAAGTAGACAGCCCAAAAATAAACCCTTTCTTACATTGTCAAATGATTTATAAGGGTGGCAAGATGGTCCCAGTAATTTTTATTTCATTTTATTTGTTATTTTAGAGAGAGAGAGGGAGAGAGAGAGAGAGAGAGAAAGAGTGGGAAGGAGCAGGACAGAGGGGCAGAGGGGGAGAGAGAGAGAGACAGAGAGAGAGAGAGAGAGAGAGAGAGAGAGAATCTTAAGCAGGCTCCATGCTCAGTGCAGAGCCTGATGAGGGGGTTCCATCTCGAAACCCTGGGATCATTACCTAAGCCGAAATCAACAGTTGGATGCTCAACCAACTGAGCCACCCAGGTGCCCCTATCCCAGTAATATCTGACAATTTTTTGTGGCTTAGAGTTCTTCCAAAATTGATTTTGGTGGTGAGGGAAGCCAGCATCCCATGATAGTTCCCCATCTTAACAGAAACCCAAGTATGATTTGTTGTCTCTTTCCAGCTTCTTGGCATCAAGAAAGTACCAAGTTCAAGTGCAGGTATTTTCAGATCAATCAAATGCTGCTAATCTACCACACAATTTACTTGTCTCCGTGTAGAGACATTCCTGGCTAACAAGATCCTGTCTTTGTTAATTTTGTCAAGCATTGTAGTACCTCTCCATCGTACATCCTTTTTAAGGGAATGATGTCTCTGCTATTATGTGAAATCCATTCTACAATAAGTTTCTTTACCCCCTGGTCCCTAAGTCATATTGTCTCCAGCTCAGCTATAAATAATGACAGTTAGATTGAGATTTTCCATCTCATTTCTCTGGGTGAGAGTCACTACTCCATAATCTGCAGCCACTTTGTCTGACATAGTATATACAGTAACATCCCAGGAAGGGTTATCAAGTAATATACAAGTCTAGGCTATCTGTCCTAGCGTTCTGCTTTATTGAAATAAAAAAAAAAAATGACTCTATTAGCAAACACCACTTAGCTATGTGAACTGCTAGAGTTTTAACCTCCCCATAACCCTTTTCAGCATCTATGTTAGTAAGTAAAAAACATTATGAGGAGGGTTTCAAGAGTCTTTAAAATTATAAGCATGATTTATACTTGTTATGTAGAATAAGGGCCTCTCTAGCTAGCAACAATAAAATTCTTGAAAGTTGTTTTCTTTTCTAGGCCTTTAATTAATTCTTCACGTCCAACATGTAAAGGATATAACATATGAAGAGAAGAACTTCTCTGTAACACTATTTTCTTTTCATGTATTTTAGAGTGTGTGTGCACATGTGTGTGCAGGAAAAGGAGGCAGGGGCCGAGGGAGAGAGAATCTCAAGCAGGCTCCACACTCAGCACAGGGGCCCCAAGCGGGGCTCCAAGTCACCACCGTGAGATCAAGACCTGAGACGAAATCAAGAATCAGATGCTTACCCAACTAAGCAACCCGGGCACCCCTGAAACGCTATTTTCTGAAGAGTAAACTATGTCATGAGGAGTTCTGTTTCAGACTTTTCCAGAATTAAAGGGTTGTGGTCTCTGTAATTTTTTCCATTAAAGAACCTCATGGCATAGACCTTAGGAAGAACAGTTTGAGGCTTTATTACATAAAATATTTTATTCTTGTCTGCTTTTTTAACCATGAATATTACTAATAATTAGAAGCTTATTTTTACAGATGAGGGATTTTTTAAGTCAGGAAAAGGTATACAATTTTTTTCAAAAGAAAAGGAAAAAACTATTTTTTATATTTTTAATGTTTTTATTTATTTTTGAGAGACAGGGTGTGTGAGTTGGGGAGAGGCAGAGAGAGAGGGGGACAGAGGATCTGAATCAGCCTCTAGGCTGACAGCACAGAGCCCAATGCGGGGCTCAAACTCAGGAATCTGAGCCTAAGTCAGATGGTTAACAGACTGAGCCACCCATGTGCCCCAAAAGGAAAAAAACTTTGAAAGAATTGATGAGTAATCAAGGAAGGGAGGTTTCCCTTCAGTTCCTTTCCTAGTATCTACCAATTGCTACAATTTCATAGATATACTAAAATATTATAAGTGGGTTGGTGAATGTGTTATAGGAAGTAAATAGTAATTTTGGATTTTAGTTTTTATGGTATACTAGGTTATAAATGAACTAACTTAGAATTTGACACTCATTCAAAGATTATTAACATTGTCAAGATTTTCTGATCTAAATAATTTTTCAACTGAGTCTTTTAATAAGGTGTAATATTTTCAATTAGTAGCTTTGGTAATATGAAATCTAATTAAATTTTCCAGAAAAGCAATTTCTTAAAACTGAGATCATATGTGGTTGCAAATAACCTAAATTACTGTTCTACTTTGGAAAGAGAAAAAAAATACATTTGGGAGAATTTTTCTTATAGATATTTAATTTAGTACATGAAATGTAATAGTTATCCAACATTTGAAAAAAATACATATATTTGTGTAGAGTTCTAAAGTTAAAATGATAGATCACAGTACATGCTAATTTTAATTTTAATACTTATACTCATTTACTAATTTATACTACAACTCTTGATATATGAGAGTAAATCTTTTCTCATACTTCATCAGTACGGGTTGTTTATAATTTTTTGTTGTTATTTAAGAAGTAAAAAATTATTAAGAAGTGATAAGTTGTAGAATTTTTGTTTCAGATAATTACTGCAGTTAAATTTGTCATAGCAAAGAATTGGAAATGTCCTAAACATTAATCAATATACAAATAGTTACAAATTAGGGAATATACTTATTATGGAATACCTACTCTTTGCCATGAAAAAAAATGACGTAGATCTATTTTTAATTATTTCCCCAAAAGTTAATTTTTTTTAAATGTCTTACTCATTCTAAAGAGAGAGACAGAGCAGGAACAGGTGAGTGGCAGAGCGAGAGAGAATCGGAAGCAGGCTCCAGGCTCTGAGCTGTCAGCACAGAGCCCGACACGGGGCTGGAACTCAGGAATATAAAGGTTTATATGGGGCGCCTGGGTGGCTCAGTCGGTTAAATGACTGTCTTCAGCCCAGATCATGATCTCACGGTCGGTGACGTTCCAACCCTGGGATGGGCTCTGTGCTGACAGCTCAGAGCTTGGAGCCTGCTTCATATTCTGTGTCTCCCTCTCTCTGCCCTTCACGCGCTCTCTCTCTCTCTCTCTCAAAAATAAATAAACATTAAAAAAAGAAGAAGAAGAAATAGAGTTCATCCTCAATGGTGAACCGAAATAGGGGCTAGACAATGTAGTAAACAGTCCTTTTCTTCCACCTAGTGATGGAGGGGTGATTTATTAATCTACTCTGAATTTGGAAGCATTCACAGCAAACTTACCTCTTTGGTTTGCTTAAACAAACTCACTAAGGTTCTCCCAAACTTGCTGTTTATTATATGGTCTGATATTTGCTACATTACAAATTGTTAATCACCGCACCACTTTCTTCCCATTCTCTACTTGCAGTACTAGCCTATAGGTGTTTTTTTCTCTGAAAACAACAACAAAATATTTTATTTTTTTAAATGTTTATTTATATTTGAGAGAGAGAGTGTGTGCGTGTGAGGGGCAGAGAGAGAGGGAGACACAGAATCCGGAGCAGGCTCCAGGCTTTGAGCTGTCAGCACAGAGCCAAACACAAGGCTTGAACTCAGGAACCGTAAGATCATGACCTGAGCCAGAGTGTGGGATGCTTAACTGACTGAGCCACCCAGGTGCCCCAAAAGATTTTGTTTCTTAATTTTTTTTAATTTGTATTTATTTTTGAGAGAGAGAGAGACAGAGTGAGAGCAGGGGAGGAACAGAAAGAGAGAGGGAGATGCAGAATCTGAAGCAGGCTCCACATTCTTAAAAGTCTTTTACTGATCATCCTATTATATTGCTCTGCAACAAAACACAAAAATATGTGAATAAATAGTTGAAATTAAAAATTTTCTAGGCCCATAAAACTAAGTATTAAACATTTTGTATCAGTGAATATGAAATAAATTGAAAAATTTTTATTAATAAATTACTAAACCAACATGACGTATTACACATTTTTAAAAATGTTTATTTATTTTTGAGAGAACGTAGGCAGGGGAGGGGCAGAGAGAGAGGGCGACAGAGGATCCAAAGCAGGCTCTGTGCTGACAGCAGAGAGCTAGATATGGGACTCAGACTGACAAACTGTGAGATCATGACCTGAGCCGAAGTTGGATGCTCAACATACTGAGCCACCCAAGTGCTCATTTTCAATTAACAGTTACACATTTTCAATTAACAATTTTTGAAAAGTTGAATTTCATAAAAATATCTCACTTGATTGCATAGAAAGGAATTTTAAAAGTAGCTCATGAATCTTTGGATGAATATAATTTTTGCTCTAATGGGCCAGATTCTATTTTCCCCCCTTTCAGTTTTATGGATGTAAATGATGAGAAACCTGGTTAACATAAATAAGTAGATTAAAGTAGGAGTAGGGGGAGAGGGGCGAATGGGTGATGGGCATTGAGGGGGGCACTTGTTGGGATGAGCTCTGTGTGTTGTCTATAAGCAACACATCATGGGAATCTACCCCCAAGACCAAGAGCTTACTGTGCACACTGTATGTTAGCCAATTTGACAATAAATTGTGTTAAAAAAATAATAAAATAAAATAGGTTATATAAAAAAAGTAGGAGTTTCATTTAATGCAGTTTCTCAATTACTTTTAACTCTTTGGAAATTACCTGCTAAAAGCTATACATACAAATCTGTGTTCATTTCCTAGGGCTTTTTTTTAACTTTCTAAAAAAGTTTATTTATTTATTTTGAGTGTGTGAGAGAGAGAGCTCTGAAGGGGCAGAGAGAGAGGGAAAGAGAAAGAGATTCCCACGCAGGCTCTGTACCATCCACACAGAGCCTGATGTAGGGCTTGAACTCAAGAACTATGAGATCACGACCTGAGCCGAAATCAAGAGTCAGTCACTTAACTGACAGAGCCGTCCAGGCGCCCCTCCTAGGGCTGCTTTAATAAAGTGCTAAAACTTGAGTGGCTTAAAACAACACACAATTTTTCTATCTTATAGTTTTGGAGGCTAGAAATCTGAAATCAAGTTGTTGGCCGAGCCAAGCTCTCTGCGGACTCTAGAGGAGAATCCTTCCCCGCCTCTTCCAGCTTCTGTGGTTTGCTGGTAACCCTCTGCATTCCTTGCCTTGTAGACGCGGCATCCCAGTCACGTGGCCATCTTCTCTGTGTCTTCCCATTGCCTTTTCCTCTGTGTGTGCCTCTGTGCCCAAATTTCCCCTTTTGACAAGGAGAGCAGTCTTATTGGATTAGGACTCACCCTTGTGAGCTTTTAAAAACTTGATTACCTCTGTAAAGGCCCTATTTCCAAATAAGGTCACATGTAAGATACTGGGGGTTAGGATTTCTGAACACTTTTAGGAGCAAGGGACAAAATTCAACTCAAAACACCACCTGTTATCAAAAGTTATTTTAAGGACTTATCAGTTGACATCCCTAAGTTTTGTTGAAAATAAAGAATCTTTAAAAAGTTGTTACTCAGTCGTAAGAGCCATCAATTTACATTAAAACTCACACCAGTATTTCAAATTGCCCTTTTGTTGGGCACCATGCCTGCCTTTTGTTTTCAAGTGGGGGAAGGTGGATGTGAAAGCACAGCTTTACCCTAAGGAGTTCTCAGGCGGGTCAAGTTTAGGAAAGAGTACTGCTGAACTTGAGGATGTGGAAACCGATCTGGTAAAGCTGTTTTTGCCCCTGTACTATTTGGAGAGTGTTTGTAAATCCCAGGGGTATGTGTACCCAAATACGAAGTTTCTGACTTAAAAATGAAATAGCTCACCAGACTGAGTGGAAGTCAAGTTTTTACTAGTTTGAGGATATAGAACAAAGTCAGTGTCTATTAGAAGTGTCCGGAATGGTTGGGGAAGAATAAATCATCTAGGGTGCTTAGCATGCTGGCTGTGTAAAAAATTTTTTTTCATGTTTATTTACTTTTGAGAGAGAGAGGGGGGTGGGTAGAGAGAGAGGGGACAGAATCTGAAGCAGGTTCCAGGCTCCGAGCTGGAGCCCGATGTGGGGCTCGGGCTCACAAACCGTGAGATCGTGACCTGAGCCGAAGTCAGGGCCACCCAGGCGCCCCGACATGATGGCTGTTCGAGAGGAACCAGAGGGGAGTTGAGGGTGGATTAGTGGGCAGCATTGTGAAGTATTTATGGCCATTAAAAGAACTTTGGATTTTATATCCTTTGGGCAGCCTTGGAAGACACGGGTCTTTCTTTACTACTTCTCTTTTGAATATTTAAAAGCTCTTCTCTTCACCCTAATCTTTGGTCACTCTTTCCCTCCATCTACCACTCTGCATTCTGTGATCGTCCAGTTCCTAAGATGAGTTTAATTCTTGCCTTTCCTGCGATTTAGGACAATATTCCTTTGGTTATTCAAAATAGCCGCTCCTTTGGCAGATCTGTTTAAATGTTACTGCCTCAGAAAGATCTTCCTTATGACCATGAGTCTCCACTGTTATTCTCTATAAAGAGTTCTGTTTGCCAAAGCATAAGAGACTCTTAAAAACTGAGAACAAACTGAGGGTTGATGGGGGGTGGGAGGGAGGGTAGGGTAGGTGACGGGCATTGACGAGGGCATCTTTTGGGATGAGCACTGGGTGTTGTATGGAAACTAATCTGACAATAAATTTCACATAATAAAAAAATTAAATTAAATTAAAAAAAAAGAAGTTCTGTTTATTTCCTTCTTAGCACTCAAGTGTAATTATTTTATTTATTTTGCAGGTTCCGTGCTTGTTGTCTCCTTCTAGTCTAGGCTGTACATTCCATGAGGGTAGGGATTACATCTTATCCACTGTTCTATGCCCAGTACTTTTCATCATCTCTGACATGACATAGACACTCAATATTTGTGGAATGAATGAACAAAGATCTTAATACAAGTTCCACACTAAGCTAGTAACAATGATAACTTTTTATTACCACCACTAAACACCAGTTGATAAAACCTTTCTGTCACATCAAGTTTGATAACTCTAATGTTGATTACAATTCTTTCTTCCTTGTTACATTTAAAAAATGATGATCAGGCAGATAGCCTCTCCTTTGCTGACCTGCCCTCTACTCCCTTGCAGTATATTCAATGAATTTCTATCTCCTTAAAAAAAAAAAAAAAAAAATTAGATCCAAAATTAGTTCCTTCCCACCAAAGATATAGTCTCAAAAGCATTTTCCACAAACTATTTTGTATCACATCACACAGTAAATAAGTATGTCTAGTGTTTTTATCTTCCTACCAATTATGAGAATGCGACGTATCTCAAAGTGCCACTTTTTCATGGGTGGATCCCTAAACCTGATTTCTTACTCCAAATTTACTGGTAGAAGGAAGCTAAAGTGCAATTCTTTTTGTAGCTTCATATTAGTCTCTATTATACGCATCTCTTCTTAAAGTCTCTTTACCCGTCTGACAAAAGCAAAATGAAGATGACGACTGTATTTTCACAGGCAATTTTATTCCTCTGATCTCACCAGTTCTTTAGAGAAACTTTTCTTCATGTCTATGCCACATCATAAAAAAGTTACCAAGAGATAGTTTTGTGAGTGTTATAAATATTTTTAAACTTTGTGGAAAAGGGGGCACCTGGGTGGCTCAGTCTGTGGACCAACTCTTGATTTTGGCTCAGGTTATGATCGTGGGGTTGTGAGGACTCTCTCTTTCTCTGTCCCTCTCCCGCTATCTCTCTCTCTCTCCTCCCCTCACACATTCTCTCCCTCAAATAAGATTAAAACTTTTTTTTCCTGTGGAAAAATAAAGTCATAAAATATTGGTATGTCAACATGTCGACGATATAAAACAACAACGAGATACCACTATACACCTACGAGAACGGTGAAAATCCAAAACACAGATAACACCAAATGCTGGTGAAGATGTCCAACAACAGGAAGTCTCATTCATTATTGGTGGAAATGCCAAATTCCAATTTGGAAGACTTTTAGCAATTTCTTATAAAATTGCACATACTCTTATAGTCATATCCAGCAATCTCACTTCTTGTGTTTATCCAAATGAATCAGGAAACTGACGTCCACACAAAGACCTGAACATAGATGTTTATAGCAGCTATATTCATAATTGCTAAACTTTGGGAGCAACCAAGATGTGCTTCAGTAGGTGAATGGATAAATTGTGGTATATCTAGACAATGGAATATTATTCAGTGCCAAAAAGAAATGAGCTACCAAGCCAGAAGAAACGTGGAGAAACATTAAGTTCTTATAGCTAAGTAAAAGAACCCAGTTAGAGAAGGCTACATTAACATATGATTCCAATTATATGACATTCTGGAAAATGCAAAACTATGGACTAAGTAAAAAGGCCAGTGGTTGCCATGAGTTAGGGGGCAGGGAAGGATAAATAGATGGAGAGCAGGGTATTTTCAGGGCAGTGAAACTATTCTAGATGATACTATAATGGTGGATACATGTCATGATACATTTAGCAAAACACATAGAATGTACAAAATCAAGAGCAAACCGATGTAGTGATGTAGTCTATGGACTTTGAGTGAATATCATATATCAACGTAGGTTCATTCATTGTAACAAATGTACCACTATGGTGTGGAATGTTGTGAGCGGGGGAGGCTATGCATGTGTGGGGACAGGAGGAATATGGGAACTCTTTGTACTTTCTGCTCAATTTTGCTATGAACCTAAAACTGCTCTAAAAAGAAAGGTGTTGAAAAAGATGTTAACAATAGTTATCTTTGGGTGCAAGGATTATTGGTAATTTTTTTCCTTCACATTTTCAGGTTTTCCAAGTGTTTGGGTTTTTTTTTTTTTCCCTCTGTGGAGACAGGTAAAATATTTAAAAATATAAATACATAAATTCAAACTGTTAGACCTGCTTAATTTTAGGTTTTAATGTCTTAGAGAATAACTACGTAGCACAGAAACTCAAAAAATAATAGTTGTTAATATGAAGAACCCATAATGGGCAAAATTAAACTTGAAATCATTATTTTCAGCTTATGATTTTATAAGATCATATAACTGAGTTACAGGAAAGGACCTCCATAGTCATCTAATATATATATTCTCCCTTAAACTTTGCTTCTATTTTCCAGTGAGTACCTCTAAAGCTTAGAAGGCACTTGGGTGGGCAAAACTGCCGGGGACATAAAATGAGGAACGTGAGGGCTTCCCAGACTCCAGTGTGAACCAGGGAACGAGGAGTGAAGAGCCATCTTTGCAAATAATATAGGGTAACCATATTTTATTATTTCATAAAATAGCCATAGGAGCTGACATGAAAGGATGGAGTGTTCATAATAAGCTGGAAAAGTAAGAAAGGGTTGGTTGAAGGTATTGGGATCCCAGGGGATAAGAAAGGAAAGGAAAGGAAAGGAAAGGGGATTTTTCTTTACAGGCATATTGTGTACAATCCATTTTATTGAAGAAGAAACTGAAGCTCAGAAAGGTCTCGGGTCACCAAGTTAATGAGTGGTGGGATCAGTGTCCACTCCAACTCTGCATTCTTTCTAAATTGATACATTGCTTTTCCAGAGACATTGTTAATCAGCTGCATTACAGTTTTATCAAGTGTAAAGCTTGTCATTAGGAAGGAATAAGGAACTCATATATTTAGGAAGAATGACAGCTTAAATCTCTATTTTTAAAAATGAATTTGGGGCGCCTGGGTGGCTCAGTTGGTTAAGCATCAGACTCTTGATTTCCGCTCAGGTCATGATCTCCAGGTTCGTGGGATCAAGTCCTGCGTCAGGCTCTATGTTGACTGTGGAGCCTGTTTGGGATTCTCTCTCCCTCTCTCTCTGCCCCTCGCCATACATGTGCACACGTGGGTGTTCTCTCTTGCTCTCTTTTCTGTTTCTCAAAATAAACTGAAAAAAAAAATGAGTTTTTCAACCCATAGTTGATTCTGGATTACTCAGTTTCTGACATCATCTTGTGTTTTTACTTCTGTTTTAGAACTTGATTTTATCCCTGATTTGCTTTCTTCAGAGTAGTGTTTTTCAAACCACAGTTTATAATCCGTGAAATCAACTTGGAATGATGAAACCACTATTTATTTTTTTAAAAATGGAAGAAAACAGTATAGACTAGATTTAAATAGACTAGAATAGAAAATATTGAATTCCATCTTAGGTAATAAAGGAAATAATTCTACTATGAAACTTTTGCTATTCAGTAATGAATATAGGTGACTTTGCAATTGGTCTCTATGCATAATATATATCCTAGTGGTTGTCATGGTCAAAAAATTTATAAGCCACTGCTCCAGAGTGTATTATCTAAGATGATGTATTTAAGAGTTTAATTTTAAGAATTAGGAGAAGACTATCCTGGAGGGGCAGAATGCTGAGGTGGTTAAGAGTATGACTGTGGAGTCAAGAATCCTGGGACCATGAGTCCCTCTCCATCGCTTTGTAGCTATGTGACCTTGAATAAGTTCCCTAACCTTTTTTTTTTTTATTCTTCATTTTATTTATTTATTTTTAAACAGCAAACGCTACACCCCACATGGGGCTTGAACTCATGACCCCAAGATCGAGGATAGCTTGTTCTACCGACTAAGCCAGCCAGGTGCCCTGCCCCTGTAACCTTTTTTTGCTTCGGTTTTCTCATATGTAAAAGTGGGAGAGTGACATTAACTACTTCGTAGAGTTCAGAAGATAATGAGTTATTATTCACAATGAACATACACAATTCCTGGAACTATAAATACTATATAAGCAGTTTATTAAGTAAAATTGCACAATTGACTTGTTTTAATTTTTCAGGACTTCATCTTTTCTTCTCAATGGTAGAACAACATTATTAAGATTTTTGATTGGTATAATATGATACCAAACATCGCCCAGTATAAGCAAATTAATAAAAGTCAAACATGCTAAAACTGACAATTTTTATTTGATATTATTTTTAATTCCACTAGAAGCAGTCTACCCAGGTGTACTATTTTTGTAAAGCAATTAGCCATGTTGAGCTTCTTTCACTTTCTCTTCCTTCTCCCACAGAAAAATTTCCCCAGTGCTTCAACAGTTAAATTATTGCTTTTTATGTCCTTCTCTTTTTTTTTTTTAAAGTTTATTTATTTTTGAGAGAGCGAGAGAGTGAGAGAGAGAGGCAGAGTGTGAGTGGGGGAGGGGTAGAGACACAGGGGGAAATAGAGAATCTGAAGGCAGCTCCAGGCTCTGAGCTGTCAGCACAGAGCCTGATGTGGGGCTTGAATTCTGGAAGTGAGATCCTGACCTGAGCCGAGGTCGGAGGCTTAACTGACGGAGCCACCCAGGCGCCCTGCTTTTTATTTCCTTTTCAACAGTAAAAGTTAAAATGTTAGTCTGCATTAGCTCTCCAATCCCCAGCCTCAAACAAGTCTTCTTTCTGAACTTCTAGTTTCCTACTATCCATACTGGGAAGATGAGACATACTATGTGATTATACTAAGATTTGTGATGGTGATTATGATTATGATTGTGAGTTTTAGATTATGCACTAGCATAGTATTGATGGTAGATATATCAGTATGTTTCTCTTCCTCGCATATTATAAAGAATTTAAAAAATATTCCACTAAATCAGTTATCAGTAATAAAAACAGCTAAAGCTTTGAGGTCCTAACAAGTATGAGGTGCAAATTTCACATGTGTATGCCCATTGAATCCCCCCCCCCCAAAAAATTGTGAAAGTGAAATTATCATCTATATTTTACACATGTTAAAACTTAGAAAGTTAGCACATCACTAAAATCACCCAGCTGGTTGTGGATAAAACCAGAATTCAAACTTGGACATTCTGGCTCCTAAGCTGTGCTCTGAATAACTATTATATTGCATGTCAATTACTGGTGAGCTCTTCTACACACACACAAACACACACACACAGTATAACTGTATTGATATATACAGAGAGAGAGAGAGAGAGAGAGAAAGGGAGAGAGAGAGAGAAATGATCACCACAGTAAGTCTAGTTAATATCCATGACCACACAATTGCAAATTTGTTTTTCTTGTGATGAGAACTTTTTTAAAATTTTTTTTTTTTTTTTAACGTTTATTTATTTTTGAGACAGAGAGAGACAGAGCATGAACGGGGGAGGGGCAGAGAGAGAGGGAGACACAGAATCGGAAGCAGGCTCCAGGCTCTGAGCCATCAGCCCAGAGCCCGGCGCGGGGCTCGAACTCACGGATCGCGAGATGGTGACCTGAGCTGAAGTCGGACGCTTAACCGACTGAGCCACCCAGGCGCCCCGAGAACTTTTAAGATATACTCTCTTAGCAACTTCTAAGATTTTTATGTTCTAACACTTGAACAGAAGTTATTTGGTTGTTACAACAACGCTGCATTACTTTATTTTATAAGTGACTATGGGGCACCTGGTTGGCTCATTCGGTTAAGTGTGCAACTTTGGCTCAGGTCATGACCTCACAGTTCCTGAGATTCAGCTCTGCATGGGGCTCTGTGCTGACAGCTCGGATCCTGCTTGGAATTCTCTCTCTCTCTCTCTCAAAATAAATAAACATTAAAAAGTGACTATACTGAGGCTCAGAGAGAAGGTAATTTGTTCAAGGTTTTGAGTGGCCAACAAGTAAGTTATTTATGTTGCCTTCCTTCAACGCTTAGTATGCTTTTGTGATTAGTACTGAATAATTCCACAAACGCGCACACACATACGCACACATTAAGCAACAGCTTTATTGAGTTATAATTTGTACCATAGAATTCTCCCACTTAAAATGAACAATTCAATGTTTTTAGTGTATTCATAGATGTCCAACCCTCACTACAGCTAATTTTAGACATTGTTCCTTCTCCATTCACTCCCTACCTCCCTATGCCTAGGCAACCAATAATCTACTTTCTGTCTTTATAGATACACTTAGCCTAGACAATTCACATAATCATACAATGAGTGGTCTTTGGACTTCTGTTTATTTCCCCTGGCATAATGTCTTCAAGGTTCATCCATCCTGTACCGTGGATCAGAACATCATTCCTTGTTACAGATAAATAATATTTCATTGTATAGATATTCCACTTTTGGCTTATGCATTCAATCAGTTAATGGACATTTGTGTTGTTTCTACCTTTAAGGAAATTAAATAATGCTGTTATAAATATTCAAATATTTATTTTTAGAAGTACTTTTATATAAAATTAAGTGTAATTTTTATTTAAATTATGACATACAAAGTTGTTTTTTTTTCCCTACCAGTTCTAAGCTTTCAACTAGATTTCTCCGTGATATTATGCAGGCAACCCAGTGAACATTTTCTTGGACAAATAGATTTACTTATTTTTGTTAAAAATTTTTAAGTTTATTTACTTATGAAAAAAAATTTTAAGTGTTTGTTTATTTCTGAGACAGAGAGAGACGGAGTGTGGGTGGGGGAGGGTCAGAGAGAGAGGGAGATATGGAATCTGAAGCAGGCTCCAGACTCTGAGCACAAAGCAGGGCTTGAACCCACCAACTGCGAGATAATGACCTGAGCTGAAGTAGCCTGCTTAACAGACTGAACCACCCAGGCGCCCCAAGTTTATTTGCTTTGAGAGAGAGAGCAAGCAAGCAGGGGAGAGGCAGAGAGAGTGAGAGAGAGAATTCCAAGCTGGCTCTGCACCGTCAGTGCAGAGTCCAACGCTGGAACCCATGAACTGTGAGATCATGAGCCTAGCTCAAGAGTCAAACTCTTAATGGACTGAGCCACCCAGGTGCCCCTTCCTGGGCACATAGATTTAAATGAAGGGATACAAATGAGAATAATATATCCTACTGTAATTATCATTCGTATTAATTAATTATAAAATGGCAATAATGCCAGGAATTGGTAGCAGTTTAGAACTTCCTCAAATTAGGGGTGCCTGGGTGGCTCGGTCGTTAAGCGTGGGGCAGTGATCTCATGGTTGGTTAGTTCAAACCCCACATTGGGCTCTGTGCTGACAGCAGGAGCCCACTTGGGATTCTGCTTCCCTCTCTCTGCCCCTCCCATCCTCATGCTCTCTCTCTCTCAGAATAAATCAATAAACATTAAAAAAAAAAAAAAAAGAACTTCCTCAAATTGAACAACATGTGGAAGTCTCTGACAGAGCTTACTGGAAAGAATCGGTATTCAAGCCTTTCAACTATAAACTCAATGAGTACTGGCTATTGCCATGCTGTAAGGTTGCGGAAGAGGGATGGTGTAAGTTTTCAACAGAATTATTACAAGGATGCCCTGCATCTGGTAATAGAGGGTGTTTCTGTTGTGAAGATAGTGACATCAAGAATGTCAATGTGAAACAGCACTGTGTAATATAATATAAAGTCTTGCGAGGATATTGTATTGAAAACTGACAAAAATTTCAATTATGAACTAAAATGCTGAAAAATAAAAGCAAGCAATACTGTTCTGAGCTGGTTGAAATGCATGCTGGATATTCTCCAACTTAAATAAAGAACAAGGGGCACCTGGGTGGCGCAGTCGGTTAAGCGTCCGACTTCAGCCAGGTCACGATCTCGCGGTCCGTGAGTTCGAGCCCCGCGTCAGGCTCTGGGCTGATGGCTCGGAGCCTGGAGCCTGTTTCCGATTCTGTGTCTCCCTCTCTCTCTGCCCCTCCCCCGTTCATGCTCTGTCTCTCTCTGTCCCAAAAATAAATAAAAAACATTGAAAAAAAAATTTTAAATAAAGAACAGTATATTTATTGCAATTAGCTCTCGGTGGAAGGATTACTTGATTTTTCAAGTCACAGTGAATGAATAAATTTCAATTTCTGCTAGATTATGCTACGAGGTAAACGTCTAAAACACGTTTAACGGCAGTCTTTACTGAGAACTTGGATGACTAACTCATTAAAAAACTCGTGTTCCTCATCATCGTGTTGAACTTTAAATTGTAACAGAACACGTCTACGGATTAATAGGCAGTGTGTTAGAGAATCATGAAATTGAGAAGTCTAATTTATCCATCCATTTACTACCCAACACCGTCAGTTGTAATCCCACGAACAACCGCTAGGGTGAGACGAAAGAGGCCCCGCTTTCATCTTTACATGGAATCTTGGATGTCGCACGGCACCCTGACGTGCGCCGAAGACGTAGGTGTAGACGATGAACAAAAGAGAAGCCCCAGCGTCGATGTGGCTTCTCCGGGCACACCCGCCCCGGGGCGCGCCGCCACGCTGCGCACCGTCGCCCGGCTCCCCGCAGCCAGGCCGGCCCCGGTCGGGCGAAGCGATGGAGCAGGCGGTGGAGTGGAGACCCCATCGACCGTTGAGGACCAGCAGATGGTGGAAGGCAGTGGGGAGGCCGGGTAGAGGCTGGGGGAGGGCGACCGAAAGGGGCCGCGGAGGAGGACGACGGCAGCGGCGAGGGACGCACCGAGGGGAGGCTCCGGCCCTTCCAACAGGCGGGAGCCCGGCTCCAGGGGAGCCCGCAGCTTCCTCCATCTTGGTTGATGGAGGCGGGGAGCGGCGTCTGGGTCCCTCCACCGTGGCCCCCGTCCCCCAGGGCCCCTCAGACGCAGACGCCGGCATCAGGGGCCGTCCCCCCGGCCGAATGGCGGAGCCCAGTTGGGGCTTCGCGGGAACAAGTTTCCCAGCCCCACGGGGTCTGGTTTTGAACTGGTCCCAAGTTCCCACAGCAGTCCCGACAAAATGGAGGACGTCGTCTCCTCCTGCAGCCATGACGGGAGGTGGGGGGACTATTCCCCACGGGGGTGAGGCGAGGGTGGAGGCGCTCCCACTCCCCGCGGCACGCTCGGGAACCCCCTTCACCCGCTGCCCCGACCTCCCACTTTCAATCGCTGCAGCCCGTGCCCGGGCTCGCCCCTCTCGGGGGGCTTCAGGAACTGGACAGGGAGGGCGTTGGGGACATCGAGGCCGCGTCTCTCCTCGGGCAGGGTCGTTGGGAGCGGCTGCAGCAGCCTGGGCGCCCAGGCCCGAGCCAGGGCAGGCGGCCACGGCCTCAGACTCGCGGGCCGTCCCGGGCCCTGGAGGGCACCCCGGGCGCCCAGGGCCGGAGCCCGCGGCCGGTGCAGCGGGCGGCGAAACTCGGGCTGCCTGACCCTGACGGACCCGGGGGTGGGGGCGGGGTGGGAGGCGGGGGTAAGGAGGGGAGGGGACGCGGCCGAGGGCCGGGAGCGGGCGGAGGGGGGGGAGTGGAACGGCGACGCCGGGGGGTGTGGCCTGCGCCTGACGGACAGCCCTTCGGACCACCCCCCCGAGGGGGGTCCTGAAGGAAGGCAGATGTGGCCAATGGACGTGCCCGAGGCGCCGCGGCCCGCCTTTCCGGCCGGCCAATGAGGGTGCGGAGGGCGGGGCCTCTCCGGGCTCGGCCGCACCGCCGCCTCCTCCGTCTCCTCCGCCTCCTCCTCCTCACCAGCGCTAAACCCGGGACTGGACCGAGCGGAGTTGTGCGTGTTGCCGAAGGGGGGTGGGCCGGGGGAGGGGAGGTTCGTTCCGCGGAGCCGCAGCCAGAACCGGGTGAGGCTTATCCCCGCTGTCTTTCCAGCCCAGGTCCGCCGATAGTGGGGGTGGCTGGGAGCAGCGCAGCCTCGGGAGGAGGAGGCGGAGGCGGAGGCGACTGGGGAGGCGGAGATGGGTGAGGGCAGCCTCCGGAGCCTCCCACCGACCCGGGATTAATACCCCGCGGCGCGGCCGCCGTCGCCGCTGCCGCGTCGGGGCCTCGGGGTCTCCTCCGGGCTCCGCTCATGTCACAGGCGTCTTCGCGTGCGGCCCGAAGGGCTGCGAGAGTGAGGGCGAGGCCGGGAGGGCTGGGTGAGGCGGACGCCAGAGGCGGGGGTCGCTCGGGGGGCGGGGGTCGTCCGGGCCGGGGCGGTGGGAGGTCGCGGGGTATTTTTCCCTTTCTTTCTTGCGGGGGGGGGGGGGGCGGAGGAGGTAGAAAGGTGGGGGGAGGGGCGCCTCAGTTCGTTCTCCCGCTCTCGGGGCTGCGCTCCCACTGTCTCCGCGGCAGCCCGAGGTCCCCAAGTTTTTCGGGGCGAGGGTGCTGCCTCTTCCCCCACCGGGTCCCCTCCGTCGCTCTTCTCTTCCCTGGGCTGCGCTGCGCGGCTCTCGCTCTTCACGTATTGTTTGGCTGGGTCTCTAATGGCGGACGGGGAGGCAGCGCTGCCGGTCGCCGACTGCAGGGGGGGGGGGGGGGCAAGTCTCGGGCCCAGGGCAACTGCTTGGGGCAAATGTGGGAGATAGCAGCCCGGCGGTGACGTGAGCCGCCCCTTACCTCCGAATCGGTGCCCCGAGTGGCGGGGATGACGCTGGGTGGGCAAATTTAGGAGGGAGTGCAATTCCCTTGCTGGCGTCGAGGCAACGTTTTCCCTTCCCCCCCCTCCCTTCCCAGTAGCAGGCTTGGTGCCCTCCAGCCTCCTCCCTCCGGATTTTGCCTTTCACGTGGGCTTTGGTCCCAAATATATGTTTTGCGCCGTTTTGCTCCACTTTACGTAGGAGGGGATTGTTGGTCGCGGGCTGTGGAGCAATAATAGAGGGGCCAAACCTCCTTGACCTCTTACTCCCTTCTCGGCCTCCTCTTGGTGGAATGGGCTTTGGTTCTCCCACCTGGTTAGATGTTCCTGATCCATTTGCCATTTTTGCTTTTACCCCCAGGACCAGGAATCGCCTTCAACCCCAGCTGGTGCATCTTTGGCAGAAAGTGAGGAGAACACCCCCATTGTGAGTCCTTCGCCTCTAATTTGTTGCTCTTAGAGGACGTGGTTGGGTTGTAGGGGTTTAGCCAAGGGACTTGTCTATCCCCGTTGTTTTGAGGGGGAGGAGCCTTTCCTTGGGTGGCAGCTGCCCCCGGGGTGAAGCCTGGGTAATGGCTGGTGAGGCAGCTGGGAGTGGGCGCTGCTGTTTCCACCGCTGCAGACATCTCTCCTGCTGCTGCAATACCAACCTCAGCAACCAGACGACGGGCTCCTGCAGCTGCTCACGTTACCCGGGAGGAGGGGTGGTGCAAAGGAGGGCATATTTCTGGTGCCCTCTAGAGTTCCAAAGTGGGAATTGAAGTTACTCGTTGGAAATGCTGTGCATGCAACCATCTTTAACACTTTTTCTCCCTTTACAATGGATGATTGATTGTAGGCATTGGAGAAAATAGGCCCACTGAACTTTTTGTTTGTGTCTAATCTGAAAGACGGATTTCGACTCTTAGGGCTCGTGAGTTGATGGACGGCGCGAAGTCCGCTCTTCTAGTGTTCTAGCTCATCCAGGTGGTTGACCAACCAGTATGCTGATGACACTGGTCCACTGCTCCAGTTAAATCTCCCCCCGCCCCGTCTTCGGTGTTGATTGGTCTTCACTGGAGCCATTCTTGGATGTGTCACCTGAGTTATTGTTTAATGCTTGTAATCTGTTGGTTTTAAGGAAGCGGTCTTGTAATATGCTAGGTAGTGGAATAAACATAACTTGTCAGTTGAAATCAGTTACAAAATATCAATGAAGCCAGCACTCTGGACACATTGTATTTCCTGAGCTCTGGTCACATTGTATCTCATGGACAGTTGATATTGTAACTTGTAGATTTCTGTCAGAGGTGACAGAAATACAGTAGCTTATGCTTAGATATTAAGTCCCTAATGGTTCAAAAGATAGCTAATTGAAGACGAATATTTGCCGAATACTGATTGCGAATGATAACGCGAGGATGTTAATGTATATTTTAATACACAACATTCTAGACACACTGCAGGGCCCTTTCATGTATTATTTCCTTTAATCTTAGCAGTTATCCTGCGGAGTAATGAAAATAGCACATATTGACCCCTTAGTATATGGCAGTATAATTCTGAGTTTTAAAAAAATGTTTCTTATGATAACTTAAATTTGTGAGTGAGGATAGTATGCTGAACCTTTGTGTACCTGTTATTTATATTCCATAATTATCAACACATATCCAAACTGATTTCTAATATGCATTTAATAATTTAATCCTCACAAAATGAGGTCCTCTCTGATAGTGTGACACTGTGACAGATCAGTGATATAAGTAGTTTATATTCCTAATTTGTAGAGGAGGAAAGAGAGGATGCCCAGGTAGAAGTAGTATTAGTATAAAACAGGCAGTTTGATTACAGTGCCCAAGTTTAGCTCCTATGCTGTCCTGTTTCAAAGTACTTAATATTCTTGTTTTACACATTTAGAAATTGAAACACTGGAAGAGCCAAGGTTAGAATTCTCTCAGCTTCTGTTCTTTTCCTAGAGAAGAGTGTGTAAACAAATAGCAAATGTTTGAATCTTACTATCTTTTTAAAAAGTTCTAGAACTGCAGTTGTCGATTAGATTATTTTACTGTCTTATTTAAAAACTGTTTTTGAATCAGAAGTAATATGTTCCCTTTTTTCAGTATGTCTGTATACATTTTAGGGTCTATAATTGTTTCCTAAATACTGCAACTTGAATGAGTATAACTTGTCTCACGAGTTTAAAGCTCTTTTCAGGTATTAGATCATTCAGATAAAATGGATCAAGGATCAGATCTTTCACACAAATGGGCAAAGCTTATATTATCGACACATAGTTTCATGAAAGATTTAACTTTGTCACATTTTTTCCTTTGTTCTCAGCTGTGATGTGGGGAAGGTTGGTAATTGGTTTATATTTAATAGACATTTGGGGAGGAGGACGTAGAAAATGTGTAATCTGGATTATCTGTAATGTCAACACATATATACTAATGAAGGCCGTGGTTCGTTCTGATAATACCAAAATGTTGTCCTTGTTCTGCTTAATGATTGAGCTCAGAATTTAAAATTCCTTTGCTTAAAAGACACCAACTAATGGTGCTTTAATGTGCCAGATAGTAAGATGAAGATAACATGATTTTTAATTGACCTTGGCTAAATAAGTTCTTTATTATACTTACTGTCAGACACTTAATGTGAGTTCGGTGCTTTTATGTGTACTTATGAAGTGTTTTGGCAGTTAAAAATACGTTGCATATTTATGGCATCTTTCTTCAGAGCATCCTTAACAGTATGTATTCCCATCTCCTGCCTGCCCTTTTAAACACTTGGAAGAAAGATACAGGGTGGTTTCTACTTTTCCCTGTTATATATATAATCTCATGGGCCGGACCTTTGTATCTCATGTGGTGGGACAACCCCGTTTCACTCAGATATCACACAGGTGCTGACATGAATGTTTCCGACTTTTGCGTGATACGGAGCTTAATGTACCATCTTTGTATAACAGTGTTGTTAAAGAGTCTTCTATTTTGCCCTTGTTTGAGGTACATAAGTGCATACTCTTAATACATTTGAGACAAAGTCTGAAAATCAGATGGTATGGTAAATTACTGTGATGGAAAGAATATATATGAAATCCTGGAACACTCTTCGTTGTCAAAAGGTGTATAATCGGAAATTTTATATTTTTTGTTTTCTAGGCGTTAATATCTCTGTCTATCCCCTTAGCAGTGTTACTAATGTACATATTATTATGTTGAATAATATTTATTTTAAGAAGACTGGCATATTCAGTTTGCCTGTATTTTTTAGGTGAGCACAGTGGATTCTCAGATAGTATTTTGTGAGGGACATTTTAAATTAGGAAACAAGCATAGAGATTACTTTGTCTCTGCATTTCCCATTTTTTAATTTCAGTTTGTTAATTTTCTCCTGTTCCTGTGAGATCATAGAATTGGGATTAAAAAAAATTTTTTTTTAATGTTTATTTGTTTGTGAGAGAGAGAGTGCCAGTGGGGCAGGGACACAGAATTTGAAGCAGGCTCCGAGTTGTCAGTGCAGAACCTGACAACGGGCTGGAACTCAAAAACCGCGAGATCATGACCTGACCCGAAGTTGGATGCTCAACTGACTGAGCCACCCAGGCGCTCCTGGAATTGGGATTTTAGACTTGAACAGGAGTTTTGAACTATTCAAATCTAAAAGTTCTCATGCGCAACTAATCTGTAAGACCTATAAAGTCTGTGAGAAAAATTGCTGTTGGATAAATTCATGAGTTTGAACTATGGAATTCTGGGTAATAACTGTAGCTTATTTTTTATTTTGGTTTGGCAAGAAAATTGTTTTACATAGTTGCAGTTGCACATTTTTTAAATCTGCAACCTGTTTTTTAAACAATTCACTTTGTAATCTTAGGTTTCTGTTATTAAAATAGAAATGGGAAGGGAATTATGCGGGCCAGCACCATTCACATACTTAGTAATGAGATAAGTTGGTCATCTTAAAATGTCTTAAAATTTGGATCGCAACACATTTTGAGCTTATCTGTTTTATTGCATATTTTAAAATCTATTAATTTTTTGCCTCAGGTTTCATTCAACACTTGTAGCACTCTAGAACTGCAGAAAAAAAATTGTAAACCAATGGAGAAATCTATCGTAGAGTTAAAAATTGATGTGTAGAGAGGTTTGCAAAATCACTTGGTCACATGATTAGTTTGGGATTTGTTAGTTCTATTTTATTTTTAACTTCATAGCAGTACATTGAAAGAAGTAATACAATTGAATAAAAATTCATGGTCTTTAATTTGAAAGAAGGATATGACCATTGGGGTTTTATTGTTACTGATTTGATTAGTGTCTTATAAGTATTGATATTTACTGTTACAAGATATGATTTAAGGGTAAACTTCGGATATTAGGATAAGTAGGTAATGAATATTTCATAGCTCTGATTTAAGAAAAAACTTATGAATATGTGTTTCATTATCCTGTTATCTAGTTTTTGTTTATCCTTCTTGAAGAGTTACATTACTGTTAAAGAATTTTAACCACTCTTATTTTTATTTCTTTAATGTTTTTATTTATTTATTTATTTATTAAAAAAAATTTTTTTTTAACATTTATTTTTGAGACAAAGAGAGACAGAGCATGAACGGGGGAGGGGCAGAGAGAGAGGGAGACACAGAATCTGAAGCAGGCTCCAGGCTCTGAGCCATCAGCCCAGAGCGTGATGCGGGGCTCGAACTCACGACTGCGAGATCGTGACCTGAGCTGAAGTCGGACGCTCAACCGACTGAGCCACCCAGGTGCCCCTTATTTATTTTTGAGAGAGCATGAGCTGGAGAGAGAGAGAGGGAGACACAGAATCTGAAGCAGGCTCCAGGCTCTGAGCTGTCAGCACAGAGTCTGATGCGGGGCTTGAGCTTGTGAACCAGCAAGATCGTGACCTGGGCCAAAGTTGGGCGGTCAACCCAGGGTGCCACTAACCACTCCTTTAGTGTCAATAGACTGCCAAGGGTCAGGTTTCTCTTCTCCAGAGGGTTCTAGATTTTTTTTCCTCTGGTGTTCTTAGTGAATTCAAAGATCAAATTTGTTACGTGAATTTAAAATTTAAAGGTTAAGGGATGCCTAGGTGGCTCAGTTGGTTAAGTGTCTGACTTTACCTCAGGTCATGATCTCGCAGTTTGTGAGTTTGAACCCCGCGTCGGGCTGTGTGCTCACAGCTCAGAGTCTCGAGCCTGCCTGGAATTCTGTGTCTCCCTCTCTCTTTGCCCCTTCCCCACTCACGCCCTGTCTGTCTCTCTCTCTCTCCTTCAAAAATAAACATTAAAAATTTTTTTTAATTAAAATGTTAAAAAATATACCTAAACTAATAAAATGTTATATGTCAATTTGATCTTAAGTTTTAAAAGGTTTTACAACATTTTATTCTTAAATTATTAAATATTTTAGTATGATTCTGATATTTAAAATTAATATTAAATTGTAATTTAAGATAATTGTAATTTCCTAGGAGTAGAATTGTTGCAACCTCATTAGAATAATTGAGAATGATATTATAATTCTTAGAGTAAACTTCTTTTTAACTGTACATTTAGGTTGGATTAAAAAATACTTAAATGGCTATTTTAAGTAAGATTGTGGTGCTTACTTGAGATAGAAGAAAGTTCCCAAAATGTGACAGAATGAGACAAATTCTTCAGTTTTTTTACTTTGTGGCCGTGCCATGTGTATATTACTTTTGCTGTAGTCACCTAGGTAGAGCTGTTGTCTGGATTTAGTGTTACAAGAATTTGGAACTGATATTACGGTTCTGAAACCAAAAGACATTACAGTTTGAGACTTATTTTTTGTAATACTATAGCAATTTTATAATTTATTTCTAAGAAGCATGTCTTTTGACTAAGAAGAGGGATGTTTCTTGGATTATTGAGTTCGCTGGACCAGACTGAATATAGTTTAGGGTAATCAGAAATCACTTATTAAAAAAAATGTGTGTTATAACATTTACTATATATCAACTAATTGTAAAAAATGTGTTAAGAGTTGGCCAGCCCTCTCTTTGCCTCAGTGCTTGGAAGAGCATTTCATTTAGACTTCTAATGCTATATTCTAGGACTTTAATTTGGAATTTGTAAGCTTTTGGTTAGGCCAGTGATGATCAGATTAGTTAATTGTGTTTCCAGTTCTATAGCATTAAAGAAATGTTAGAGTAGAAGTAAAAATTCAGTCTAAATAAAATTTTAAGGGGTACCTGGGTGGCTCAGTCAGTTAAGCATCTGATTCTTGGTTTTGGTTCAGGTCATGATCTCATGGTTTGTGGGATCCAACCCTGCGTCAGGCTGTGCACTGGCAGCACTGAGCCTGCTTGGGATTTCTCTCTCTCTCTATTTCTGTCCCTCCCTGGACTTGTTCTCTCCCTCTCTCTCTCTCTCTGTCTCTCAAAATAAACATTAAAAAATGAAATTTTTATTTTATCCTTTTGTTTTAGATCTCTTTGTATTATGTGTCGTCATATTTTACCTATCTATCTGTCTATCTATCTATTTATCTATCGAGAAGAGAGGCAGGGAGAGGGAGAATCCCTAGCAGGCTCCGCACTGTCACCTTGGAGCCTGGCGTGGGGCTTGAACTCATGAACCGAGCTGAAACCAAGAGTCGGACACTTAACTGACTGAGCCAGCAGGGGCCCCTTTATTGTTATATTTTAATTATTTCAGTTTATTTTAATTAATTCTGGCCCTCACATGGTATCTAAATTCTTACATGTTCATGGTTCTGTTTCTAAAGTAATGAAAATTTTGTTTTTGTTTCAATTTTATAAAATCATTACTATAAAATTAATCTAGTTTTAACTTTACAACTTTAATTATTTTGCATATTGTCTCACTTTGTGTTTTTATTTTTGTTTGAGTCTCTTAATATTGTATAGTTCTGGTTCTTAAGTTTTAACTCTTGCCTAGGAAGTCATTTCATTCCAGTTTTGTGTTGCATATCAAAGAGAAGCTTCTGTTTAAGTTAGTCTTTGTCTTTCATGACCCTGACTCCTGACTTCTATGATGCCTTATTTTCTTCATTTGTATATCACATTTTCCATCCTTATGTCCTTGCCCAGCTGTTTTCATCCTATCTTTCTCCTGGATTTAAGTGTCCATTTCTCTTCTTCATTTCTAACTCCTTTTGCATTTAGAAAAAAAATACCACATAGTCTGTGTACTTTTTTTGCTGTACTTGTATGAGGCATATCCAAATTTTAGTAAACTTTTGAATTTGCTGAGATCGTGGAATGTGGGTGTGGTTCTAGTGGTATGTTGGGGCCTCACATGGAAGGGGAACTAGTGGGACTTAATTTTAGAGTTTTTTCTGCCTAAAATTTTTATTTTTGTTACTTGATGTTGCTAGGGGATTTGCAGTGTGACGTGAGTTTGAAGACGAGAGATTTGGGTTCAAATCTACCCTTATGAGGGAATTTTTGGGGTGATGAAAGTTTTCTTAAACTAGATCGTGTTGATGACTGCATAAGTATATAAATTTACTAAAAATTTTCACTAAAATGAATAAATTTTTATCACATGCAAATTATGCCCTGATGAGACTGTTAAAACCAATTTGCTCTACCATTTATTTACTAGTTTGTGATCTCTGGTAAGTTATTTAACCTATGAGCCTTGGTTTACCCATTTGATAAATGTGTATGATGATGCCTGCTTTTTTGTGATTGTTATGTGATAAGAATTAAAAATAATACAGAGTATATGACTGGCCAATAGATGTGCAGTTAACAGCAGCTAAGATCTATAATCTGTTTGAATGGATCAAATATCATGAGTTTCTTGCCAGTAGACTCCCTGAATTGAATGCTCATCTGATAGAAGGAATTCTCTTTATCTTCACTGACTTCTCTCTGCCTGCTCCTTTGTTGGTCTATAAGAATGCTAAAGTGCTCTATCCTTCAGAATCTCTACAGAATCTTTTGCACATCTTCTGCTTCATTTTCCCATACTTTTCAGAAGAAATTTCACTGATTTCACTCACAACACTATACATATTTTTTGAGGTCACTGGTGATTTAATAGTCAAATCCTTAAGTGCTTCATTTTTGTCTTAATTCTGTAGCATTTGGAATTAAATACTCCTTGAAACTCTTGATTTCTGGGTCTGTGAAGTAACACGGTTTTGTATTTCTGACCGTCTCCTTCACCTACCCTCGTTAGACTCTCAAATGTTGAGACCTTTAAGTGTTCTTTTATTCTAAGGCACTCCACTCTCTCTAGTTTTGTTTTGTGTGTTGACCATAGTCCGTTTTGTTAGATAATAGGGATTTATATATACAAAGCAACTTTCATTCTGTTCCTTATTCCAGTCTACAACCAGATTAATTTTTTCTAAAACCCGGTCTGATCACATCTCTTAGTTTGTAAAAACTTCAGTGATTCTTGTTGGCATGTGAAACAAAATAGGAACTAAGCTTTAAAACCCTTAAAAAGAAAGCAATTAGGAAATGTCATATGTGATTTTTAGGTAGGTTCTCAGTGTTCATTTTGAGGAGACAGTCATGTAAATGAATGAATATAAACGATGCATAATAGAAAATATACAGACATGAATAGTTACATGCATGTCAGAAAGGACAGTTCTTTCCTTATTTATTTTTATTTTATTTTAGAGAGGGAGGGAGCATGAGCAGGAAGAGGGGCAGAGGGAGGGAGAGAGAATACCAAGAAGGCTCCATGCTCAGAGGGGAGCCTGACTCTAGGCTCGATCCTACGAATCTGGGATCATGACCTGAGCCAAAATCAAGAGTTGGTCGCTCAACTGGCCGAGCTACCCAGGCGCCCCAGAAAGGAGTTTTTAATACTTTGGTTATAAAAATAAAACATGCCCTAGTGGTGCCCGGGTGGCTCAGTTGGCTAAGTGTCCAACTTCGGCTCAAGTCATGATCTCATGGTGCATGAGTTCAAGCCCCACATCGGTCCCTGTGCTGAGAGCTCAGAGCCTGGAGCCTGCTTCGGATTCTGTCTCTGTCTCTGCTCCTCCCCTCCTCATGCTCTGTCTCTCTGTCTCAAAAATAAATAAACCTTAAAAATAAATAAAAACAATAAATAAAACGTGCCCTTAAGTACGAAAATCTTCAAGTACTAAAAAAATGTGGTGGAGAAAATGGAAGTTCCTCCTAATCCCATTTTATAGGAGATGTTTCTGTTTTTAAATGTATTCCTATAATTGTTTTCCCTGTTCAGCATACTAATATTTCGCATGTATACTATTATCAGTAATTGACATTTTCTACACAAGTCTGACATTCTTGTAATTCCTTCCCTATCCTTAGGTTGCAAAAGTCCTCAGTTGATTAATGTTTGAATTCTAGTGGTCTGTATATTAGAATGGTTCATGAGTCTCAGTTCTTTGTGATTAAGGGATGGTGTATAATGAAAGGTATGTGGACTTAGTCACAAACCCTGGTTTTGTACCTAACAGTACAGTATACCATAGGAAAGCTACCTGATTACACAAAACAGCTTACTCATCTGCCAAATGGGGTAATAATAATATATTTAAGATATCTATTATGAGGTATATTTTAAGGTAGTTGTAATGAGTATGGTACCAAGTATGTCTTTTAAAATTGGTAGTTGTTATATTAGGTGTGTGATAAAATTCAGAGACAAAAAAGTAGAACTCAAGTCATGAAGGGGCTGAAGAAAAGGGATAAACTGAAATAAGACTGCCTCTGCTTCAGAGTTTCACCTATTTATTAGACAGTTTAAAAAACAAAAAACTGTGGCCGTTGGGTGGTCAGTCAGTTGAGCGTCTCACTTTGGCTCAGGTCATGGTCTCGTGGTTCGTGAGTTCAGTCCCCACGTTGGGCTCACTGGTGTCAGCCTGTCAGTGCAGAGCCTGCTTCGGATCCTCTGTTCCTGTCTGCCCCTTCCCTGCTTGCGCTCGCCCAAAAAGAAATATTTTTTAAAAAGTAAAAAAAAAAAACCCAACTACATTGAATTGTAAACGATAGGTAGGATTGTACATTTACTTTCCATAATTTGTCTACCAAGGAGAAGAAGACACAGATTTTCTTTGGTATACTCCATGTTCTTTTTGTATTCCTTTCATTTTAAGAGCAATCAGTGAATCTCTGAGGAACATATCTCTAGGAAAGAATTCTAGTAATAAATTGAGTCTTAAAAAACACAGGGAATAGGTTTTTATTTAGTAGTAATCTGTATTGGAAAAGTAGACTCAGTACCTGAAGCTTTTTTGAATCTGTGGTTTCATTTGCTTATTGATGCAGTTATTATTGTGTCTTTAGGTTAGATGAGTCAGTCTTTTTTTTTTTTTTTTTTAAAGTAGGCTCCATGCCCAGCATGGAGCCCAATGTGGAGCCCAACGTGGGGCTTGAACTCACTACCCTGAGATCAAGAGCTGAGCTGATACTAAGAGTTGGATGTTCAACCAACTGAACTACCCAGGCGCCCCCCCGCCCCCCCCCATTTATTTATTTACTTTTTTTAGTAAGATGGGTCTTGATCATGGGACTTTTGAATTCAGGTAAAGAAGATATATTCTTTTTAAAGCCATTTACTCAATAGTGTTAAAAAACATTGGGAAACAAAGTGATTACACTAGATCATAGATTAGGAATACCAAGTGTTTTAAGAATAAATGAATGTTTGTTTCCAAATTAACATATGTAGTTGAAGTTTACTTGTGTTGTTGTAGATTTTAAATTATGTTTGGAGAAGGAAGTGCGGGCTTATTTAGCTTCTTTGGTTAAGGGTTAAAGAAGCTAGTGTAGGATAACCTTTTATTAGGGTCTAAGATTAACCATGTTACCAATTATGTATGTTGAGTATGGAAGTAGTAAAAAGTCATAACCAAAGATATGGGGCAGATTTCAGTTTTTCATCTTTTGAGGACTTTATTTTAATTTCCTATTCTATAATGGGTAAACTGAAGCTCAAGGGTGAAATGATTGTGCTTTGGACAACAGGAAGGGAGGGGGAGATAGAGTTAGAATTCACTTGTGGGGAGGTAATAGTGGGATAGCAGAAAAACAAAACAAAGAACAACCCAGAAAAGTTATTTGTTACCTCCCTTTATTAGAGAAAAATAGTAAATTTTGGCCAGACATTACGTTAAGTACGGAGGATGCAATAATAGACAATAAGGACATAGGTCTTTGCCCTCATGGAACATACAGTATAATGGGGGATACAGATGACAAAGTAAACTAAATTACAGGGGCCCTTGGGTGGCTCAGTCGGTTGAGCGTCCGATTCTTCATTTTGGCTCAGGTCATGATCTCATGGTTTGTGAGTTTGAGCGTTGGTTCCAGGCTGTGTGCTGACAGTGCAGAGCCTGCTTCGAATTCTCTCTCTCTCACTCTCTCTCTGCCCCTCCACACTTGTGTCTCTCTCTAAATAAACTTTAAAAATCGAAAAAAAGCCCATAAAATTACAAATTGGATAACTATAGCCGAGGAAATGTGTGTGATAATATAAGGGAGAACTTACTTAGACCAGGGATGATGGGTTAATTAAATGTTTGACAGAGAAAGATCTTGGGAGAGTGACATTTACCTTTATTTTTTTAAGTTTTTATATAAATTCCAGTTAGTTAACATACAGTGTAATATTAGTTTCAGGTGTATAATACAGTGATTCAACACTTCCATACATCACCCAGTGCTCATCACAACAGGTGCCCTCCTTCGTACACCATCACCTGTTTCACCCCTCCCCTCCCCCATCCACCTCCCTTCTGGTAACCATCAGTTTGTTCTCTGTAGTTAAGAGTCTGTTACTCGGTTTGTCTCTTTTCTTCCTTTTGTTCATTTTTGTTTTTTGAATTCCACATATGAGTGAAATCATACGGTGTTTGTCTTTCTCTGACTGACTGATTTTCCTCAGCACAATACTCTAGATTTCATTCTTTTTTATGGCTGAGCAGTACTCTACCGTGTGTGTGTGTGTGTGTGTGTGTGTGTGTGTGTGTGTGTACCACAACTTCTTTATCCATTTGTCGTGGACACTTGGACTGTTTCCATAATTTGGCTGTTGTAGATAATGCTGCTGTAAACATTGGGGTGCATGTATGCTTTTGAATTAGTATTTTTGTATTTTTTGGGTAAATACCTAGTGTGATTGCTGGATGAAAGTTTCAACTTTTTGAGGAACCTCCATACTGATTTTCAGAGTGGCTGCACCAATTTGCATTCCCCCCAGCAGTGCAAGAGTCTTGCCCTTTCTCCACATCCTTGCCAACACCTGCTGTTCCTTGCGTTGTTGACCTGAGCCATTCTGACAGGTGTGAGGTGACATCTCATTGTAGTTTTGTTTTGCATTTCCCTGGTAAGCGACGTTGAGCGTCTTTTTACATGTCTGTTGCCATCTGTGTGTCTTCTTTGGAGAAATGGCCTCTCATGTCTTCTGCCCATTTTTTAATTGGGTTATTCATTTTTTTGGGTGTTGAGTTTTATAAGGTATTTATTTAAACACTTTTAAATGTTTTTATTTATTTTTAAGAGAGAGACAGTGTGCGAGCAGGGGAGGGGCATAGAGACAGGGAGACACAGAATCTGAAGGAGGCTCCAGGCTCCGTGCTGTTAGCACAGAGCCCCACGCGGGGCTTGAACCCACGAACTGTGAGATCATGACCTGAGCCGAAGTTGGACGCCCAACTGAGCCACCCAGGTGCCCCTAGTTTTATAAGTTATTTATATATTTTGGATACTGACCCTTTCAGATAGGTCGTTTGCACATACCTTCTCCCATTCCATAGGTTACCTTTTAGTTTTGTTGTTTCCTTTGCTATTGAGAAGCTTTTTATTTTGATGTAGCCCCAGTAGTTTGTTTTATTTATTTATTTTTTAAGTAAGATCAAGGCCCAATGTGGGGCTTGAGTTATGACCCCGAGATCAAGAGTTGTATGCTTTACCAGCTGATCCAACTAGGTGCCCCTCAGTAGTTTTTTGATTTTGTTTCCCTTGCCTCAGGATATGAGGGAGTGACATTTAAACAGTGCCTGGAAAGATGTTCAGGAAAGATTGTTTCAGACAGAGGAAGATTGTGTGCATAGGGTCCCTTGAGCCAAGGGGATCTTGGGCTCTTCCATGAACTAAATGAAAGCTTAGTTTAGCAGAACCTTAGTGATCGAAATGGGGAAGAGCAGTGCTGAAATTGAGCCTAGCAGGTAGGCAGGGATCAATCAGGCAGGAATCGGGGCACCTGGGTGGCTCAGTCGGTTAAGCCTCCGACCTTGGCTCAGGTCAAGATCTCAGGGTTCGCGGGTTTGAGCCCTGCGTCTGGCTCTGTGCTGACAGCTCAGAGCCTGGAGACTGCTTCGGATTCTGTCTCCCTCTCTGCTCCTCCCTGGCTCACACTCTGTCTCTGTCTCTTTCTCTCTTTCTGTCTCTCTCTCTCTCAAAAATAAACATTTTTTAAAAAGTTAAAAAAAAGTTAAGAATGTTACAGGTCAAGGGGAAAATCTTAGGTTGTCTCCCTAGTATACTGGAAAGTCACGTAAGAAGTAATTGGCATTGTCTGATTTAATTTTTAAAAGGATCTTTGGGTATTCTGGGGAATATGGTAGATAATGTCAGTAATCCAGCATCAAAATGATGGTGAATTTTTAGGATTAGAGGGATATATCAGAAGAGACGGATTAAAGTGGACAGTTTCTTGAAATGAAAAAAACCAAAAACTAGAATTTAAGTAAAAATTTGAAAAGAAAAAAAATGGACATTTTCAATATTTATTTTGGAAGTAGGATTGGATTTGGGGATGACATGACTGGAAGTGAAGAAAAAAGAAATAGAGAATGACCTCCAGATTTCTGGTATGAATAGCCAGACATAGCTGGCAACGACTGGAGGAGTTGCGGCTACAAGAGTGAGAAAGCGAGTTAAAAGAACTCGATGTAGGAAGCAGACAGTTTCGGGTTTTGAAACCTCTTGATTGAGATAAATTAAGGAGACTAGGGTATTGGTAATATTTAAAATCAAGGGAAGGGATGAAATCCCCACAGAAAGTTAAAATTACTTGAAAGTACTTTGCAGTTAAATTGTGGTCCTATGGGAAAGAAATGATTCCATATGCCTAGAAATTCTGTGCCCTAGAGATAACCTGAATGAGTTAATTGATTATTCATTTATTAGATCAAAGAGATTTTTGTTTAGATTCTGTCATAACTCTTGAGTGGATTTGAGTATATTAATGATTTTCTATCAGTTTCTAAAACCACAGTAGCATCATTTTGAGTAACTGATGAAGAACTGTTAAAAAGAAACTTTTGTGGCTATATTGTAAGCATCATGAGGGTATTAATCTATCTGTTAAATCATCCATCAGTGGTCCCTTGGCCTCTTTCTTCACTTCCTCAGAGATTAGTAGTAGTATTACCAATTTAGTGTTTATTACTCCAGATACTTTTCAGTGCACATACTAACATGTACCCATAAGAATTATAATTTCATGTGTGCATTTGTGTGTGTGCGCGCGCGTGTGTGTGCGTTTTAAAAACGTATACTGTATATATCTTCCTGCTACTTGCTCTTCACTTACTGGTATGTTTTCTATATCTTTGAGTTAGTACATAAGGATCTACTCGTAGCTGTTGTGTGATATTTTCATTTGGTGGATTTAATAACATAGTTTAGACATTCTACTGATGGACATTTAGTTTATTTGCAATTTTTTATAACAGTGCTGCACAGAGTATATGTGTAGTAGTTTCTCTGGGTTCATGTGTGGTTTTGCTGGGGGAATTTCTGATGATAGGTGTGAAAATAGGAATTGCTGAGTCAGAGTATATGTTTATGTATTTTAATAGATAATTGCCAAATTGTCTTCCGCTGGACCACTGTATTGACCACATTTCCACTAGTTTCTCCACATTTTTGTGAACACTGGATATTATCGAATAATTAAATTTTTGTCAGTTTAATCTGTGTTCTTTCTAAAGTACAGATGTCAATTCTTTGTTATATCTATTAAAAAATATATGTAAATATAGAATGTATATTTTTTATTTTCTACATTTCTACACCTTCTTGGTTTTTTTTTTTTTTGCTATGTAAACATTTTATAAGGTAATGGGAGAAAATCCATGTTAGTATTGCAAGATAGAATAATTATAATGAATATGCAAGGCTTTTATGAAGGAACTTATAAAATAATACCATAGGACATATAAGATAACCATAATGGAAAGGCATGCATATGTCTGAATGGGAAGGCTTCAATAATGTCAAAACGTTAATTTTTTTGTCTCTAAATTAATCTCTAAATTCAGTGAAACCCTAATCAATTTCAAGTGTATATGGAAATGGTACCAAATTTAAAAGGTAGAAAGGATAAACAGTGAGAAGGAAGACTTTCCTCTTCTCCCAACCCATTGGCACAGTCTCTTCCCTAGAAGCAAACCACTGTTACCATTTTCTTAGATATTTATCTAGAGACAGTATATGCATACGTGTGTGCATATGCTTCTCTGTGTGTGTATGATGTTTGTGTTTATCCATTGTTCTGTACCTGGTTTGCACTTAATTTAAATGAGAAGTTGTTCCGTATTAGTATGTAAGGAGATTTTTAGAGCTGCCTTGTGTCCAGGACTGCAAAATACTGTATTGTCTTCGTCATCATTCAATTTATCAGGCTTTTGAGAGAAATTTAGGGTGTTTCAATCTTTTTACTTTTCAACAAGTATCCTTGATGTTTTGTTTTTAAAAAATGAGATAATGTGTCTGTAGGAAGGATGCTTAGAAGTGGAATTGCTTGGTTAAAAATGTTTTTTTTGAGGTGCCCTCCATAAAAGTTATACCAGTTTATACTGATTTATGGTATGAGGCTCTTCCTGTACTGTTAAGCCTTTATTTTTCTTAAGTTTTTATTTAAATGTTTATTTTGAGAAAGAAAGATTGCATGCACATGTGAGTGGGGGAATGGCAGAAAGAAGGGGGGAGAGAATAGACACCGGGCTTATCCCATGACCATGAGATTACAACCTGAGCTGAAATCAAGAGTCGGACACTCAGCTGACTGAGCCACCCAGGACCCCTCTTAAGTTTTTATTTAAATCCCAGTTAACATACAATGTAATATTAGTTTCAGGTGTGTGATGTAGTGATTCAACTCTCCTGTACGACACCTGGTGCTCACTATGACAAGTGCTCTCCTTAATCCCCATTACCTACTGAATCTCCCCCATCCACCTCCCTTCTGGTAACCATTAGTTGTCTATAGTTGAGAGTCTGTTTCTTGGTTTGCATCTCTCTCTCTTTTTTACCCTTTGTTTTGTTTCTTAAATTCTGCATATGAGTGAGAGCGTAGGTATTTGTCTTTCTCTGACTTATTTCCCTCAGCATAATCCTCCCTAGCTCCATCCATGTCCTCGCAAATGCCAAGGTTTCATTCTTTTTTTTTTATGGCTGAGTAATACTCCATTGTGTGTGTGTATAAAGATATGTATATGTATGTGTATGTGTGTTCATATACATACATACGTATATTTATATACATGTATATATATATACATATACACACACACCCACACCCCCCACAACTTCGTTATCCATTTGTCAATCAGTAGACACTTGGGCTGGTTTCATCATTTGACTGTTGTAAATAATGTTGCTATATAAACATTGGGGTGCATGTATGGCTTTGAATTAGTATTTTTGTATTTTTTGGGTAAATACCTAGTAGTGCAATTGCTGACTCGTAGGGTAGTTTTTAACTTTTTGAGGAATGTTTTGATCTTTGCCAATGTAAGCAAAAAGTGGTTTCCCTTTAGAATTTAAATTTGCATCTTATAAATATTTCAATATTTAAGAGCCACTGTATTTCTTTTTCTAGTGAACTGTGTTCTTGTTTTTTTTTTTTTTTTGCCCTTTATTCTCTTTGGTTGTTGGTTTTATCTTATTGACCATAGGATCTTTTTGTCTTGATTTTTTTTTTAGGATATGAGTTGCAAATAGTGCATCATTGTGGTATCCCCCCCCCCCCCCCCCCCCCCCGTAAATGTCTGGTAAAATAAAGGAATGTAAAATTTATCATTTTTTTCTTTTAAGTATACAGTTCAATGGCATTAAGTATACTTACAAATGTTTTGCGAAGATCACCATTATCCTATGTAGAACTTTTTCGTCATCCCAAATAAAAATTTTGTACTCTTTAAACAATAATACCCAGTACCCCTTTCCCCCACTTCCTGGTGACCTGTGTTCTATCTTTTTGTCTGTATTAGTAGGCACCTCAGATAAGTAGAACCATAAAACATTTGCCCTTTTTGTGTCTGAATTAGTTCATTTATCATAATTTTTTTCAAGGTTTTCTGTGTTGTAGCATGTATCAGACTTTTTAGGGCTGAATAATATTCTGTTGTGTGTACGTTTTGTTTGTCCATTCATTTGTTGACAGACTTTTGGGCAGTTTCCAGCTTTTGGCCATTGTGAATAATGCTGGTGTGAACATTGGTTCACAAGTATCTATAGGAGTCTCACGTTTCATTTCTTTTAGGTATATACCAGGAAGTGGAATTGACTGATCATATGTTAATTCTGCATATAACTTTTTGGGGAACCCTGAACTGTTCTCCATGGTGGCTGTACCCCATTTTACATGACTCTGGCCAGCAATGCAGAAGTGTCCAAGTTTTTTTCAGAAGTGTTCTAATTTTTGTGCATTTTTGCCTTGTTATTATTTATAAAAAAAAGAACTCCTTCCTAATTGCTGTGAAGTGGTTATTTTGTTTTTTTCCCTTATTTTGTTTTAAATTGCACAAAACACATATAAAATTTATTGTCTTAACCATTTTTAAGTGTATAGCTCAGTAGTGTATAGTTCAGATATCCACATTATCACACAGCGGATCCCCTGAACTTTTTCATCTTGAAAAACTGACACTGTACTCATTAAACAATTCCCTATGTATCCCTCTCCTAAGCCCCTGGTAACCACTCCTACTTCATATTTGTATGAATTTGGTTTGTTTAGATACTTCATGTAAGTGTGATCATACAGAATTTTGTCTTTTTTCACTTCATGTAATATCCTCACTATTCATCCATGTCATAGCACATAATAGGTTTTCCTTTCTTTTTATGGCTGAATAATATTCCATTGTATGTGTATATACACATTTTACTTAGCTATTCATCTGCCCATGAACATTTGGTTGCCACCTCCTGGCTATTTGTGAATAGTGCTGCCATGACTGTAAATGTGCAAAAATCTCTTGGAGATCCTGCTTTCGTTTCTTTTAGATGTATTTCCAGAATGGGGATTGTGGTATCATATGCTTATTCAGTTTTTAATTTTTTGAGTAACCTTTGTACTGTTTTCTATAGCTACTGTTCCTGTTTTAACCATCAATGCACAAGGCATCACATTTCTTCAACCAGCCAACCAACCAACTGACCAGTTGCCCCTCACCAACAATTACTACTTTTTGTTTGTTGTAGCCATCCTTATGGAAGTGAGATGATATCTTCTGGTTTTGATTTGCATTTCTCTAATTAATAATTTTGAGCATCTTTTCACGTGCTTATTGGTCATTTGTATATCTTTTTTTTTTTTTTTTTGGTATATCTTTAAGATACAGAAAGTACTTAAGTCTTAAGGCCCATTTTTAAATTGTTTTTGTTGTTGACTTGTATGAATTGTTTATATATTCTAGATACAAATCTCTTTATCAGATGTATGATTTGCAAATACTTTCTTTAGCATTTTTTGCACAGAAGTTCTAAATTGTTTTCAGCTTTACCAGTGAATTTTATAGTTTTTTTTTTAAGTTTATTTATTTGTAGAGAGAGACAGCATGAGCAGAAGAGGGACAGAGCGAGAGAGAGAGAGAGAGAGAGAGAGGGAGAGAGAATAGATCCCAAGCAGGCTCCATGCCCATTGCAGAGCCTGACCTGGGGCTTGAACCCATGAACTGTGAGATCATGACCTGAGCCAAAATCAAGAGTTGGATGCTTATTTGATTGAGCTACCCAGGCGCCCCTGAATTTTATACTTTCCATGTGTTTTCTTGTTATTTTTATTTTTTTTTCAATGTTTACTTATTTTTGAGAGACAGAGACAGAGTGTGAGTAGGGAAGGGGCAGAGAGAGAGGGAGACACAGAATTCAAAGCTGAGCTGTCCGCACAGAGCCCGACGCAGGGCTAGAACCCATGAACCGTGAGACCACGATCGGGCCGAAGTCCCGACTGAGTCCACGATCGGGCCCAACCGACTGAGCCAACCAGGCGCCCCTGTTTTCCTGTTATTATTAGTGCCCTTTTGTTTTAGATGAGAATTCTCTTTAACATGTCTTGTAAGGTCAGACTAGTGATGATGAACTCCAGCTTTTGTTAGTTTGGAAAATTCTTTATTGTTTTCAATCCTGATGGAAAACTTTACTAGGTAGAGTATTCTTGATTGTCAGTAGTTTTCTTTCAGCATAACATTTTTAATTTTGATGATGTCACGTTTATCTAGTTTTTCTTTTATTGCCTGTGTTTTTGATGTTTTGTATCCAGGAAATCATTAACAAGTCCAAAGTCATGAAACCTTTCCTTTATTTTAAGAGTTCTATAGTTTTAGTTCTTTAAATGTAGGTCCTTGATCCATTTTGAGTTAATTTTTTATATATGGTGTAAGGGTTCTGTTGCACCTTTTTTTTTTTTTTTTTTTGAAATGACCTTTATCATTGATTGATCTTGGCATTCTTGTGTATTCACCTGACTATCTGGAGATTTCTTTCTCGGCTCTATTGTTTGTCATTGGCCTATATATTTGTCTTTATGTCAGTACCAAGCTGTTTTAATGTACTGTAGTAGCTTTGTAATAAGTTTTGCAATCTGAAAGTGTCAGACCCCTCTAGCTTTGTTCTTTTTTTTCAAGATTCTTGTCCCTTGAGATCCACATGGATTTTAGGATGACACTCTGCAAAAAAAATTTGGGTTTTGATAGGGATTGCATTAAATCCGTAGATTGCTTTAGGTGTAATATCATCCTCTTCAGGTTAATCTTTTCATCCATGAACATGGTATATCTTTCCATTTATTTGTGTCTTTAATTTTCTTTTAGCAGCGTTTTGTAGTTTTCATAATACAAGTCTTTCAACCTCCTTGGTTAAATTTATTTCCATGTATTTTATTATTTTTGATGTTACTGTAAATGGAATTGTTTTCTTAATTTCCTTTATGGATTGTTCATTGTTAGTGTGTAGAAATGCAACTGATTTTTCATGTTGATTTTGTGTTCTGAAACTTTGCTTATGTTTTCAAAATACAAGATTATGTCATCTGCAGAAATGATTTTACTTTTTGCTTTTCCTATTTGGATGCCTTTTATTTCTTGCTTAATTGCTCTGGCCAGAACTTCCTGTACTATGTTGAATTAAAATGGTGAGAGTAGGCATCTGTGCGTTCTAATCTTAGAGGAAAGACATTCCATCTTTTACCATTGAGTGTGATGTCAGCTGTGGTTTTTTCCATATGTGGCCTTTATTATGTTGCAGAAGTTTCCTTCTCTTTGTAGTGTATTATTTCTATCATGAAAGCATGTTGTATTTTGTCACAAAACTTCTTTGCCTCAATTGGGATGATGATGTGTTTTTCCCCCCTTTCTATGTATTAATATGGTATATTATTTTGATTTTCTTACGTTGAATTACCCTTGCATTCTGGGATAAATCCCACATGGTCCTGATACATAATCTTTTTTATGCTTCTGATTTTCTCCTGTTTTGTTGGGGATTTTTGCATCTATATTCATAAGGAATATTGGTTTATGGTTTTCTTGTAATGTCTTTGTCTGGATTTGATATCAGAGTAATGCTGGCCTTGTAGAATAAATTTGGAAGTGTTCTCCCCTTCAGTTTTTTGGGGAAGAATTTGAGAGGGAGCAATGATAATTCTTTTTTTTTTTTTTAATTTTTCTTTTTCAACATTTTTTATTTATTTTTGGGACAGAGAGAGACAGAGCATGAACGGGGGAGGGGCAGAGAGAGAGGGAGACACAGAATCGGAAACAGGCTCCAGGCTCTGAGCCATCAGCCCAGAGCCTGACGCGGGGCTCGAACTCACGGACCGCGAGATCGTGACCTGGCTGAAGTCGGACGCTTAACCGACTGCGCCACCCAGGCGCCCCAATTCTTTAAATGTTTGGTAGAATTTATCAATGAAGTCATCTGTTCCTGGGCATTTCTTTGTTTGGAGATATTTGATGACTGATTTAATCTCCTTGCTTGTAGATCTGTCTAGGTTTTACATTATCTTATCCAATCTAATCTCTACACCCAGTGTGGAGCTTGAACTCACAACCTGGAGATCAAAAGTCTACCAAATGAGCCAGCCAGCTGCCCCTAGATTTTGTATTTCCTCCTAGGGTAAGTTTTGGCAGTGTGTGTATCTAGGAATTTAGCCATTTTATCTTGGTTATCTGATTTTGTTGGCATATAATTGTTCATTGTGCTCTCTTATAATTGTTTCTATAAAATCAGTAGTGATGTCTTACTTTAATTTCTGATTTTGATAATTTGAGATTTTCTTTTGCTTCATAGTCTAGCTAAATATTTAATTTTTTCAAAGAATCACCTTTTTGTTGATGTCTCTTTTTTTTTTCTCTATCTGTGCACTAATCTTTATTGCATTATTTCTGCTAGGCTTGGGTTTAGCTTGCAGATTCTGATTTCTTAAAGTATAAAAGTTATTGATTTCGGATATTTTTAAATGTAGGTGTTAATAGCTGTAAGTTTTCTGCTGAGCACTGCTGTCATTGCATTCCATATTTTGGTATGTTTGTGTTTTGTCTTGTAAATTATAGGAAAAAAGTACTCATAAATTAAAAGTACAGTAATACTGGCTTTCTGTTGATTTATGTAGGTAATTTCACTTACATTCTTTATTTCTTATGGCTTCAATTTATTCTGTAGTGTGTTTTTATTATTGCCTGAAAGGTAGCATTTCATGCAGGTAGTAACATTTCATGCAGGTAGTAAACTCCTGCTTTTGTTCTCCTGGAAATATCTTAATTTCTCCTTAATATTGGAGGAATTTTTTGCTGGATTTAGAATTGTTAGTTGACGTTTTGTGTTGTTGTTGATCACAATAAATATGTCATCTCACTAGCTTCTGGCATCCATGGTTTCTGATGAGAAATGAACTGGTAATCTAAATTATATTGAGCATTCATTGCACGTGATGAGTTACTTCTTTCTTAAAATTATCTATCTTTGGTGTCTATAATTTGATTATTATGTGTCTTGTTGTGGATATCTTTCAGTTTATCTGACTTGGAGTTTGTTGAGCTTGTTGGATGTGTGTCATCCAGCATTTGGGGCTTTTTTTTGCCATTATTTCCTCAAATATTTTTTCCTGTCCCTTTCGTTCTGTTTATGATACATATGTGGGTATGTTTGGTAATGTTTTGTAGATTCCTCAGGCTCCATTCATTTTTCTTCCCTTTTTCCCTTGCTCCTCAGACTGGATAGTTTCAGTTATTCTCTCTTCCAGTTTACTGATTCTTCTGCCTCTTAAGATCTGCTTAAGGGGGAGGGTCAGAGAGAGGGAGACACAGAATCTGAAACAGGCTCCAGGCTTCGAGCTGTCAGCACAGAGCCCGATGCGGGGCTCAAACTCACGGACTGCGAGATCATGACCTGAGCCGAAGTCGGCCGCTTAACGGACTGAGCCACCCAGGCGCCCCACTTGGTTACTTTTTATAATTTGTATCTGTTTGTATTTTCATTTTGATTATGCATTGTTTTCACATTTCCTTTTGTTCTCTGTCAATACTTTCCTTTAGCTCATTGAGCATATTTAAGATAGTTGATTTAATGTCTTTGACTACTTTTTCCAATGTTTGGGATTTTTCAGGGATGGTTTCTGTCAAATTCTTTTATTACTGTGAATAGGACATACTTTTTCTGTTTCTTTGTATGTTTTACAACATTCTGAGTATATTATGTGTAACTCTGGATGTCTGACTCTCCCAGTCTTCACAGATGGCTGAGTTTTTACTTGTTGAGGGATGGAGCCATTTGTTTTTGACTTTTTCTAAGTAACTTTTTAACAAAATGTATATTTCTTGTTGTGGTCCTTGAAGTTTCTGTTCCATTATTCCTATGGTGAACTAGTGACTGGACAAAAATTTCCTTAAGTATTGGGGTGGAAAAAAAATGAGATAAAGGGTCATGTCTCATTAGATAGATGCTTTTGGGAAAGCTGCTCCTGCCTATACAGATGAAACCAGGAGAAGATCTGCTCCAGACCACCCAAACACAGTCCCAAATTTGTAGAAGTTCCTCACTGCCAGTCCTCTGACAAGCCAGACTCTCCAGGAATGCAGGATGCTAACCCCATAGCCAAGTTGGGGTGAGGAATGGGGGATGGTTGCCGGCTCATGCATTTGCTCACTTGTGAATGATCAGCATTATCTTCCTCAGGCACTACCCTGGTGATTAATGAGTGTGTTCAGTGGGGTTTCAGGGATCTATAATTGGTTCCAGTCACTCTGTCCAGCTCAGTGGTTACTTGGGTGGAGGGACCCTTACCTAGAACTTCCCACTTTGCCATCTTGTTGATACCTGTCTTGATTTATTTTTCATATTGTACTTAAGAGGACCTATCACTTTGTTCCTCTGAAAATTTTGTGGTGATCGGGATACTTTTTACCTTATGACACTTGAATATTAACTACAAGTTTAACTTTACTTGTAATTTAGTCATTTAAAAACTTTATTAGGTGTTAAAAGAATTTTACCTTTTTGAGGCATTCAGTCATGATGAATCCATGCTGTTCTGTTTTTCCTCTTCTAACATTTTTTATTGTAAATTTATGTTGTCTTCATTTTATTTTACTTATTTATTTTTTTTTACATTTTATTTATTTTTGAGGGAGAGAGAGCACAGGTGGGCCACCTTGAGGTGCAGAGAGAAAGGGAGACACAGAATCTGAGGCAGGCTCCAGGCTCTGAGCTGTCAGCACAGAGCCCGATGCGGGGCTCGAACTCACAAACCGTGAGACCATGACCTGAGCTGAGCCGAAGTTGGACACCCAACCGACTGAGCCACCCAGGCACCCCTCTTTATTTTATTTTATATATTTTTAAATATAATGTATTGTCAAGGTAGCTAACATACAGAAGTAAAACAATTTCCTCATTGTAAAATAGCTAATTAGAATTGACTCGGTGCAGAAAAGTGCCTAATGATATAGGCTTTATATAGATAATGTAGAAGTGGTCAACTTTTAATCAGATTTAAATCAGATTTAATCAGGTCAACTTTTAATCAGATAAAAGGAGTAAATTAAGTGTTTGGTGGTTGAAACATTCTCAGTGACATATAGAGGTGGCGAAATTTATTTATAGTCTAGGATTTGGGAACAGTTGTTATAGTTGAGTACTTACTCTGTTTTTGAGAAGTTGATTACTGCAGAGAACTAACTGGTAAAGAAAGTTCTATTCTCTGCTCCACTGTTTTCTTCCGAGAAGAATGAATTGGTACCTAGCAGCCAGCCACCAGAGGGAAGTCAGTTCTAGCTTTTCTGTCTTGGAAATGGTCTTCTGTTTTAGGTGTGCTAAAACCATAGAAAGGATCCAGAGAACTCATTAAAACTGCATTAAAAGCATTAAAAGCTTTTAACTGCATCAAAAGCCTATACATTTCATATCATAACATCAATAGATTTATGCCTTATTCCTCTGAAAATTGTTACCTTGATGAGGATATTTCCTGCCTTATGGCACATGAATATTAACTGCAAATTAAAGTTCATTTGTTTTTTTAAATCCCCTTTTAGCCTGGCACTTGGGCTTGATACCTCTTTTTTTTTTTTTTTTTTAATTTTTAATGTTTCTTTATTTTTGAGAGAGACAGATACAGAACATGAGAGGGGGAGGGGCAGAGAGAGAGGGAGACACAGAATCCGAAGCAGGCTCCAGGCTCTGAGCTGTCAGCACAGAGCCCAATGCGGGGCTCGAACCCATGAACTGTGAGATCATGAACTGAGCCGAAATCGGACGCCCAACCATCTGAGCCATCCAGGTGCCCCAGGCTTGATATTTCTTCTTTTGGATACTTGCATATTTTGAATATTGAGTTGGTTTTTGTGTTACTGAATTTTTTATTAATAAGAACTGTGCTATATTATTTTATTGTTTAATATTTAATTACATATTGGATATCATGAATATTCAAATCCTGACATCTAACTTCTTGTCTGTGGTCTTGGGCAACTTAGCTTTGAAGATGATAATGATTATTTTTTTAAGTAAGCTCTAGGCCCAACGTGGGACTTACACTTACATCCCTGGGATCAAGAGTTGCATGATCAACCAGCTGAGCCAGCCAGCACCTCTTGTTTTTAGATCTGTATAAAGAAGACAAAGTGATTTCCTTCATGGATTTGCTTTAACATGAAGATTTGGCTCATAACAAGCATCAAATAAATGTTAAATATTACTGGATGGATGTACTAATTTTTAAAAAATTTCATTGAGTTATGAAAATTTTGAATCAATGTTATTCAGCATATTTCAACTTTTAATACCTTCTATAGAGTGGTAATGTTAAAATTTTTTTTGATGTTTACTTAAATTTATGTGAAGGTTTCCCTTAGCATAGATTATTGTTTTACCATGAAGAAGTCTTCCTTAGTGAGGAACTGTTTTAGAGTAATGGTGTATATATATTTTAGTTTTTGGAAATATTTAAAACATCTTAGAGTGTGGAATGGTAATTTGTAGATCTTTGTGAAAGGCAAGTAGTCACCCCTTACAGTTTTAGATACAATTATCCATTTTCTTTAAAGCAGATATAAATGTATCTTCTGCCATTTTTCAGTATTAGCATGTCATCCACACTGGTGCACATACAGCTCTTGCTCTCAGAGCAATGATTTTGAGACTGGTTTTGGAATTCACCTTTTGTTTTTTTTTTAATTTTTTATTTTTTTAAATTTACATTCAAATTAGTTAGCATATAGTGCAACAATGATTTCAGGAGTAGATTCCTTAGTGTCCCTTACCCACTTAGCCCATCCCCCCCCAACCCCTCCAGTAACCCTCAGTTTGTTCTCCATATTTATGAGTCTCTTCTGTTTTGTCCCCCTCTCTGTTTTTATATTATTTTTGTTTCCCTTCCTTTATGTTCATCTGTTTTGTCTCTTAAAGTCCTCATATGAGTGAAGTCATATGATTTTTGTCTTTCTCTGACTAATTTCACTTAGCATAATACCCTCCAGTTCCATCCACGTGGTTGCAGATGGCAAGATTTCTATTTGATTGCCGAGTAATACTCCCTTGTATATATAGACCACATCTTCTTTATCCATTCATCCATTGATGGACATCTGGGCTCTTTCCATACTTTGGCTATTGTTGATAGTGCTGGGGACACATGGGGTGCATGTGTCCCTTCGAAACAGCACACCTGTATCTCTTGGATAAATACCTAGTAGTGCAATTGCTGGGTCATAGGTTAGTCCTATTTTTAGTTTTTTGAAGAACCTCCATACTGTTTTCCAGAGTAGCTGCACCAGCTTGCATTCCTATGGAATTCAGCTTTATACATAGTACTTGAATTCTGATGTCTTGGAACCATGGGTAGTTTTAATGTATTGAAGTATGGCTTTATTATAGAAAAGTTAAAATCTATTTTATCTAACTCAGAAGAGGTTTTTGTCACAGTTAAATGAAAATACAATAGCCATTCCTATAAAATACTGTTTGTTACTACAAACATTTCATTACTATGTTAAATAGGATGTGATGCCCTCTGGAAACTAAACTTGGTTTAAGTAAGATGCTTAATGGTTAGAGAATAGCAGAGTAGATATCAAATAAGGGATCAGAATTTTATAAGTAAAGGTTACTTAAAAATAACTCTGGTAATCAAAGTTAACATAGGGGTTTTTGCCTTCTTGCCTTTCCACAAATATTTGGGAAAACTGAGTGTATACTCTGTGCCCAGGCACTGTTTTAGACATGCAGTGAGAAGAGCAATTAGTTATGGTCTATCCAGTGTTTTCATAAAATGGTTGATATACCCCTGTTTAATGTCTATGAAAAGTGCTTAACCTGTATTCCTCTTGTATCTGGTGATAATTCCTTCATCTTTAACTAACGCTTTATCAACTTTTTATTATTTTCTGTTACTGACTCCTGTCTTCCCCATTATTTATTTTTAAAAAACATTTATTTATTTAAATAATCTCTACACCCAATGTGGGACTCGAACTCATCACCCCAAGATCAAGAGTCACATGTTCCTCTGATTGAACCAGCCAGGTGCCTGTTTTTTCCATTATTCATTCAGGTGCTTAGCTGCCTGAAATTCTTTTTAGATTAATGTTGACTCTTAGTACAATTTTGTGGGACTCCTGCATGGCTCAGTCAATTGAGTCTTGATTTTGTCTCAAGTCATAATCCCAGGATCATGGAAATGAGCCCTGTGTTGGGCTCTGTGCTGAGCATGGAGCCTGCTTGGGGTTCGTTCTCTCTCTCTCTCTCTCTCTCTCTCTCTCTCTCTCTCTTTCTCTTTCTCTGTCCCTCTACCTCTCTACCCCTCTGCCTCTCTCCTCTGCTTGTGTGCTCTCTCTCTCTCTCTAAAAAATATAAATCTGAAGTGCGACTTGTTGGTCACCTCTCTTACTCAGACTCCCTGCTTCTCCCATAAGCAATGTCTATCAGTATAGTGTGATCCTTACAGAGTTTTTTTTCATGAATTTACATAAAAGTTATGTACTTTAGGAAAAATAGAATATGTGTGTGTATGGGTTTTTGGGGAATGCATAACGTTGTAGTAATAATACTCTGTTTTCTTGTAACTGTTTGTCGGTCCACAGTAATCTTACTGATCTTTTCATGTTAGTAAGATCTGCTTTTTAAAAAACCCTAATCTGTTCAATTTTTTTCCATCTCCTGTCGTCACCTTTGTTTTCAGCTACCATCATCTCTCAATTGGATCAATGGCCTTCTAGGTGGTTTCTTTGCCTCTAGTCTTGCCTTCTCATCCATTTTCCACATAGCAGCCCGGGAGATGTATTAAAAACATAAGTGACATGTTAACCTTTTCGTGGAAACACTGCAATGTTTCAACCTGTTACAGTAAAATCCAAACTTGTGTTTAAAATTCATGATTTCTGATTGCAGGGATGTGTTTTGTTTGTTGATTCCCACTCTCCCCCCACCGCCCTCAGGTGTCCAGATCAGTGTCTTGTGCATACTAGGTTGGATGCTTTGTAAATCTTTGTTGAATGCAGTTAATGAATTAACTTGTTGGCATTGGAAGCTTGTTCTGTGCATGTTTTTATATCTCCTACAATTCTTCCCTACCTTGTTCAGCCACATTGGTCTTTATTTTATTGCTTGGATTCACCAGCTTCATTGCCTTCAGACTTGAATGTAGGAATGCCCTTCCTACAATTTTGCCAAGTGGAATCTTTCTTGTCATTCCAGATTTCAGTGTAAATGTCACCTGGCCAAAGAGGTCTTCTCTGATAACTCTATTACCGATTTGTTGTTAAAAACTTTAAATTTTGCTTTAAAAACAAGTGAGAAATTGTGTTCAAAAATTAAGAAAAACAATGAAATATACAATGAACAATTTCTCTATCCCTCTCCTTGTTACTCCATCTGCCAAAGTGATATGTATAGTAGTGTCATCTTCATTGTTTCAGAAGCTCTTTATAGCAAAATAAGCAAATGGCAGCATATATGAAGTAGTAAATGTTCTTAAACCACCCTTTTTTGTTTTTTATTTTTTTAAACCGGGCTAAGGGACTTTATTAGAGAAAGAGGATTACAAAAGACTCAAGAGTTGGCCTTGGGGCTCTTGAACCAGTCTTTTAAGACTTGTACAACCACTGTTTTCTCACCATCTCAGAAAACCTACTCTATGAAAATTAGGCTACCATGTATAAACCACTTCAAATTCCCATCCACCTTGTCTCCAAATTAACCTACACCCCCCGTCCCTTTTTTTTTTTTTAACCTACAATCTATATCCACCCTTTATCCTCTGCCTCTTCTATATTTTCTTTCCTGTTTAGTCACTGAAACTAAGGTGATTGATGTTCAAGATTAGTTCTGCTACCACCTGTGTCCATGACCTCATCTTCTCCCATTGCTCAAGAACTTACCTTCTTTCTTTTCTGGCTCTTCACTGTTAACTCCTTGCAGTCTCTTTGGCTTCAGCATAGCCCTGCATATTTATCAGGAGCTCAGAAAATAATTGGTTGAATACAGCAGAGTAATGAAGAGTTTGGACTACTGAGTTATAAAGACCTGGGGATGCATTTTAGCTGTGTGACTTTGGCAGGTTAATTAGCATCTCCAAGACATAAATTCTTCTTCATTAAAATGGGACAGAAATTATAACTATTATCAAGTGTTATATTGGAGATATAACTAGGAAGTGTAGTATATATAATTCCTGTGGCCATTGTAACAAATTACCATAACCTTGGTGGCTTAAAACAATAGAAAATTTTTGCTCTCATAATTCTGGAGGTCAGAAGTTGGAAATCAGTGACACAGCGATCAAATCAAGGTGTCAGCAGGGCCAGGCTTCCTCTGGAAGCTTTGGCAGAGAATCCATTCCTTGCCTCTTCTACATTCTGGTGACTGCCAACATCCCTTGGCTGCATCACTTCAGTCGCTGATCTGCCTCTATGCCTGTAATCTCCTTTTACCTCCCTTTGCAAACTGGTGCATTTAGGGCCCACCTAGCTAATCTGTTTCTAAATTCTTGACCTTAATCATATCTGCAAAGACCCTTTTACCACCATATAAGGTAACATTTACAGGTTCCAGGGATTGGGATCTGATATCTTTGAGGGCCATTATTCAGCCTGATACATGGATATAAAGCATACATCAATAGTGCCTGGCAAATAAGGATTTAAGCTTTCTGGATAAGGTCAACAAGGATTTCAGATTCTCAGAAGGATTCGATTATATAGTTGTAAGGGGGCCAGGGAATATGAAAAAAAAGGGATTAAAAAAAGATGAGGCAAGGGAAATTAGGGATTAGATCATGTCAGCTTATTCAATACAGTAGATACATAGGATAAATGTATAGAGAAGGGATTTTTATTGTATAGAGAAGGTTTTTGTTATTTTCCTGTTCAAACGTATATTGAAGGATTTATCCATGTTTCCAATGGTAAAGTTTATAGCTTAAATAGTATGGTAGAAAGGAGGTGGTGGAAGTGGGAATATACTACATATCATTACTGAAAATGGGAGGATTACCTTTTTATATTGCAAGAGGTTCCCATGGAGACTATATGAAATTTAGTGAATGACATCATAGAATGGATACCAAATTTTTCCTTTATTAAATAAGAATTGTCATTTAGAATAAAAAAGAAAATTATCTTTAAAAAGTTCTTTCAGGGGTGCTGTGGGTGGCTCATTTGGGCGTCTGACTCTTGATTTTGGCTCAGGTCATGATCTCATGGTTTGTAAGGCTGAGTCGCACGTCAGGCTCTGCATGGACAGTGCTGAACGTGCTTGGGATTGTCTCCCCCCCCCCCGCCCCGTGCTTACATGTGCTCACATCCTATCTCAAAATAAACACATAAACTTTAAAAATAAAAACCAAATAAATAAATAAATCTTTCAGTTAGAAAAGCAAAAGATTATACTGACATTTGTTTTCTTTTTCTTCTTTCCATCTCCTTGACAGGTTTTTTGGCATGGACACAGGTTCAGTGGGAGGATTAGAATTGACTGATCAGACTCCTGTTTTATTAGGGAGTACGGCCATGGCAACTAGTCTCACCAATGTAGGAAATTCATTTAGTGGTCCACCTAATCCTTTAGTTTCTAGATCTAATAAATTTCAAAACTCATCAGTGGAAGATGATGATGATGTTGTTTTTATCGAACCCGTACAACCTCCCCCACCTTCTGCACCAGTGGTAGCTGATCAAAGGACTGTAACATTTACATCATCAAAAAATGAAGAACTACAAGGAAATGATTCCAAAATTCTTCCATCCTCAAAAGAGTTGGCTTCTCAGAAGGGAAGTGTAAGTGAGACAATTGTCATTGATGATGAAGAGGACATGGAAACAAATCAAGGGCAAGAGAAAAATTCCTCCAATTTTATTGAACGGAGACCTCCTGAATCTAAAAACAGAACCAATGATGTGGATTTCTCCACTTCCAGTTTTTCAAGAAGTAAGGTAAATGCAGGAATGGGTAATAGTGGTATCACCACAGAACCAGACTCTGAAATTCAGATTGCTAATGTTACAACCTTAGAAACAGGTGTAAGCTCTGTGAATGATGGCCAATTAGAAAATACTGACGGGCGAGATATGAACTTAATGATTACACATGTAACATCCCTGCAGAATACCAACTTGGGAGATGTCTCTAACGGACTGCAGTCAAGTAATTTTGGTGTTAATATACAAACATACACCCCATCTTTAACTTCACAGACCAAGACTGGAGTAGGACCTTTTAATCCTGGTAGAATGAATGTGGCAGGAGACGTATTTCAGAATGGAGAATCTGCAACTCATCATAATCCTGGTAAGCAGTACGTGATCTACCCCATGTAAACGAATTTATTTGCTTGCTCCTTTTTTTATTGTAGTAATTGGTACTACCTCGGTTAGTTTACTCATGTAAGTTAAGTTAACTCTATTGACTTGTAAGTTTGAAATTTTAGCTGATAAGAGATGTAAAACCGGGGCGCCTGGGTGGCGCAGTCGGTTAAGCGTCCGACTTCAGCCAGGTCACGATCTCGCGGCCCGTGAGTTCGAGCCCCGCGTCAGGCTCTGGGCTGATGGCTCGGAGCCTGGAGCCTGTTTCCGATTCTGTGTCTCCCTCTCTCTCTGCCCCTCCCCCGTTCATGCTCTGTCTCTCTCTGTCCCAAAAATAAATAAAAAACGTTGAAAAAAAAAAATTAAAAAAAAAAAAAGAGATGTAAAACCATGTATTTCTCTGCAGATTATTAGAAAATCATAGAAATTTATGTCTAAAAGATTGGAGAAAAATGCCTTTTACATTAACTAACACTGAAGTCTAACAGTTTGGCATCTTACTTGTCATGTAATTACTTTTTGCTAATACAATTTTAGTTCTGTCTAGTAGTAATGTGTAAATAGTGAAAAGAAGATAAACACACTTATGTAACAACCTAGTATTGTATAATGGGCACATTTAGATTTGTTTTTACTTTACTTGTGTTTAATTTTGACTCTTATCGGATTTTAATTTTTTCTTACTAGCATTTTATATTTTAATATTTGAAGGCTGGTAAATTTTGCAACTATCTGAAAAATTTTTCTTTAGACAGTTTTGCTCTGTGAAAACATTAAAAAGAGAAGTTACAAGAACTCTGGCTTTTTGATGACCATGTCTTTGTATGTCCCTTTATCTTTCACCTCTGCCCCTAAACCTTTATATGTCTGTCTTTCTCATATATCCTTCTTTCTGTTTCTCTCATTTTTTCATCCTTTTAGGCTTATTAGCAACTTTATCAGCCTAGAAATTGTGGAGAATAATAAAGAATGACTAAAGCTTAGTGTAGAATGCTGTAAAATGCTGGTCATTTTTCCTTTTTACTTATTTTTTTTGGTTATGAGTGATATTTAATTGTTGAAGAATGTTTGGAAAATCTGTAATTAAATCCCTGATAGTATTTTATTAACTGAAGATTACCGCGTCAGTCCTTTGAGTGGTTTTCTTTCAGTCTTTTTCCTTTGCATTATCACTTGGTTGACATGCAACTCTGAATAATTTTGCTTCCTGTTTTTTTCCCATTTTAATATTATGTTGTATTTTCTCATACCAATAACATTTATATACAAGTTTTAATGACTGCATAGTGGATATGGATATATCATTCCCATATTTGGTGTTTACAGTTTCCCATATTTTACTATTATAGATTTATGATGAACATCTTTGTTCAAATTTCTCATTATTTCTTTAGAGTATATTTCTAGAAATGAAGTTACAAGGCCAAAGGATATCACTGTCCCTATCCTTCCAAAGACTTTTGGTTGAAAAAAAATCTATCTGGTTTATAATGACTTTGGAAGAAATAATGTTCCTTATTATTCAATTTGTAAAATATCTGATGCCTTCCAAGACCCTTTCCCTCTATGTGTGTATATGTATTTTCGTAGGCAAGTCTGGGTATGGGCATGTATCTGTGAGTTTGTATGAGCATTTTAAAGTTGTAGAAATATATTGTCATATTGCCGTCCAGAAAAGTCTTACAAACTTACACGTCAGCTGTCTATATGTTAGTTTCTTTCTCATTGTAACTTTCAGGCTCAAATAAAAGTTTAAGATGCTAATGCTCAAATTAATTTGAAAATAAGTATTTTGTCTTTATTGTAATTATAAATATTTTTAAAACATAAGTATGAGGAAGGAAATAATCTCACCATTGAGAGTAGTACATTTAATTCTAACCTGAGATCATAGTTTAGGTATTGTTTTGTAAACTCTTTCTTCCTACTGCCCCTTTAAATACCTAACAAAGCATCTTGAACTTTTGACCATATCAAGTCTATATGTTTGATTTATTCTCTATTTAGCTTGGTTCCAGTTTTCACTATTTAAATAACTCTTAAGGATATTTTTATGCCTGTATCTTGAAATACTTACTTCTTTAGGGATATTGTTGAGTCAAAGGGGCATATCATTGTAAGAATTGTGTTTTTGGGGGTGCCTGGCTGGCTCATTTGTATAGTGTGTTACTCTTGATCTTGGGGTTATTGGTTCGAGCCCCATTTTGGATGTAGAGATTACTTAAGAAAAATAAAAAATAAAAAATCTTAAAAAAAAACCCCAATTGTGTTCCTTTTTACTCAAGCTCTTATACAAGGGAATGTATACTACTTATCAGAAAAAAACTGAACAGATATACCTGTTTGCTCTTTTGTTTCTGAATTAGCTCTTGTTGTTAAATGTGCTGTTTTTATTAGTAATAGGGAGTTATAAAATCTTGGCTATTTATACTAGCTTTCAGACTAATTGTGATTTGGGCAAATTAAACTGCTGCCCCCTGATGTCCTTTGAATAAAATAGAAGGTTTAGACAAAACTTACCTTCCTAAAAATATTTTCATGTTGGAAGATGTGAAAATTTGGTAGCAGAAATATATAAGAACTGAAAAATAGATAAATGGAGACATATTATTTATACAGGGTCTAAAACTAAATTAGAAAAAAAAGTATGCCTTTTTTTTCAAAATCAAGTTAATAGATGCCCTTAAATTTAACTCATTTCTTTAAGAATATGTTCAAGTGATAAACCTGCAAAATTGAGCATATGTTCAAATACAAGTTTTGATTGGAGGGCCTTCATAAGGTGGAATTTTCAATTAGTGACTACAGTTGGCTCTTAAAAACATAGTAAGGGTTAAGAGTGTCAACTTCCCCTCTCTCCCCACCCCCTATGCACTTGAAAATCCATATGTAATTTTTTGACTCCTCCAAAACATAACTACTAGTAGCCTTCGGGTTTTGTTTTGTTTTGTTTTGTTTTTAACTAGTAGTCTACTGTTGACTGGAAGCCTTACTGATAACAGCATGTATTTTCTGTATGATATGTATTATATACTGTATTCTTATAGTAAACTAAGCTAGAGAAAAGAATGTTATTAAGAAAATCATAAAAAAATACTTTTACAATACTGTACTATAAAAAAATCTGCATATAAGTGGACTCACTTAGTTCAAAGCCATGTTGTTCAAGAGCCAACTGTATTTTCTTTGTAGTCATTAATATATGTATCTATTTATTAAAACTGGTCTATTACCCTGATCATAGCAGAATAACAGGATTCCAGAATGCACTGTTTATTCAACGTATGAAGTATAATTTTGTGGAGAGGGTATTACGGACTAAGGTAAAATTTCAGTAGCAGTGTTATGTAGCCCCTTGAAATAATTATATTGATGGACTGGGTCAGAACCAGGAAATCTCCCTCTTCAAGGTTTTGAAAATAAAGAAGTTTCCCTGAGCTCTAGATAAATTTGTACTTCCTGTGGAAGGAAAAAGACCGTTGTTTTTCATATAGAAGGGTAACTTTTTATGTATGGAAGTTGAAAATTTGGAATAACCTAGAAAAGAAAAAAATTACTAGAGACAATCGTAGAATTTAGAAATGGTGGCCTGTAAAGTTTCAAAAGGAAAAAAGGTTACGGTATTGATAGTGTAGTGAGAGATCTGTGGAGCAGTAACTAGTGTAGTAAGCAGGAGACTTTCTGCTAAGTACCAGCTTAAGAGAGAAAAAATAAATTCTGCACTCTACTGTTAATGTTGCACATATCTTTTAATTCTGTGCTCTGCTGAAACTGTTTGCAGTAAGACCGTAATAATGATGTGGGATGAGTCACTATATGTTGGCTTATCATTTCTGTGTAACACTCTAATTTCTTTGGTATTATGTGGTCTATTTAGAGGCCATGGAACTAGACATGGGAAAAGCTGTTTTTATTTTTAAAAATGTTTATTTATTTGAGAGAGAGAGCGCGCGCATGCATGCGTGCAGGTACGTGAGTGGGGAGAAGCAGAGAGAGATGGGGAGAGAGAGAATCCCAAGCAGGCTCCACGCTCCGTGCGGAGCCCTACGTGGGGCTCTGTCTCAGGATTGTGAGATCATGATCTGAGCTGAAATCAAGAGTTGGATGCTTAAGCAACTGAGCCACCCAGGCACCTTGGAAAAAGCTGTTTTTGAAAAGGTGTTTTGAATATAATCGTATATACAGCTTATCAGACCTGTATTTGTCAAGTGTTTGGCCAAAATTTTATTATAACTTTCATTATCAACTTTTATGTTTATGTATGTGTTCCTTACTTAAAGGAATATTCTGTAAATTCTTGTTTAATCAATAATGGCTAATATTTTTTAATGCTTCCTCTATGCTACTTACTATGTTTTATTGCATGTATTATCTTATTTAATGTTACCATTCCTATGAGGTTGGTACCATTTCCAGTTTAGAGAAGAGTTAGGTACAGAATTTAACTTTCCAGTTTAGTAGGTGGAGTCTAAATGTCAACTAGGCATTCTTAGTCCTTGGGTTTTTACCTCTCTGCTACATTGCTGCCTTATTAATGTCTTAAACTTGTACAGGATGGGAAGTTAAAACTGTTTCTTTGATAGAGATCCCAATGTGTATAAATACCTGTTTCATTTATTCTTTCTTGTGCATTTTGTTTTTAAGATTCTTGGATTTCCCAGTCAGCTTCATTTCCTCGTAATCAGAAACAACCAGGGGTGGATTCTTTATCACCAGTGGCCTCACTTCCTAAACAGATTTTCCAGCCTTCTGCACAGCAACAACCCACTAAACCAGTTAAAGTCACTTGTGCAAACTGTAAAAAACCTTTACAGAAGGGACAGACGGCTTATCAACGAAAAGGATCAGCTCATCTCTTTTGTTCTACCACCTGCCTTTCTTCCTTCTCTCACAAGCCTGCTCCAAAGAAACTTTGTGTTATGTGTAAAAAGTAAGGTTTACCTTTCTCCTCTTCTTTTTTTTTTTAAATGAAGTACAGTTGATACACAGCGTTACATTAGTTTCAGGTGTACAATATAGTGATTGGACAAGTCTCTAAGTTATGCTGTGCTCACCACAAGTGTAGGTAAGGTTTACCTTTCAGCATAATTCCATGTGGTTGAATATTGGTGGTATATAATTTTAGGAAAATTCTGAGTCTTAGAGGCAAATTATGATGTTTGAAAAATTGGTAAGCTAGTTGTTTGAATCTTAAAGCAAAACTCAGATTTGCAGTGGCTTTGGAGGATTCCCTACTACCACTGCGTGGCTGATGATTAAAACGCTTCTTACTTGGATAGGGTTTGGGGTTGATTTAGATACCAGGCCCTTGTAATTAATTTTGGCTCTGATCTCCATTGAACTCTTTGAATTTGTCAAAATGCATGTTTATTTGCATTATTAATTATCAGAATTGTAGCCAGATAAAATTGTTTTGCAATTTATATCACATTAAAATAAGTCAAATTTTGTACTATCTTCATATTAAGATTATTTTAAATTGGCAAGTCTTTGGATTTTATGTTTTTATGTTAGTTTTGAACATTCAGTCATTACAATGGCCAGTGTTTTAAGACTCAAGTACCAGTTTTTGGATAGCTTTGGGAAGAGACAGTTCTTTCTTACACTATTTTTTAGGTCTTGCTTCACTAGTTAAAAATAGTGGAATATGGTATATTATGTGCACGGTCGAACCAGGTGGGCTTTCCTTCTGTGCCATCTCTTGGAGCGGCCCAAATTTGGGAAGATAGTTTAGATCTTAGAACTTTGGAAAGGTTCTCTGTACAAGTTTAATAAATGCAAGTATTGGAACGGTTACATAGTTTTTAGATTGCTTTACAGTAGTAGACTTTTACATACTGTAGTATGGGATCTTGAAATTCAGAATTTCATTAAAGGAAAACTTCACAGGTCATCACTTTTGTTTCCTACCATTTCGAATTGCATTACAGAGCTGTACAGAATGGTAGGTGGGGTCCTTTTGGGTTATGGCTATAGGGGTGTACCTAAATAAGTTCATATATCCTCTCTAGAATATATGTCATATTTCCGTGACCTAGATCGTTCCAAGTTTTCTACTTACCTATGGGAAAGGAATTGACTAGGTGTTATAAGTTTGTATCTCAGGAAATTAGGCTTTGATGTTAAACTCCATATAAATAGTAACAACTGATTTTTTTAATTTCTATTTTTTAAAGTGTTTCCAATGTCTGAAAGCCTTGTTAAGGAGTTTGAAGACAAATTGGGTACTGACAAAGATTTAATAGTATGAAATCATTTTGGTTCCTTATCTTCTGTGTTCCCATTTTATTGCCAAGAGTTTTTAAATAGTAAACGTGATTTAATGGATCTAAAAATGGTGTTTGATTCCCAGGGTAAAATCTGTGGAAATTAGAAATGTTAATTATTACTCTTACGTTTGATTTTTTTTTAAATACAAGTTGACTTTAAGCTGTTCACTTACTTTTCAGAGATATAACTACGATGAAAGGAACTATTGTTGCTCAAGTGGATTCAAGCGAATCCTTCCAGGAATTCTGTA